>NC_138741.1:22303162-22703162 GCF_965113295.1 Leuciscus leuciscus
AACGAGACTGCAGACATTGGTTTAGCATTAGAAGCTGAAGTGTCGGATCTCAACTGCATGCAGAAAGCTTTTATGAGACAACTTTTCCAATGTGCATTAACTGCTGGGAACTCTAACAGAATTTTACCCACACTCTTATAGAACAATGGTGTTAGAAACCAAACCAGTGTTGTAGTTGAGACCAGCTGATTCGAGTTCAGGCATAGACTTGAGTAGGTCGAGTCATTGAGTCAAACCGAGACTAGAAGAGGGTCAAGTCTGAGTCAAGACAGAGTCCAAATGACCATAAAAATACGGTCATGGACACGGGGCGTATAGCACTGTTATCAAAGGCCTACAAAAATGTCATAAAAAGCTCTTGCTACATCACTAATCAAAATCAATTGTGACATTGATCATGTGACTGTTTACAGATGATCGGTTGTTTTTGCTTCCACTGGAGAACTTGAACATCTTAGATGAACTTGTGACGTTCATGCACCTCGAGCGCTGCTGTCAAAAAAAGCAAGTTGAAGTCCCAGAAGTTCATTTGAATTTAATTACACTTAACTCAACTTTCACTAGTATTCTCAAACCCTGGACCTCATTGTAGATGGTTTTCCCATGTAATCAGGCTGTAAAACCCTTTCTGGAACATTTATTTTTAAGCATGCAACTTAAAAAGTCATCTCTTCTCCACCACTTGAAGGGTGAGTTCACCCCAAAATGAAAATTCTGTCAGTAATTACTCATCCTCATTGTTGTTCCAACCCCGAAAGACTTTCGTTCATCTTCTATGGAGGAGTGAGACAGCTTTCAGATTTCATCAAAAATATCTTAATTTGTGTTCGGAAGATGAACGAAAGTCTTACGGGGTTGGAACAACATGAGGGAGCGTAATTACTGACAGAATTTTCATTTTTGGGTGAACTAACCCTTTAACGCGCATGTAAATGTGACCATGCAACCTTGGAAGAAAGCCCCCTCTCTTAAGTATGCCACATGTATTGGTAAATACTTGCATGACAATGGGCCCTCCACCCAGGGCCTGACGGCATTCTATATTAATAGAAGCGCTGTATATTATTCATAGGCAGAATTACTTTGGTGGCATGGTCCCAGGCCAAAGGGAGCTTCATGCACTTCTGCTCTCAGCCCTGACAAGAGGAATTCTAACAATACCGGACATGTGCAGGGCTGCCCGAGTTTACCACTGCCCACACTATCGCCCATTATAATAATCTATTCAAGGATTAAAGGGGTTTTATCTTGAAGCTCATGAATAATGAATGTGGAATTTCAAAATTTAATTGCCCCGAATTAAATGATTCAAGATAATGTTTCTTTTATAAATTTGTAATGGGGCTTGGGGGGCAAAGAATGAAAAAATACATTAAATAAAACCTTTTTTTCCCCTTCAAATGAAACGAAGAATGAAAGGACAATGGACGAGTGCCCTTATGTCTCTTAATGGATTTTTTTTTTTTTTTTTTTAAGGCCCTCTTAAAGACAGATAGACAGGTCAAAGATTTGAAGAAAAGCACTCCACCTTATTTGATTCAGGTGAAAAATGCACAGAACTTTAATCTTGGACTTGTCATTGTAGACAGACTCTAATGGCTTTTACCTATACAGTCGTACTGATGTACTAGGAGTCAGTGCAATCCACTATGTATCTTCTTTATGGCTAGATCATGTTAAAGATTTGAGAATAAGTGTATTAAAGCTGTTAGCTTTCCAAAGCTATAAATCTATATACAGAAGCAGCAAGAACAAGTGGCAGGTTTCCATACACTCAAACATCTTTCAACGAAAACAAACCATTCTGAACAGTATATTGAACAGTGCTGTTTATGGGCAGAACACATTAAAAGTAATGCAGTTTCAATTTCAACATGTGGGATTTCAAAAGGACAACAAAACACTGGGGGCATATTTCGATTAATTTCTCATCACCTCATACAAGTCACTACTGATGGATCATGTGACTCAAGATTTAGCAATTAGGTTACCCAAAAAGCAAAACGGAGTCATTATTAACTTAGCGTTATGTGGAACCAAACCATAATTGTGCTATTTATATTATTATAGTAGTAGGTCAAATGCAAAAAAAAAATCAACTTTGTTATTATTCATTTTAAAGTGTTTTTTTGAAGAAGTAATTACACATCTCTCTGCCAGTTCATAGTGACCAAGGGGGGTAAAGCTCCAAAAAAAGACCAAAATAGCCATATGATAGTATTGTGTGAGGAAAAGATGCAAGATTATCAGTGCATAATCACTTACATTTCAGTCTGTTCCTTACCTAAAGCTATCATATGGCTTCAGAAGACTTGAAATATAGTGCAAAAGGTGCATGTATGGACCACTTTCATGAAGCTTTTTGGTGATGCGGCCCTTGGTTACCACAGCTGCAATTTTAAGCTTTAAGGTCTATATAAAAAATCCAGATCTGAAACAACATTTGGGTAAGTGAATAATGGTAGAGGTTTCATTTTTGGGTGAACTGTTCCACTGATTAATAGTCCCCAATGTTTTGTCGTTTAAATGTTGACAGGAACAGAGTTTTGCCTTGTGGGAGACGTACATCTGTAAATGCACAAGGTCTTCATCCTGGATCAATATTTCTACTTCAACTAAATGGCATTTGTTAAGGCTTAAAGATGACCACATTAGTTGCATGACAAATGCGAAAGAACTTTGCAGTGAATACTTAAATAAAATACTTAATATTTGCATAAAAAAAAAAAAGGAGAAATAAGTAAAAAAAAAAAAAAAAAAAAGATTTCCCAAAGACCCAGTATGAGGGAGTTAGTCCTCCGAGATCATAGTCTCCATGTCCATTAACTGCAAGGTTGTTCATTAGTACAGAAGAATTAAAATGAATATATATACCATACTAAAGAGTGAATGGTTTTAACACAAACTTAGAAATACATTCACAGCAAAGAGTAACCATATGGCCACAAACAACCTCTTATCCTCTGGTTCAGGTTACAACATTCAAAACCGGAACTAATGTTCACTTTGTCAGTAACCTTACTTTTTATGTGAGTAAAGTAACTAGCGTGCATCAGTGATGATCTCTTCACAGATCAATGTCAGAACATAAAAGAGTAATGATTGTCAAGCGGCACTAAACGTCAAGCATGTTTCTGCCACGATCTACAGCAACGGCTGGTTAGAGAGAAGTAAAAAACCCTAAGTCAGCATTTTAGATGACTAAACAGAAACATCCTTGGCAACGTTACCATGTTAAAGTCTTCGATATATATGTTTTTTTCATTTTGTGAAGTCTGAGCAAGCCTTCATCTAGACAGGAGTCCATATGATTGGCTACTTCCTCACCTTGTTACCAGGAACGTTTCTGGCAGCACGAGTGAAGCTACTACAAAAGAAAAGTTGTGGCACTGATTAAAAACTCAAACGAAACAAAAAATTTAAATAAAATAGAACAACAGGCTTTTAATAGCTTGAGCTAGCTCATACTTAAGCTGCATTTATTAAAAAACAAAACAAACAAAAAAACATTTAAACTGAAATCCTCTGCATTTTTTTTGTTTAGAAAGCGTTTGCTCCTATTTGTGAGTCTCTTAAACAAAAATAAATAAATAGCAGGAACTAAGATTGCCACCGCGCTCTGGTCATGACTATTTGCCACCATCTTTTGGTTCACCTTCAGTTCGTTTGGTACTCGGGTCGTGCTTCTCAACCTCACACCCTTTCACCACTGCATCACTTCCTGGAGGATCCTCTTGAGTACCATTGAGATCTTTACACTGCCCGTTAAGGACAGGGGATTTGGAGGAGTCCAGGCAGGCAGCGTCGGGCTTGATTTCGGCCAGGTTCATCTCCTCCTGAACGTGCTCGTCTTCTTCTTCCAGTTTGCGCAGGATGATGGGGAGTTTGGCATCGGCGTTCTCCAAAAGGGCGATGTCACTTTCTTCGTAGAGCGGCAGCGGGGCTCCTTCGTCCAGCTGCTTCTGGAAGTGCAGGCGCTTGGCCTGACCGCAGGACACGGCGCGCTCCAGAATCTCTTTCTCCGCCAGCCGTAGCTTTATAGCAATGCGGGAGTGCAGGGACAGGTCGGGCTTCTCCAGCATGGAGCGATCCTCCTGATCAAGACAACAACAGAGATCTTAAAATGATGACGATATTGGTTAGCATGACCATTATTGTTTAACAATCAGTAACAAATTAACTGCTAGGGTTAGAATAAATGCTGTTCAATTCAAAGAATACTGAAAAAACGGTTTTCATAAACTTATAGATAATAAGGCAACACTTTATTTTGATAGTCCACTTTAGACATTCTACTAACTAGAAGTACCTTTGCAACTAAATGTCAACTACCAGACAGAGTATTAATAGACTGTCTGCTTCATATCTGCTAAGACTTTATTTTGATGCTCCTCCAACAGACATTCTACTGACTATAAGTAGCTTTGCAAGTACATGTCACCTTATTCTACTAACCTTAACCTAACAGTCTAATATACTCCGTACTAATACTCTTATTAGAGTTAGTTGACATCTAGTTGCAAATTAATGAGAGTAAAGCTGTATTCGGACAGGATTAGTTTTCTAAACAATGTGTGTTACAATTCTTATCACCGGGAATAACATGGCTGTGTTTATTCCAGAGGTGGGAGTGGGAGTTTTCTAGATGTGGGCGTTACAGAAGGTCATCGGCTGTGCTTGTGTGCATCACTTATGAGGTATGCGTTTAATTAATTACTTGTTGATATACCTTTCATTTATTATTAAAACCCTATTTAAATAAACTTCTCATGAATTTACAGATGTGGAGGTTTATAATAAACCCACATAAGTGAGCAGAGACATTCTAGACAAGTATCTTACTAGACATATTAAATTAAAGATATTAAACTGGGCAGTCTTTGCAGTTTCCACGTTTGGCTACATTTTTTTATTTAATTTTTTCGTCGGATACCATCCATATTGAAATTAAATGAAGCTAAAGCACAATGTCTGCAATCGAGACATTAGCATCCGGACATGATTAGATTTCTCAGAGGACAGTTTAGTTTGCCAAAAAACAGTAGGTAATTTGCCCTGGAATTATTTACTGAAGTTGTGTTTAAAATCACGAAGTACGCTTGTGAAACACGAATTTCTCTAACGTCCTCCATGAAAACTAGTCAGTCTGAATAGGGCTTGAGTTGACATGTAGTTGCAAAATCACTTACAGTTAGTCGAATGTCTAAAATGGACTATAGAAATAAAGTGTAACCGATAATATGAAATGTTTCTAGCATATGCTACCTTTGTTCCCTATGCAATTTAAATGTTTCAACAACTTAAAGATGCTTTGTAAGATTTGTGTGAAAAGTTTGACATGGTTCCAGCACCTCTGAGGTCGTCTTGTAGGTTTTGAGAAGCAGCGCAGCCCGTGTTTCCAGGAACGTCCACAGCTTGATTTCGTTCTCCCAGCTGACAGGGAATTCAGTGTTGCCCAGGGTGAAGATCTTGTTGATGGCGTGATCGCCCACCAGGTAGTCCCTGAGTTCCTCTGCAATCAGAAATGCACACCTCTCTAGTTAAGGGAGTAATCTGCTGTGCAAGTGAGCCGGCAGGTCTGATCTGTGACGATTATGTAAGGTATGATTACACGGCTGCTAACGAGATGAAAGGGCTTGCCGAACGAGTGGGTCGCACGTGCACAACGCTGAATCCTGTCACACCAGTAAAAAAAGAAGCCCGCAGCACAGGGGCCACGCTTCGTTTAAAAATTAACATAAAAATTCTGAATAATGTATCAACTCAGACTTAAGAGGTCTTGCCAGAGGACATGGCCTTGCTTTATGGGATTTATGACAAAAACTTCTCTTACATGGATGCTAATAAATATTTCACGGACTCTGGATCAGTCCTTCCACACATCTGCCACACTTTCTTGATCAATTAAACACCTGAGGGGAACTTGTTTAGGCTTCGTTGTCCTGTCTAGTTTAGTGTAAGGATGTGATATGGAATAAGGCATCTCACTTCTTGATTTATGGACCATAGGTGACCACTGGTGTACCTTAGGGCCATGCGTGATGGTACCAGGACAAAAACAAAAAAAGATTCTTACCTTCAGTCATGCAGAAGACACGCAGGAAGGCCAGGAGCTGAGCGGATATGGGCGGCTCGCTGCAGTGCAGGGCAAAGATACTGGACCTGAGGAGGAGAAGAACCGGAGAGGGTTCAAAGCACCAACTGACTCCCCCCCGCCCCTCCACCCATCTCAAATTAAACCCCAATTAACTCCAGCGGAACGGGCAGGTGCTAATGGAAGCCTCCTGCCTGCACGAGACCGTGGCGCTGCTCCCCGTCGCATGACAACTGATTGATCTGAAGCGATGAGAGGCCACTGAACTTGATGCATTTTTAAAAACACGCTCAATCATTTATAATTTACCGTTTAATTACTGGAGCATATCTATGGCCTCTTCCTGTCTGACTTACAGGGGGATGAAAAGAAGCATCTTGACTCTGACCTGAATCAAAAGGTAATTTCATATGGGCCTGTGTGGATTTTTTTTTGAGACTTAAAGGATATTGATCTGTGTGATAGAAAGTTCACTGATAGTATTATGCCACAATAGAAGAGGTTTTACAGCACTGTAATTCTGTTACACTTGGATGATGATTCTTGCAGCAGTAGAACTCACCACTGAGACAGCCAGGATTGAATCGGATGTTAACATGCGATTCGAATACCTTACATAATTCATTTACAAAAAGAGAAGAAAATGCTTTTCTAATGTATGGAGAAAAATAAAAATAATAATAATAATAATAATAATATTTACATGTGCACTGCCCTCCAGTGCTGATGTTATCTATCAGCTAATAATAATAATAATAATCATTAAAAAGTTCTCAAACTAAAACTTGAATACCAATTTTTTTAACATGTCCTTAAGTGGCTATTCAAACTTCTTATTCACTTGGAAAACAAATCATATGATGGCAAAATTTAAAAGCATAAATGACAGAGACACTTTTTCCATTGCCTCTTTTGGCTCATCTTTACTAAAGAAAATAGTATGTAGGAAAAATGTATCAGCTATGATAATGTTATAAATATTTATTTATTTTATTTTATTAATAAATACATAATTTATGCAATGCAATTATGACGTCTGATACGTTTATACTGAATTAAAACTAGAATAAAAACTAAAGTAATAAGCTAGTCAAAGATCTGACTCTACATAGATCATGTGTCATTTCTGTACAGGATACTCACGCAGGAATCCCTGCACGTGCCAGAACCTCTGCCTTCATGGCATACAAACGCTCGCTCTTGCTCACACCCAGCTTAATTTTCACGCGGTCGTGTGCGTTGTCCTCAAAGAAGAAACCATTGTGGATCACAAACTCTGCGTTGGATCTCGTACCATAGAATATGTAGATCTGAGGGAAAACAAAGGGAAGAACTTTGTAATTTGACACATTACTACAACAAAGCATAATTGGCACTGCCTTTTATTTCATAGCGGAAGTAGACATGGACACCTGGACGCACAGGTCTATGGGAATGGATGCAATTTACACAGTGGCAATTTAGCCCTAAAAACTTCCTTCCCACACTACCGTCCTCTCAAAACACCGCTCACGTCTTCCCCTCAACAATACATCCACAAAATTTACAGATAATGCTGTGCAGAAAGTGTGTGAGAGAGAGAAAGATAAAACATAGTGCTGAAGAGAAAGAGAGGGGGCGAGAGAGAAGCACAGTTCAATCCTGTTCTCAGCCTCTCCACAGTGAGTTCCGGCCCAGTGCGAAATCAGCAGCAGGAATCAGGGATCAAACGGCTCTGTACGGAGCGACGCTCCCGAAACAGCCCCTCCTACTCCCCCCAACGCTTGTCCGAGTCCCACACGCCGGCCCCCGCACTCTCTTTCTTCTTCCACTGGCTGTCTCTGCGAATCTTATCAAATAATTCACATTCTGGAGAGAGGGGGGGGGTATACCTGGCCTGTCACAGTGTGCCCTGCATATCCGCTCTCCCCATGGCTGGATCTGAATGCCTCCGCTCTGATATTACCCCCGGGCCTTCGTAATGGCTGCTGGCTGATAAACGCATCACGGAAGCACAAGCATAGAGCAATAGCGCGAGGTGAGAGTGCACGAATAGAAATTGAAAATGTACAAGAGCATTAGGTGGACAGTGCATGGCACGAAATCCACCCGCTGATTTTTGTCAATCGCATAGAGAGATGTGAAACTGTCCGAGGTATTTCTGCTGTAAAAGACCAATGGTCATCCTAATTGTGACCTGTAAACAGTTGAGCTGCTGTGATGGTGTTGTAAGACTCACCTGTTCGCCCTCTTTGTAATCTTTGAGAGCTACGCATTCGCATCGGTCATCCTCTAGATTGTAGCCTGTTGTAATCTAGAACAGAACAAATTAAGTCTTGTTAACATTTGAGTCACATCATATACCTTAAAGGTATATTAATACAAGATACTGATTCGAGAGCTGTATGCATACATGCGTGTCATTTTTAAAAAGAAAAAAAAACTTTTATTTAGCAAGAATGCATTAATTTTATCAAAAGTGACAGTAAAGACTTTCACATTGATATACAAAATAATATTTCCAAAAAAAGCTGTTCTTCTGAACTTTCTAATAATCAATGGATCCTGGAAAAATGTATGTATTAAACAAATGTTTTTAACACTGATGATAAGAAATATGAGAGCACAAACTTTTGAACAGTTGTGTATATATATATGAATGATATTTCACATGAACAAATGGAGAATGAGTTTCAATAATTAAACAGTACAATGGCACTACAGTTCAAGGATTCCTTTTAGGCTTTTTTCATGAAATGTTCCACCTTATTTTATATGAAATATAGTCTCTAAGACTTATCTGTCCACTGACATCATCAAAAGCCAGTTTTTAATGCCACTTTTCCCAGTTCAAGTGTTGGCATTGTTATTGAATTTTGTTTACACCTTTTCACCATCCATTTGTTACCAGATCACTGGAAACAGATTTTAATATCAGGTACTAATAAACAGAGCTTGAGTCAACAAAAACCTGTACCTTTCTGTTTTTGTCTTTTTTACCAACCTTAAAATGTTAAATACAAACAATTATTAACCAAAACTGCAAGGCTATTTCATTGAATATTTCTGTGGGTGGGAAAAAGATCAAATGAAACAAAACAAAACAATACAATAGGGCAAAACCAACAAATAAAATGGCACTTACTAATGGTTATAGAGCCAACCTATTAAAATAACACACCCTAACAAATACAATCCTTCACTATTAAATCTCTCAAAATCTTCAGAAATCAACTAAATCAAATAATCTTTGAGTAAATTGTACGAAAAACACTGCTACCAAAAAATACAATATGTTTTTATTAGACCTTAACCAGGGGATTACCAGAAAAACAATTCATTACACATTTTAATGACCGTGATTTTCAATGCACATGGTAATTTGAAACAAAACTTCATTTGAGGATATAAGTGCATTACAGAGTCATATGAACAGAGGCGATATATTGCTCTGTGGCAAGAGCTGCTGAGCACAATCAAAGACAAATTATCCAAATAAATATAAAAGAACCCTTGGGATGAAGGCATAATCTACCGAAAAATCGCATTAGACTCTGCTCCCGCATTCCTTAAAAGTAAATGTTTTCCCCCTGTACTTCAAGATTGCAATACAAGTGAAAGCACTGTAAACGTCCATGTCATGCAGGAATATAAAAAAATCTATAAAAAAATGGCTGAACTGAATTGGTTGCAAAAACCTTCTGCTACCCATAAATGATTTGACGGGGAGTTCTGTATTGGTTTTGCAGCAGTGCTGTGGACTCACCAGGCCGTTGGTGTGGTTGCACATGTCCCAGAGAGGGATGAGGGCCAGTGTGACCCGACTTCCGTCTGCAGTAGGAATCTGGTTTTGACGAGTCATTACAGAAGACACTGCCCACCTGATATACAAAATGGCATCGCTTCATTACAGATTCAAAACACTACTAAAACTGCTGTACATGTTAAAAGGAAATATAATGGAAAACAGGAGTCTGATGTAGACCTATTTTATAATTAATAACACGAAATTCCATTTCCAGTCTAGTCTACCCAAAAAACATGAATGGACACTAAGCTGCAAAAGCTGGTAATTCAGACATCCTTTACAATATTAAAGTCCATGTGAATCGGACTATTGCGACCGATTTTACTTCAGTATTGTGATGCATTTCCGATTGAAATTGAATATTGAAAAAAAAAAAAAAAAAAATGCAGACGGGGCTGGATTTTAGCACCTCCATGTCATCTCTTGCTCGCAGCAGACAGACGGTTGGAGGTTAAGTATATTCTCCTGAAGATTATGAAGACACGTAATTTTTTCTGTGAACTAATTGTCTAGTAATGTGTGCGAACAAAGTAAATGGGGTCAATATTGATTTCATCTGGACTTTATTGCATCAACGCCCATGTTTACACACCAAGGCCTTTAGTATGCTAAATAGGTAACGCTATTGCGCATTTCATTAGCAAAAATGAATCAAAACAGTGGTCAAATCCATACAAAATTCCTAAATGTACAAGGATAAAAATGTACTTTTTAATTCTAAAGGCCAGAGAGAGGGTTGAAAATGGTCATGTAAAACTAAATTACAACTGAAAGAAAATCTTCTTCCATTACGAGTGGACTTCAGATTTTTTTTAAAAGTACAGAATACAGCTGCGTTAATAGCTTGCATAAGGCAATATAAGGACCTTAAATTTGAATTTGTCCAGAAGAGAGAATAAAATTCTTACTGATCTAGTCTAAATAATCTGGACATAATTTATTAAAAGGAACTTGAAGTCCACCGAAGACAACATTAGCTGTGACAAGACGCTATTCCATTCTCTTCACACATTACCCAACGGGAGCACAGACTTGCATCATATTCAACAATCTGAAGATGAAAGGGGACCAATGATAAATTATTCCTTCACAGATAATTTGGTGCTAATGAAAGAACAATGAGAACAAACGCCTCATTTTTAAAGGCCATCGCGTAGCCCTACAACCAACCTACGGCTCATCTTCCTGCTCTTTTCCTTTTTTGAACCTCAGCAGGGAGGAGAAGTTCCTTTTTTTAATATAGTAGGACATTTCAACCAACCTGTAGTCGTCAAAGGTAAAAGCATCCTTCAAGGGCAGTTTGCTGGCATTCGGATGAGTCTGGGAATTGAAGATGAAGAACACAGAGAGTGGAAGGAAGGAAAAAGGAGAAAAGAGAGTAAAGGACCAGAGAGGAGGAGATATGGAGGTAGAGGGGAAAAAGGAGGAAAGAAAAGAGAGAAAGAGGAAAAAAAAAACACAAATCAGTCAGTGGAATTTCATTATGTGGCTGCCTAACAGATCCTAACAAGAGTGTAGCCAGGCAAAGAGCGTCCAGTGGTGCTATGCAAGGATCATGGTGGCATTAGCCCCCCATACATCACTGTCAACTTAATTTGTTGTGCCCAGCAGCCGTCATAAATCTGCTTCATCAATTTGTGTGACAGAGAGCCACTGGTGCCACAGAAATCTACATTTAAAGCCACAGACTCGCTCCCTCCAAGGGCTCATTTGCAGCGGGTGTCATGGAGAGGGGGAAAAAAAAAGCTACAATCCCGAAGAAAAGGAAAAAAAGGTAGGGAGCAAAGAATGCCAGGGTCTAATTCAGCCGGCCCGTAGCACCCTCCTGAACATGCAAAATGAGCCATAAAAATAGATGTAGGTATGAAGCTGAGAGTGAAGGATATTCTTCTTTTCCCCCACAGGTACCCTCATGGCTGTGTGTGTGGTGCTTGTCCTGTGAAATGAAGCACTGTACTCCACAATGAGGTACCGTGAAAACAGTAATGGTGCTGATATGTATATAACACAGTACATCAAAAAGCTTGCGCTCGAATATCATAATCACGACTCAGGTGATCAGTCCATCACACAGAACGAGTGATAAGATTGCCCAACAGACACAGGAAACAAAACAACAAAAGAAATTGTGAACTTTGCAGATTTCAAAAGATATAAATCACTTACAGATATGAATACAAAATAACCTCCATAATAAAGATGTCTTTGATATGAAGGTTTTCATCTGCAAAAATTTTTTTAATTGAATGTTACATCAACATTCAGCAAATGAAAATTTTAAATGTATTTTTATCAGATGTTTTTACACAAATAAGACAAATTTCTGATCAAAGTTCATGCAGACACGTTGTACCAAGTTTGACATCGACACGTTCGATGATTCCAAATTCATGAGTAGGGTTGGGTATTGTTTGAATTTTTTTAATTGAATTTCTGCTTATCGAGTGTGATTCTTATCGATTCCTAATTTCGATTCCAATAAAGTAAAATAAAAATCGTATACCATTCACATTTATTCTAAGTCGTATTGCAAAACATTGTAGCTGAATACCATGAACAAAAATCTAGAGGCTAATGAACACTTTAAAAATACCATAACAAAAACAACTAGCCTAACTAATATAAAGTTCAAGCATTATTAAAGACAAGTAAACACTCAGTAATTAAAAAAAGAACAAATAAGCAATCGCACAAATAAATACAACTGAAAGATGATTGAAAAAAACAAATTAAGATTTTCAGGTATTCAGGTACAGAAACTATAATTCAAATGTAAAAAACAATGCACTTTATAAATAAAATATACATTACAAATATAGTTACAAAAGTTATTCAGTCAAGAACTTTTCCCTGTCTTTAGTTGTTTGATTAACGGCAGCAGGAATATTAGGCTGCTGTCACTTTAAGAGATGCACGGATCCAATATACTGTTACACATGCGTTTTCGTCAACTGTTTACCTTCACTCAAGACATAATGTGTTTACGAGAATATTTTGACATTTTTGAGTGTATTATTTTTCCGTTCAAGTACAAATAGACGTGGAAGAGAAATCAAGTTCAGTTTTGCGCACTATACCGTATGAGGCAGCTTTCTGTGCGCGCGTTTTGGATGTGTGCACAGCACAGAAAACAGCATGCGAGACTTCATTTACTTGAATGGTTTAAAATCACTTTCTGTGTGTGCGCTTTGGATGTGTGTGCAGCACAGAAAAGTGTGTGGGTCTTCTTGCGCTTGAATGGTTTAAAATTATATGAAAATGCACACAAAGGAATCGATAAGAGGAATCAAACATTTTATTTGATAAAAAATATGCGGTTCCAGGATTGGAATCCCAGCCCTATTCATGAGTTGATCAGCTAATAGATTAAAAAAAAGTAAAGTTAAAATAAAAGCAATCAATATAAAACAATTACTAAAATTAATTAGTTTACTGTTTGTGTTTACCTGCAAGTCATGTAACCATTAACCAACATCAAAGAACTGGGAACATTAACTTAAAATACTTATTTGAAGTACACCCTAAGATTAGGCTAAGTCAAAGGGGTTCGGCTGACCAAAAAGTTGGGGAATCCCTGCTGTAACCAACCGAGACACATCAAGCTTGAACATACAAAATTCAGTGAATAGTATCTTTAAAAGACTTCTTTTATGGTGCTTTTAAATGCAAACAATGCTTTTTTGCATGGACAAGAGAAGCGTGAACACTCCTTTAGTGTTCCAAAAATATCTCCTTTAGTTTTCCATGGAAGAAAGTTATACGAGTTTGGAACGATAACAAGGTGAGTAATTGAAGACAGAATTAAAACAATTTCAAGTAGTGTGCTCCTTCACAGATGTCTCAGAGACATACGTGCGCATACTGGAAAGAGGGCGCAAACCCAAGCTGCACCACTAGGCTCGCAAACTGAGGAATAGAAGCATTAAATGCAAGCGCTCAGAAGAAGTGGATAACTTTTACCTTCCACATCTCTCCCCATTAATCAATTTCCCTGACACTAATTGAGCCTCGTATTCCCCCTTGCTGCTCTGGAACCCACACACACTGACACAGTGTGGTCACATCATATCTTTGCCTGTAACTCAGTGTGTCGGCAGAGTAGAGTCCAGTTTTGAAATTGTTGTAGCCCTACAGCAGAGTTTGCGAACTTGTGCATCGACTATCTCTGCTGTGAGTAACCAGGCAAAGGTGAACACACTCAGGTGGATGAAGGTGTACAGGTCAGCTGTGATTTCATAAAGCATGACATAATAACAGAGCAAAGCCTGACCACTTCCTTTCATTTCAACCCCAATTCTAAGAAACAGGCTGACTTGGAAGCATCGCTCACGTACGCTGACGGACAACCATTAAAAGATAAGCTCTGGGTAAAGCCGGCAAGTCAGAATTCTGTGTCCTGGGTTTGAGCCTCACATTGCAGATGAAGGGAAGTGGTTCATGTATGGATGGGGGGAAAAGCATATTACAGGTTTTGATGGAAGTAATAGGGCAAATCTTCAGAGAGTCAAGCGGTTTCTTGCAGGAAGATGTGCTGAAGCCAGCTAAACAAAGTAGAAAGAAAAAAAAAAAAACTTTTGCGCACCGGTAACCATTACAGGCCACCTGAAAAGGGTTAAAGCGCAGTTAATGATATTTTCAGTCCTCTGAGAGCCAAATACTCGAGTGCCCAAGTACCGTAATAGATTCAATTAAGGCAATAATTAGTTGAACAGAGTGATACACCTCGGGGGGAGGGCGAACCTGGCTGCAGAAAGGCCACGAAGAGGTCCGCCCGGATCCCTCTGAGTGCTGTGGGGATAGGATAAGGCCTCGAAGTCTGGAAAAACGTAAAATGTGCTCACGCAAAGACTAGAGAGGTAGTTTGAGACGAAACAGAGGTACTTTTAGACGGCACGTTTGATGAGGTGTAGTTTTTGGAGATAAAGGGCAGCTGCACTGCTGCAGGTTCAGCTTGTGATGCATTAGCATCACCAGAGAGAGGTAATTCATCATGTGCCACAATGGCACCGCGGCTCAGAGAGAGACGAGGGGGGAACGGCCCTGTAAATCAATTAGAAAACAAAAGCTCCCACCACGAGTGCCTGCTCTCCTTAACGAGGACGGCGGGAAACGCGGCTAATTGGCCGGTGGCCTCCAGGAGGTCTTTCTGGAGCCTAGATCCCCAAGCACCCCATCCGCCGCCCTGGCCGGTATTAGAGAGCTTGATCAGTGCGCATGCTGAGGTTCAAAAATGATTGATTTTTAACATCTTACTTCTGTTACGTCGACCGTTTCAATTCTCGACTTTGTGCACGTTACTGAAAATGATGAAACCGATGCATGCCTACATCGTCGTTCAACGTCGCAAACTCTCCCTCATTTTCCGGGCTGCATCAGGAAGGTCAGACAGATATCTTCTCAGGTTTAGGGAGAGGGGGTGGGATGAGAGCATACCACCGGGACCCTGTTCATTTCTCATCAACAACGGCAGATGCAGCACACCAAGGTTACTTTGCATTCGCTGCATACCGGGGTCACCTTATGAGGTTCACCTCCCCCACACACGCACGCATCCGGCCCCGATGAGGAATGTACGGTTATCATTGGTCCCCCGCGGACACGGGAGGCGCTTGGATACTCCTCTGAGGGCGCTCGCCGTTGACAACCGCCTATCCCTCTTCACGCAGGCAAATATATAAAAAGCTACTCAATTCCAGCAGGTGAAGGGCCTTGCTTTCTCACTTCTTCTCGAGGAGAGGAGGGGGGGCAAGGACCAGATAAAACAGGCAGTGGGAGGAAGTAGAAGGGGGGCTGGGGTTGTCAGTCATGTGTGGAAGGTACATTCAGGTCAATTCAATTCAAAGCCAATGCGACAAGCTAATTTTCCAGCCCGGTCATCTGCGGCCGCCTCAGAAGAGAGGCTGACATTGACAGTAGTCATTACAGTGACACTGGCTCCCAACCTGAAGAGCCAAGAGGAGAGGAGAGGAGCGGACAGGACACTCACCGAAGGGCCGGCAAAACAACCCTCCCCCTCAACTGAACATCTTTGGGGAAAAAAACCCCACAGAGCTTTATATGAGCAAAAGAGTTATGTTCATTTAACTCTAAACTCCTGTTTGAACGCAAAGAGAATGAATCCTTCTGTTCATTAAAAGGTTTACTTGGTGTGATCAATGTGTAATTCATTACGCCAAGAGGTCATCAGTTCCTCCAGCTTTATTTTAGCAATACAAATTTTACCAAGTTCATTTTGGAGGAAGTAACATTTCATTTAGACCAGTACCCTTGGAAGCTTAACTCACTTCTGCCACCTAATGGACTACATATTCAAATTGAAATCGTTCACTACATATATATATTGATTAACTTTCGGATGACTGATGCTGACGGCTTAAAGTAGCAGATGCATTTCGGTTTATTGTGTTTCCTGTTATTTGTCTCAGTCGCTGTATAGAAAACAGTATAAATACACTTGATTAAAGTTATTAACGGAGAAACAATAATACAGCTCCTAATTACACTTCCACCCCCTTTTATAAACTGGAAAGCATTTAATAAAGAAAATGTCAACAGATTTGCAGACAAAATGACAAATACATTAACTATCTGCATGAATATTTGATGCCTTATCTTGACAGTAATGTGAAATATTAGTTTCTTTTCCCTAATTGACAGTCATCTAATGAAAGAAACAAAATGTACCAGCAAAGATTTCAAATGAAAATTGGAGAGAACTGGGAAGAGCATATTATTGCTTCCTTAATAGCTAAGAGGAGGTCCAAGAACCAGTATAAAACTTATTGGACAGATCCCAGGCCCGTTGAAATGAACTGCCATCTCAATGTGTCTGCATATTCAAGATTTGCATAACACTGAAATGACATTTTATAGTAATATCATGCACTTTTTGTTAACAAAGTGGAAATAAAATACATCCTAGAACTTACCAGGTGACGCTACAACAGAATATTAAGCACTGATATTTGACTGGACTTATGCAAAATCAAAACTTATTTTTGTTTAGTTTCAATGATATATCTACAATCAGAAATCTTTACTTGTGAAGTAACAAGAAGATTTTATAGGCTAAAAGTACATTTCTATTTAATTTCGTATTTCTATATAATTTCTAATTCTTTATTGTAACAGAGCAAAAAGTATCATATTTATCATTAGCATTTAAAAAAAAAATTCTAGCACTAAAAACTAAAACTTCAGACATGCAGTTAAAAAAACTAATTCAAGCCCACTTATGATTTGCTTTGAACACTACTTTGAGGGATAAACATCTCCCCCTGCTGGTCAAAGATTGCCACTGCAGCACCATCTCTGAGCCATGTCAATGGCAGCTTATCAGGGGCCCTGAAATTGGGTGCAAGAGGGCATTATAAAGCTCCTTTTACCCATCTCCAATGTGCCTTCAACAGCAGGGATCCTTTTAAAACTGGATTTCCTCACCTCAGCACACAGCAGTGTAAAGGACAGCTATTCATGTGGCTAGAGAGTCTGAATAACTTGTCACGCTGATTGCTTAAAAAACCCTGCACTCAAATGGCTTGCAGTCCATGAGACACAGATAGGGCTATCAGTCGCCGCACTCATCAAAACTGCCATACGTACGAGTACAACTCTAGTTTACTGAAGAAAGTTTGTACTTTTGTGTAGCTGAAATGTGAGAGTAGGTGCTTGAGTAGGTACTTAAGTTAGGTCTGTAATAACAGCTGAAGTTATTTTTCTTTGAAAAAGTAGGTAAATAAGTAAAGCAGTATGCAATAACCAATAAACCCATAAAACACTTGATCACACCACATTGCATTTGGCAATTAACAAGAGGCTTTAATGACTTAAAGTTTTTAAAAATGTATTCATGTTTTTTTTTTTTTGGCAATCAATCAGACTGGTTGAAAGACACCATTTCATTTTTTAAACTATAAATGAAAAATCAAGCCAAATGAAGGAATGAAAAGAATGAATAAATATATATATGCATGCACACAGACAGTTGAGATAGCTGTGAGACTTACATGGATGACTTTGTAGAAGTACGCGTACTGTCGCGCTGTGTTTTTATATTGACTGAGCACGTCCTGTATGGCTTGTGTGGCCAGCAGGTGGCGCACTTCCTCCTCTTCAAAGTACAGGGGGGTGTCATAGTCGGCAGGCAGGGTCTTGATGTAGGGCAGCCAGGGAGAGCTGGGATTGGCCCGTTCACACAGCAAGTGTAGAGCCAGGGTCACGTTGCCCATGGCCTGTAGGATCCGGTCCTGACTGTACAGCGGCCCTGTGAATAAAGGTTCAATTAGGGGTCTGTCTGCAATGGTTTCCAGAGATTAAAACAGAACTAATTCTTTTCACTTACAATTATGCTGTTTTCACGCTACCTTTTTGACGTGGACCCGTGTTTAATTGAGCAGAAAGCTTGGTTTGTTTGAAAGTTAATTCAAGTTTATATCGGGTCATGTAAACCACAGTAGCAGTAGTGTGCCACTGTGCAGATGGTTCGGATAACAACTAGTGTTGTTCTTAACTAAAACCATTTTCAGCAATTTACATAAAGCTGAAACAAAACAACATAAATATTATATGAAAAACTTTATTTTAGTTTAGTTCAAATAATTTTACAAAAAAAAAGTAGTAAATTACTAAAACTACAACTGAAATAAAAATAAATTAAAGTGACATGTGAAAATTAAAGCTAAATAAAAATATTTTTAAAAAGACAGAAATATATATAAAGCGAAACTAAAATATACTACAAATATACTAAAGTTAAGTATATAAAGTATATTTAGTATATAAATATACTAAAATAAAATAAAAAGAATGAAAAATAAAAATAAAAATAAAAGCAAATAATATAACTGTATACAGTATAAATAATACTAAAACAGCACTAGTTCTAAATCAAATGTTTTGTAAGTGTGAAAACAATTAACATGTACATGGTAGGACAATTTTAAAATACAACAAAAATAAGTTGTTGTTATTATTATAAAATAAAAATAAATATAACAATATAAAATACAAAATATCATATAAAAAAAAAATCATAGAAACAAAATTGTTGCATATTTGCCTCACACACTTGTATGTATTACCATCTGTTGAACGAGTCAAATACATTTTCTGTGGTAATCAATAGATGCTGTTGATGGAGCTAAAAGATGTATTTAAACTGGGACATTAAGGTAATATTTATATAAATGTCTTGTGGTCATTTATAGAAACATTTGCACATTTGTGTGATGATGTGATTGTCATAGTTTAAGGTCAAAGACTGACATTGCTACACTATGCGAAACTCACCAAGGACAGAGTTCTTGGCGGATTCCACAGTCATCAGCATTTTTCTAGGGATCCAAAGGAACAGCTCCTCAGCCTGAAATGGACAGAAATGAAAATAACATGGTCAAAAACTTACATTCAAAAGCTCCAAGTGTTACAATGTACAATTGAATAAAGATTTATTTTGATTACAGGGCTAGTTCTTTCCTGACACATTCAAATTCCACTATTTTAAATAGAAATCTTTGAAATATTGTGTAAAACTACATTTTGTAAATAACAATTAGCTAAAGAACCACCCAAATATTGAACCCAATCAAGTCTGGAGGTAAAATATGACCAATCGTTAACCTCTATGTATCAATCAGCACTTTCACTCCTAAAGCACTAACAAGGTTAACGGGAAAATAAAATAAAACATGTAAAAAAAAAAATCTACTGCCAGTGCCAAAATACAGTACAGGTTGGATTACTTGTTTCAGCCTTCAACTGAATATATGACAGAACGCTGTGTAGGTGGCAGAAAAAGCAAGCACATCGCACATATAATTTGCAAGGAATCTAATCTCCATAATTTTCCATAAAGTGTGTGTGTGATGCTAAGAACACTATCAGCATGACGCCTGGTTCATACTGTACCTTATTTTGGCTAAGAAGAGCCAAAAAACGTATTATCAAGTCTCGACTCATCCAACTTATCCTCAAACAGTCTGCGGACTAGGTGAGGGAAAAACACCAACCTTAATATCTTTGGTGGCCTTCAGACCATATCCTTCATCTGCAAAGTTGGAGATCTCAAAACCATCACAAGAAGCCCCGCATTCTGCGGCCCAGGCCATCAGCTCGGAGAAAAAGTCTTCCCTGATTCCCTCGAACGATACAGACATCCCTGAGGAAATAATACAATCCCATCACAAGCTGATTTAGCTATTGTATGTATATTGAACAACAGCGTGAGAAGTTCTCTCTGTAATGAATTCCATTATTCAACGGCACTCTGCTGTATTATGTTGCTGTAACACCACACAAGTGAACCTAAACGGTGCTACATATTACTCTTGTATATCCTACTGCATAATGTGCTGTCTAACGTTTATTCTAATGGATATTTATGTGTTCTAAATGCACATCTCAGAGACTCCCACTGAGTATTTTATGAAGTAATGTGATAGGATCATTCTCAAGTCTTTACATCACTGTATAACTGAAGCTATTTCTGTGTTTGTTTCATCAACTTACTCTATGTAATGTGCATTTTGTTATCAAATTCATTCGATCAAATAAAGAAATGTACAACAAGCCATCTTTTATGCTAAGTTTTCTTGTACTCTTTTATGTTGCTGGTAAAGGTAGTTAAGATTCTGTCAATATTTACTCACCCTCATCATGTCATACACACACACATTGGGCCTACATATATATATATATATATATATATACACACAAACATGTATCAATATATCTAATTTTGTGCTTATCCACAGGGGAAAAAAAAGTAATGAGAGCAAGTAAATGACAATTAATTTCATATCTGGGTAAACACACCATCTGTTTTTCCGTCCTCTTTATTCTTGCAGCTAGGACGGTTAAATACTTAACAATAGCCAATGGCAAATCAAAGGGAAAACCACACTACATAAAAGCTTGAGAACTGCTAAATCATATTCATGTGAAGCAATAACGTACCTTTCTGTTTCTTACGGATCTTCTCAACCAGAGCTCGGATCTGAACATATTCCTCCCACTCTTTCCCAGGAGAGGGAGCAGCGCTGCTGCACTCTGAATGGGGAAAAGAAAAGAAAACGTTCCAATAATTTATATTTATCAATCACTTATGCTTGGATCAACAGAATCCAAAAGGGGACTGTGGGGAAATAGCTTAGTGCTCTAGTTCCTAGAGTAACCAAATGCTGGCCGATTCATTTTCTCTTCCGGCTGCTGTTGTAAAATGTTGCGGCATCTATCGGCCTGGTAAAAGTCCTTGCAGAGCACAGACCGCAAATTGTCTTTGATATAAACAAATGCATGTCCTTCCCAAAATGACATGCTATTTTGGAAAGATGTTTGATGTACGGTTTAAAAATGTAGATTGATGACCAAATGATTCCATGAAGTACCACCGTACCCTTGAGCACAACCTCAGGAGGCTCCATTTGTATAAAAGCTTCAGATGATTAAATACTAAATAGATTTACTTATACATTAAGAAATCCTTCACACGGAAGATGTTTCATTTTCAGGATCCAGTAGCATCTTTAACACCACAACAAAATATTATAACAATCATGTAATGCGATTATGGAATAATCACAAAAGCCTTTTTTTTGTCCCAGCGATGCACACATCCATGGGAGAAAATCATTGCAACAGTATTTCAGAGCAGGAATGCAGTCATAAAGAATGCTTTTATACTCACTCTGCAGAAGTTCAGAAATTAAATTCATCATCTCTTTTGGAGAAACCGCAGCTGTGGCACCGGTCCCCGATTTCTGGGTCTTCACTCTGCTCTTTTTGCCCATCTTGCTGGTCTGGGAGAGAGGATGGCTGTGAAAAATGCAAGTCGAAAGCAAAAATAAATACTTTAAAAATAGCGTAAAGTAAAAATAACGCTATGTGACCAGATTTCATTCTCCTTTATGCAGCCTATGTACAGTAAATGAGCCAATAGTCTGAGAAGTACTGGACTCCAGTCACTCCACACTTCTTATAAATATTTAGGTGTAGTGGACTAGGTACAGTATATTTATAACTAAATGGAAGAAACATCTGAATGTTTCACATCCAAATAATCTCTGAATCTGAAATCACTGCCAAGAAAGGTTAATGGTCTCTGTGAGGGATTAAACGGATGGCTACAGCGAGCCAAAGGGCACTAAATCAGGTACTTATTGTAAACAATGAGTATGTGCCTTACATGAAACTAATCAAATACAACATGCTTGTATGTAGTTAACTTCAATAAATGAGTCATATGGCAGCTGTTCCCATATTTCAAAAAATTGTCTGGCTTCTTTACCGGTGCAAATTTGGGCAACGTACAAAACTTCAAGAATATTTCAATGGTAAAACATATGTTAAGAAAGCTCCACTGGTGTACTGTTTATGATTGCAATCATACATGCATTAACTGACTTTTATATAGAATGCCATTATACATTAGGCCTAATACACAATATGCATGGCCAGTTGAATTGTCAAATTTTCAGATGAATCCAGATGTCAAAGCTTAAATCTTGGATATTTCCATCAAATCACTCAAAGCCTACCATTTAAAAAAATAAATAATGAGAGGCACAATTGTATTACTGAAGAGCAAATTGGATTGAAACACTTAAAAGTAAGCTACTTAAGACTGAACCCATCAGAGAAAAGGAGAAGCAATGCAATTATACTGGCTGACAGCAAAGACATGCAACATAAAACAAACTCAACAGATCAATATTCAGAATACAAGATCAGAATATATTAAATAATGATATCAGCAGCTTGATGTCTTAAAATAACTGGCCTTGCCCAATGCATCTATTCAAACCCACCAGTAGATGATCACCTGCTTCACACTGCACCCTATTACACAGCATGCCAGTCTTCATTTTAAACACTGGGTGGTCCAGTGATCAAATGCATGAATTAAAACCTTAACTTACATATTCATCCATTCATATTAATCTAGCTATCTGTCTGTTTCTGGCCCAAGAATCCTTGTTAGCTGCCTACACAGTCTTCATTTTAGGATGTCATAGCTAAACACGTTTGAAACAGACAGCTTTCAAAACGTTAAACAACATTTTGGCCAACGTAAGTTACTCGTCGCTTCAAGCTCGCCTACGACGCCCAGATATGCTGTCTTGGTAGGCAGCTCACTAGTTTTTGAGACACATTCAATGTGTTAATGCCCAGCATGCTTGTGTTTCGCAATTTGCTGAATTAGACACCATTTACAGCGTACATTTGCCACGCATTTACATGCATGTGACGTATTACATGTTGTTTAATTATACACACCTCGCGCGTATTAGCAAACATCATATTATGTCACATTAAATACCAAAACTACCTTCCAATTGACTGCAGGGATCCTCCTGTCAACCTGGAATTCAATCCTCTTCAGCTCGGTTTACTGGTAAAACCTAACCTTTCTTCAGAGACAAAGCCACGCCCTAATACGATTTCTAAAACGCGGATTGGGCCATTGAAGCGTTTATCCCGCCCTAAGCTTGTCCAGAAAAGAATTTTAATTGGCTAATTTTACATACGCAACTGCATACGTGTGAGCCAATTGGTTAAAGTGTAAATGTATTTCACTTCGGTAAACTGCACGTTTCTATTGGTTTTCGCTAAGGCGGTACCCGTTTGTCGTGAATTCACTGGTCGTGAGAGGAGTCTGTTTAGTCAGGTTTACAAAGATGGGTTGACTACACAAACAGAAAAGGCTTGTGTGTCTTGCGATTGGAAGTTTACTTTGGGTTCATAAAGTTACCATAAAAGGATAAAGTTAGCGCAACGTGATTCGCGGAGGAAAATGTCAATCACAGCAACAACATATAAACGTAACACTACTATAACATACAGTACTTTAAACATTCTGTTGTAAAAGTAAGATCATTTTATATACAAAAAAAAAAACAAAACAAAAAAACCCTTCAATTTATAGTAAAGTAAAATCATAAAATCAATTATTGATTTTTCTACCACTTTATAATGTATAATATAATTTACTGTCTTTTTTACTTCCCACATTTATAATTGTATATAATATTGTATTTACCAATTGTGGGCATGTAGGATAACTGATAATTCCCAAACCTTGTTTAAATTACACCAAATACATGAATGTTAATTTAATTTAGGCTATATTTCTTAGAAAACAACCAAAATGTAGAGTTCAATATTAAACTACATTCAGACATATCACAAATTGTATTAACCAGACTGGAAGCTCATATATAATTCATAAAGAATAAATGTAATGTTTATGTAATATTTTGTTTGACCTAAGCACCACTTTCTCAAATAAAGTTTGGAAGAGACAAAAATTCACTCACAAAATCTGTTAACATTGGGAGAGTCCATGCAACTGCAGTAAATCCCCAGTAGAAGGCAGACTCTGCCTTTTATTCTGCTGTTCATTTCATAAAAAAAAAAAAGGAGAAACATAATACAAAGAGGATTCTTTATTTCAAATCTACAAGAGGGTTATTTGCAATGCATTTAGAATTTTTTTTATTAGCTAAAATACAGGTCCGTTCTCAGCTACATTCAGCTTATTAAAAATATATAAACGCATGCTAGTTACAGGTATTCTACAGTAATAGAAGTTATTTACATTGTCCTAGAATACAACTTCATGTGTGTTTCACATACAGATGAGCTACACAGAACATTGAATTTCATGAAAGATTCAAACATCAAATCCTCATTCACAAAAGAAGCAGTGCATTTGAAAAAAAACAGGAAGATTTCAGCATTTCAGATTCTTTTGTGCTTTGAACTTAAATACAAAAAAGTCAGTAGTTGTGTAGACTAGATCTGCTTATAAAGGACACTTTTAATTGGATTTCAAAAATAGTTTTAATGAATATGTGTACTTCAACACCAAGTATTTAGGCGTCGTGTTCACATGAAACACTTTACAGCATAATAACCGAGACAATATTTACTGTGTTGTTATTAACAGCATACACTGTTTTACTGACCCAAATTCACAACGTATCTTTTTCATAAAAATATGCAATTATTTTCTTTACTTATTCAAATGTTTGCTGCATGCGCACTTTGTTCTCATAAACACCAGACAAAAAAAGACCAAAAAAAAAGTAGTAACACACCACCAAAAGCCACCTGCTGCATCCACTGTGAACAAAACCATCCAATAAGAATGTGATTTCAGTATAGCACTGTAAAATTGCTCTCATAAATATACAATTTCAATTAAATTCCACACAACTTTAATACAAAAATAACTAGATCGGCTGAGTGATTTTCGTCAACGCTCAAAATAGCTTCGATTTAAACAAACAATACAAAATTATGGCTTATCGGGTCACTGGTTTTCAGAAAAAAAGAGCTTTTGTGTGAATGCAGCATGCATCTTTTGAGGCAGTTCTTGTATACACAGATAATGGTTCTGAATTATAACAAACAAAACTCAAATACACTTCATTTACTGCGTTCTCATTAACATCCATTCAGAATTTGCTTTATATCATGTACAGTACGCACACAAAAAGATTTTTGCCTGAAGGTCTCATGAACTAGGCCTATAAAGCAGAATTAGACGTTTTACACAAAATTCAGCAAAAGAAGCTCATTATTAATAATGCTAGCCTTATCCAGTTCTTATCATCACATACTGTATGGTCTGATTTAATTTAGTATATGCAGAAGCAATAAGCTTGGTAAAAGGAATAATGTAAAAAAAAAAATGTGACTGGCTGAGGTACTGTACTACATGCAATAGTAGTTGCATCATATAATAAATGCTTTTAGAAATAGTGTAATGGTGAAACTTCCCACTGCAAACTGGAATCATTTATGCAATTCCAGGCTGAACTGAAAACACACAACACTTCCATACTTACATTCATCCAGACAGTTTCTATATTGCACCTATTCAGTATCTAGAACCTGAAATTGGGTTCCAGTTCTTTTCATGCAGGACTCAATCTGTAGACCTAATACAGATTTAACAGTACTTTCCATTATGACACCATTAAGCCATTAGGACTCATATGCAATTAAAAGCACAACACTGGGATACATTATAAAATAATGATATTGAATGTTGACATTTTTGATCTGCTTTCATTTGATAGACCACAAAGATAGAAATAAAGGCATAGAAAGCAGCTTCAATTAATCACGATTGTCAGTTTGGAATTTAAAGTACTTTACATAATATGCTGTGAAAGTTGAGTTGGCATTTATAAGTACTATTTGGGGAAAAAAAATAATACTTTAATTAAATGCTTATACTCATGAGCTGGCCTGCATATATCTTCTGAATATTTCCAGACTAGAATTTTGCCATATAAAGTATATAGTATTATTTTATTGTTATTTTATGTATGCCTGGGAACCTGAGTGAATGTATTATATGTGTTCATGCCAGGGAAAAAATAAATAAATTAAGCTTACTATCATATTTTATCTTTCCGCTACGTGAACAGGTTCCAAAAAACAACTGTCAGCAGTAAATGAGTAATAACTGGCATTGCGGAGTAAATAAAACTTGTTATTTGTCAGTGGCTGGCAACTTTCTAAGTAACAGTTTATTTGTAATGATAATAGTCTATCACATTCTGATGTGATGTGAGTGGCTTAATACATCCATTCAAAGGTTTGGGGTCAATAAAGTCTTTATATATATTTTTTTATTTTTATTTTTTTATTAAATTAATACTTTTATTCAGCAAGGATGCATTAAATTGATCAAAAATGACAGTAAAGACATTTATAATGTATCAAAAGATTTCAGTAACACTTCTGAATAAGGTTTCACTAGTTAACATGAACTAAGAATGAACAATGAATTTATACAGCATTTATTAATCTTAGTTAATGTTCATTTCAACATTTACTAATACATTATTAAAATCAAAAATTGTATTTCTTAACATTACAAAGTTCACTAACATGAACAAACAATGAACAATTGTTTATTTTTAAATTAACATTAAAGATTAATAAATACTGTAACAAATGTATTGCTCATTGTTAGTTCATGTTAGTTAATACATTAATGTTAACAAATGAGACCTTATTGTAAAGTGTTACCAATATTTTTATTTCAAAGAAATGCTTTTCTTTTGAAAGAATTCTGAAAAAAGCATGACTGTTTTCCACAAAAATATTAAGCAGCATGACTGTTTTCAACATTGATAATAATAATAAATGTTTCTCGATCAAATCAGCATATTATTATGATTTCTGAAGGATCATGTGACACTGACACTGGAGTAATGATGCTGACAATTCAGCTTTGCCATCATAGAAATACATTTAATTTTAAATAGCAAACATTTATTTTAAACTGTATTATTATTTTACAATATTACTGTTTTTACTGTATTTTTGATCAAATAAATGCAGCCTTGGTGAGCAGAAGAGATACAAACATTAAAAGATCCCAGCCCCAAACTTTTGAATGGTAGTAGTCTACAAAGAAAAGAAAAAAAAAGAAAAGAAAAGAAAAATCCTTGGATAACAGAATATTATGAAGTGGTCTTATGCCAAAATCAAAAAAGCTTTTAGGAGTGGAAAGGTTTAATCTTGTATAAGTAACTCCGTGGGGCATTTATCTGTGCGCTTTCATTCCTTATCTGGAATGAGAAATGAATCCATTAAGCTGCCTTGTACGAATACTTGGAAGGTATGCACATAAATAGAGCAGTGATTTAGCTTGTGCTAATTGTGAGTCCATTATATATTAAACTACCACCTGTGTTGTAGGTAATAGGTTTGAAATGTCTCAACTGAATGCCATGAGAGAAGCTGGCAGTAGAAGCCAAGTTCTTTGTGTCGTTTCCAGAAGTTGCCCAGTTCTGTCTGCTCCTCTCGTCATATTCACAGATTTGTTTGTTTGTTCAAGGCCCTGCCGTTCATTGACATGGGAACTACAAAGGGCCTTTGAACTGGTTCCCAGAGAGATGTTGGCGGATGGAGGGTTTGGATCCTGCTGCATCACCGAGCTTTCGCCACACCACCTGAACACACAAAGCAAACACACAGTTGGGTCAAGCTGAAATGAAAAGTGTCTTCAAAATATTTATCCTGTGCTACTGTTCAGTATGTCCTGGAATAGACATCTGCTCATATTTTGCAGATTTATATGACCATATTTTGCATATTCATGCAGATTTTTTATATTGTGTGTGATGGTAATTATGATGTGATTTTTCGGGTTCTGCAGATAGATCTTACTAACAGAACACATTAACTAGCAGCCAAATAACAATAAATAAATAAATAAATAAATCTAAATGCATGTATATAGATTTTTTATGTATTTAGTATTTCTTTATCTATTTTTATTTTTTATCTATTTTTATTTTCTAAATTAAAAATTCTACTTACCATTTTAGTAACGATACCTAATAAACCAACTCATCAACTTTAAATTAAATTAATATTTAAAATAAATTACTGCAATTTTTGTTATAAAAATGACAGACTATACATTTAAATTACAATAGTTAGGAAAAAGTGTTAAGTATAACTTTCCTGATTTTAACTTTTTTTCTGTATTTATTAGAAGTTGAAGACAAACCCCCCAAAAAAAGACTTTTTTGGGAATTGTACAAACTTAGGTAAAGGTCACACGAGGCACACAAATCATTATTTGTAATTATATATATATACAATACAAATAATATTTTTTTTATATATATATATATTTATATATATACAAATAATACTTTTTTGAATATGAACCAGGAACCTGAAAAGTGAAAAAAAAAATGAAAAAAAAATACAGAGAGATCTTCTAAAAGGGGGTTGAGTGGGACTGGGGACTAATTATAATCAGAAAAGAAAGCAGCCCTTGTGCTATCTGAGATTTTGCTTTTGACAGGCTGCGGTTCTCGGGGCAGAAACAAATCACAGGTCCCAGATTCCAGGGGCCCTTCAGGGAGCTGATAAACCTGCATTGTTTCAGCGATCAAGTTATTTTAATTGCACGGACAACTGTGCGGTAAACACTCCCGAGGACTTTTGCCAAGGCCTCTTATTAAAGTGGTCTGAAAGTAGGTCTCTGTTGTGAAACATTCAAACAGTGTCCTCAATCAAAGCCGGCGTGATTACACAAAGTGACAGGAAAACAAACACATGGGAGAGGGAGCACACACTTACAGCCTCTTTCTGTTGAACAGGGATTTATCAATGCACTAGACTGGAATCTAAGCTGAGGTTCAGGGTAGGGGGAGGCAGATGGGAGATGCTACTAGGTAGACTCACATTACACATTTCTCTGACAATGGCTTTCTCTTTCTCACTGAGATCCTCCTCATAGTCCTCTGGGATCTTCCTGTCTAGGTTCTCATGGACTTCTAATACCTACAAAGCAAATCAACAGAGGGTTAAATGATTAGTGGTATTCACTAAAGCAAGCTTCACTATTACTATACTTAACTGACTTGAATGAAGCCTAACCCAAAGTATTTAGGATTCCGGTACCATTTATGCTACAAAATGAATGATAGCTCAGATCAAAAGGTTTGGGGTTTTTTTTGTCATAAAACAAAAGAAAGGGGGACCTGAGTCAGAATATCACAGAGACTAGAGGCTGGGCTATTTCCACTTGCAGCAGTCTAACTCCCCAGCACACCTTAGCAACCACCTGGCAACGACCTAGAACACCTTAGCCTAGTCAGTGTTTTTATTGTTAAGTAAAACTATTAAATTTTTTGTTAATTGAAATAAAACTGAAATAAATTAAAATATAAATATTAGATGAAAAAATTAACAAAAACTTCAACAAAAATAAAAATAAAAAATTTTGCATTGGCAACTAACTGAAATAATTAAGTTTAAGCTGTATTAAAGTACTAAAATTACTAAAACTTAAAATGAAATAAATAGAAATTAAAGCTAAATAGAAATATAAACAAACAAAATCTAATACAAAAGCACATGTGTATGCTGTGTTTCCTAGACTTCAGGGGGCCCTAAGCAAAACTTTGTAATGGGGTAAATGCGCTCATAAACCCTAAAAATGACCCCCAACCCCTTAATCTGTTCTTTCAGAGCAGTTTCACTGTTAACCAACAACAGTGAGTTGAAACAGTCATATATTTAGTAATTAACTGTAATACCATAAAAAAAATACAATTGCAAACAATAGGACAAATACAATAGAAAAAAAAGATACAAATGAAATAATTTAGCCTATAGCCTATACAGAAATTGAATAAAGTAATAAAAGGTAAAAATAAAACTCTGTATAGTCTTCACCGTATGAATTCAATTTAGGCCTACACTGATTCTTATTAAAGTTACTAAAGTTATTCAGTGAAGAGCAGTGAATGATTCTCTCGTTTTCTTTTGTTGTGTGATTAACATGAAATGACACAGACAGCAGCGGGTTTATTAGGCTGATGTCACTTTAAGACCAAATGTACAGATCTAATATACTGACAAGCATGCAATTATGCATGCAATCCCAACTGTTTGTTTACTTAAGACATAACCGACTGCGTTAGCCAAGATGGGAATTTTGGCATAACTTTGTGTATTTGTCCGTTTAAGCACACGCCCGAAGCCCAAAGTAGCCTTGTCCGTGTTTCGCTCCGTCTCGGATCGAGTGCACAGAAAGCCGCCTGGGGAACAGCATTTCTTTCGCAACTAAATACACTTTTAACTCTTGTTTTTTTAGTATCGAGCACGTCCGGCCGAAGACTGTATATTGCGACAGCTGCTTTAAAGGAAAGGAACGGAATGTGGCATCATGTTTTCATAATCGCTGGAAGCCAAAATCAAAAATAAACTAAAATGCTAGTCATTTAATCATCTTTGAGTGCAAGGGGGCCCCCTGGTGGTTCGGGAGCCCAATACGCAACTTGCATACTTCGCATATAGGGAGGACCAGCACTGGGCTTATTTTCATTGTGTTTTGGTTTAGTTTTCACTGTTCCCATTTTGCCTGTGTTCCTGATCTTTATTATTCTCTTTTGTAGTTAATTAGTTCAAGCAGCTACAGTATTTAAGCACTCAGTTTTTTCAGTTCCCTTGTCCAGTATCGTCTTTATTTAACGTGGTCGTATTAATATTTCCTTTTAACGATTTTTTCTGTGTGGATTTAATAAAGACTTGTTATCTACTCCTTTCGTTGTGCACTCTCTGCAACCAAAAATGACAATAACAAAATTACTAAAATTAAAATGAAAACTGAAAATATAAAAATAAAAGCAAATTCAGAATAATAATAAAAGAGTATATAAATAATACTAAAATTACACTGGACCTTGCACTGTGTCAGCAAGTTTTACACAGGAAAGCACCACTTAATCTCAGAAAATTTAAAATAAACTATTATAATTTCCATTGTATTTTATTTTTGTTTTATGTGGTATTTATTGTCGTATTTATATTCTGTTTAGCTCTCTCTGCTTCCCTTGACCAATGTTTTGTTTTCTTTCAAATAACAGAGATCCAACAGTTCACAGAAAATCCTCTAGGTGACAGTATTAGTATAATAATAGGTTCAACTCATAAAATTAATGATGCGTCCTAAAACCTATTCAAGGGGAATCAAGCAAGAAACCAATCAGGCGTTTCTACCATGAAACTCAATCTAATTCCTGTGAAATCAGGTTTGACCTTTAACTTTTAAATGATTTATGACACTTTTTATTAGGATGACAAAGAAAGGGCGAGAAACGATTAAAAAATGATGTGGGAATACAACTGGGAAATGATGATGCAAACCAGCCTTGAACTAAGTAGAATGCATGATCACTGCTAGGCAATGAAATTAACAGTAATATTTAAGCATGATACAATTTAGCATAATATTTTTAGCATATCTAGAATTCAAACACAAGTACGGCTTGATTTTGCAACATCAGCATCATAATCTTACTTTCATGGCATGTACAACAGCCTCTGGTTTCTGTGCTGCCGGCAGGTATCCCGTGACAGGGGACGGCAGATCACCTCCAGGCATCCGCGTGGACCCCTGTGGACAGATGGACACACATTCGTCATGATCAAAGATGACTCATACTGCTCTCTCAGATTACCAGAAGAGATCCGAGCACTGGAAAAGCCATTAGCTGTTTCTATGAGTCAACTCAGGCTCGAAATGGGTTAAGCCATCTCATTATAACTCATCTCTGCTTGTACCCCCTTCATGGGTACCCATCAACAAAGAGCTCTTTCAGTGCACAGGGTCTTGTGAGCCCCAGTATAGACACAGCCCTTTGAATCCCGTTCTAGCGTTAAATCCACAACAATTGAGCTGGCATTTCAGCAGTGGGGTCGGGAGAGGACCCCTGGATGGAAACTGCAACTCGCTTTTGGCCTGAGAGAACAGGACTGTGATGTTCACTTGCAGTTGCCAGCAGGTTTATTGAGGGCTGGAGCCGTGGGTACTTTACCCTGAACTGACCCGGGAACATCCCGACCCAATGCTCGCTGTCATGCGTCGCCCCGTAGCCTGATTAGAGAAGCCCAGGAGTCCCACAATTCATTCTGCATGGCTTCCTTTGCCAGTACAAGCCAAGCAGTGGTCGACGTTATGGAGTTTTTTAATAGCAAAAGCCAATGACTATTCAGGCCCTTAAAATGTTATTATCTCGTATAAGTTGTATACTCTACATCATAATGCAATTGAATTATATGATATTAAATATGACCAATTTAATTTACAATTGCTATATATACAGTATATATATATGTGTGTGTGATATATATATCCAAACCTTATATATCTTATATCTAAATATATCTTCAAACCAAAATAACATTCCTTATCAACCTGAATGAGATTTATATACAGTATATCAAGTGTTTACATGTTGCATATGGGTGCAGAATGATTCTAGTCTTCCATGTGTTTATTCTATTGACCAAAAAAGACACAATTTCATCAGATCATCAGATTATAGATTATTAAATAATCTATTAAGTAGTAAGTGGCATCTCAAGGCATTAACAGGAAATTAGTGACCATCCTATTTGTTTTGGAGCCCAGTTTCGAAGCCTTGCCACGAGGAACATCTGTGTGATTGGCTAGCATGCCAAGTGCTGTCACAAACAGAGTACTGGTGATAGATGTAGCCAAATTCAATCATTAAGATATTTCTATAGTCCGATCATATTATTGGATCTGAAGAGGCTTTCTATAATCCACAAAACCATGCATTGATCATAAACATCACTTGGAAATCAGAATCACATAACAGGACATAGCTGGATTAAACAAATCCAAATTCTAGACTATAAGGACTGGTCAGCAGCACAAACAACCTTACTCTGATGTGTATGGCGCTTCTCATTACAAAAGACAGGAAAATGTGGATGATGTATGTATAAAGTTCTAAAAAATGTAATAGAATTAAGTATGAGCTTGTTTTTTTGTTTTTTTTTTGTCCGTCTGGAAACAAAGACATTTATAAGATCCTGGGCAGCTAAAATGAGCACTTAAGAAGAACAAATAGCTTTATTTCCAAAAGTTTGAAAAGATATTCAAAGGTTTGGAGTCAGTAAGATTTCAAAAAAATATATATTAAATAAAAACTTATTCAGCAATGACTCATTAAATTGCTCAAAAGTAACAGTAAAGACTATTATATTTTTTACAAAAGATTATTTCAAATAAATGTGAACTTATATTCATCAAAGAGTCCTGACATTTTTTTTTTTATCACAGTTTCCACAACTATATTGTATCAAGCAGCACAACTGCTTTCAATATTGATAATAATAAGAAATGTTTCTTGAGCAGCAAATCATCATATTAGAATGATTTCTGAAGGATCATGTGACCCTGAAGACTGGAGTAATAATGCTGAAAAAAATTCAGCTTTGATCACAGGAATAAATTATATTTTAAAATAGAAAATTTCTTCTTTTAAAATGTAGTAATATTTTACATTATTACTGGTTTTACTGTATTTCTGGTGAAATATTGACCCCAAACATTTGAACAGCACTGTCTACATATACATTCCTGTCAAAACATATTTTTTACTAGGGTTAAGCAACTCTAAAACAGCTAAAGCACCAAACTACTCTGATTACCTCTCCTCAACTTCATCCTCAGGTAACCCCTAACAACAGCAACCGATCTGTTGTGTCACTTGTACGAACCTGATTATTGTTTCAGCAGTTTGCTACTGCATTATTTAGTGCCATCTCCCCCCGTGATTAAAGCGAAAGTTCAAAGCCATGCTAATGAAGCGATGAGCTCGTAGACAGAGCTGAGACGAGCTGGGATAAAATAAGTGCAGAAGCCTCTGAGGACGAGACCCACGCCACTCTCTAATTGATTTCTCTTTCCTGTGGAAGCTGTCTCTCATATTAAAGTGGAGCAGCTGCGCTGTCATAGCTGATGAGTGCACTTATTAGGTAAAGTTCGCAGATGACCTTTTCTGAGGATACGGGTGTAGGGGAATGATAATGGTGATGATGATGATGATATCTCAGGAGAAGAGAGAGAGAGAGAGAGAGAGCGACAGAGAGAGAGCGACGGAGGAGCAAAGAAAGAAGGGAAATCTGTTTAAACAGATTTCTTGATTTAATTGAGATATTAAGTGAGATATTCTCTAATATTTGAGGGAAATTGTTCGTAAAAGACGTGATGAAAACAATGAATGAAAACAAGCCTGTGAGGTACAGAAAAACAGTTCAGTATATTGAAGTGAATCTTTTCAGGACTGCATTTTTCACAAACTTCCAGTGGATAAAATTACATGAAACATTAGAGATGAGTTTGGAGCAAATGTTCAGTACAAAACATATTTAACAGCATTCTGTTCCACCCCTTATAGCATTGTGGGTTTTGTCTCTGATGTTTCTCCTAAAATTACTTACATATATTTTTATATATAAATATATTATCTTTATATATATATATATGTGTGTGTGTGTGTGTGTGTATAATGTATACACATATATTTTACACATACATATTATAAAAATTTACTTTTTAATCATGATTAATCGATTTGACAACACTGATATATATATATATATATATATTAAATTGTTCCTCTAAGGTCATTTTTAGGTTAGAAAGGATCTCTAAAACAAAGAACGGATCAGCACTGAGACTCCAGCAGAGATCAGAGCACAACAAACCCCTGCAAGGCCACAGGAAATGACCTATGAGCAAAGCATCTTTCACTCATATTTTTTTTAATCTATATTAAAAAAAAACTATTATAATTCTAACTTCAAAAAGTTATTGTCCTCATGACAACAATGACTACAGGCCAGTGGCTTTAACATCCAATGTCATGAAATCTTTGGAGACGATTATAATAGAAGAGCTGTGTAGGGACGTGGAGCCATCCTTAGATGATCAATACCATTTATTATATAAGAGTAACCGTGGTACTAATGATGCTATTTGTACACTAATGCACCTTGTTCTGAAGCATCTGGAAAGTCCAGTTGCATATGCTAGACTGCTTATTTTTTTCTTTTCTTTTTTATATACCCAACATATCCTGCTGGAGAAATGAGTTAATTTAAAAGTCAAGCCTTTCTTAATTCATTTGTATCATTCGTTTTTAACAAACAGGACACAATAAGTGAAATTGAATTCTGTGTTGTCTGATGTCGAAGTAAGTAGTACAGGGGTCCGCAAGGTTGTGTAAGCCCACCAATTTTTGTTCACTCTTTACACAAATGATTGTGTTAGTCAGCAATCAAATCAGTTTGTAATGACATTTTTCGGACAATACTGTAAATGTGAGTCTATTAACAAGAGATTCTATCATTGTTGACTATAAAGCTGCCATGGAAGTGTGATGATCATCACTAGCAGATTAATATGAATTCTGTTTTGTTTTTTCTATGCGAGGAAATAAATAGTAGGCTACATTGACTTTGACCAATTCTTAAAACACTAAATGGAATTGATCTAGTAAAAACTTTCAAATAAATGCTGTTTTTTAGCTTTCTAGTCCTCAAAGCATCCTAAAAATATATATATATATATATATATATCAGTTTCTCCAAAATATTAAGCAGCACAACTGTTTTCAACATTGATAATTATATGAAATGTTTCACCAAATCAGCCTTAGAATCATTTCTAAAGGATCACGTGACTCTGAAGATGTGAGTAATGGCTGTTAATTTTTTTTGTTTGCCATCACAGTAACAAATTACATTTTAAAACATATTGAAACCAAGTGTATGCTTATAGTTTCACATTTGGTAAAAAAAAAAAAAATTGTTATAAAAAGCAACTTCTGCAGATGTTCTCAAACTGTAGTTGGCAATAAATAAAACTGTAGACCTAAATAAATTAAATGATTGACAAAGAGCACCAACGCTGAGTTATTTGAATGATAAATTAACTCATAATGAACAGATTCTGCTAACGTTCATTCGTGATAACGTTTTTCTGTTGTCTCATTTCTATAACGCAACTGACACTTATGCAACAGTTGGTTCAGTTCGTGTATTGGCAAACAGTGTGGTTCATTTCAATGAAATATAAACAAAACAGTCTGGCATCTAAATTATCAGACTATTTCAAGAGGGTATAACTTGTATAAAAATTGTACACAACTTAAACCTGTAAATACTTGTGTTGAGGTTTCTAGCTGGTGCACAATTTTTGTTGATCAATGTTGAGTTATCCGCTACCTGAAAAAGTTTAAAGGGATAGTTCACTTTGAAATTAAATTTTGGTATGTTAGATGTCTAGATGACTAGATGTCGCATTGGCTACGGTTTCGTTCCAATGAACTGCCGTAGCCAAGGCGACTTCTATTGTATATATCTATACCCGCCCGCGCTCTCAGATCACTTGGACGTGGCTGTGTATAAGAGGTAAAAATGATATAAATACTGTTCATTTTCTCACACAAACCGCTCGTTTCGTGTCTTAGGCCATCAATGTGTACTTACGATGGGGAATTGTTTAATTTGGACGACGGGGAATTGTTTTAATTTGGACTCTGTGCATGCTCTTTGAGACAGTGACCATCGACCTGCATTATATGACTGACAGACAAGAACGGTTTGACCTAAAAATATCAAAATTGAAACTACTGCGGAAAAAAAGACACCAACATCTTGGATGCCCTTGAGGTAAGCTAAAACATACCAAAATTTAATTTCAAAGTGAACTATCCCTTTAAGAACCACTGAACTAGTGGCACCTATTCTTTCAAAAATAAATAAATACAAAATAAGTAAATCAATAAATACATGAGACACGGTCCTGAATGGGACTTTACTCTGTCATTCAGGTTTTAAGCTCCTGATGTTTAAAGCTCCTTGGCACGGGTCAGTTCTCATCTGCTTCTACAAAGAGCAATGCAGAATCCTGTAACCAGCTGGAATTGCGACAGCTAATTGTTGCCAAATCTCTTCCAAATCGGCTCAACATGACAAATCTTTTTAAGCTCCACTGTGATTTAGGTTTTGGCTCTGATGCAAAGTAATGGGGTCACGTTAGATTGCATCATTGGAATACGTACATTCTGTAAGGTGTCCTGAAACTGGGATAGTGAGGAGAGCTGGGACTCTGAGTGATACAGGGACAGTCCTTTCCGAAGTGTCTTCAGATCGCCCACGTTCCCCTGCTGTAGAGAGAAGCAGGTATGTGTCAAACACAGATTCATTTTGATAAATAGAAGAATTAACAGTAAAGTTAAACCAGAAACAAAAATCTTTCAGTTTCCTAGATAAATCAAAACCAACCAAAAAGAAATACAATGAACAGTATTATATATGAAAGATATTTTACAGTAGAAGGCAAGAGAAAGTTCAATAGAACAACATTCAGTTGTAATTGAAATACTTTGTAACATTATACAATTATGTACTGTCACTTTTGATCAATTTAATGCATCCTTATAATAAAAATATTAATTTCTTAAAAAAATAAATGAACGGTATTGTATATGTGCAGAGAGATGAGAAAACACAATCAGTGTCCAGACACAAAGCTTATGGTGTGATGAAATGCCAGATCACTTGTTTTCCAAAAGGTCATAAACTTTGCATTTGTACTTTCATAGCAAACAAAAAAATGTATACGGCGCATAAATCCCCAATAATAAAGGCACTGATTATTTAACCTCTAAAATATAAAATATGAGAAGCCTTACAATAAGTTCATTTAAGACATGAGCTCACTTGTCATCTCTGGATGTGTAAAAAAAAAAAAAGTATGAAATCAATCCGTGCAACTAGAAAGATCCAAGACTGAGATTACAAGATAGTAAGGTATCAAACCCTTTTATCTAGTCTCTCTTAGTTTAACCAATACGGGTTTTTCACCCTTTCCTGACCTCTTCTCACAGCACCTGACAACTGCAAATCTTATAGTTCTTATCAGATGAACAATTATAATGTTCTAGCAGTCCAAGCACAAAGAAACCACAGGGCCAACCACTTCCTCTATCATTATGAGCATGAAACTGGAAAAACAACTGTTACGATCCGTAATGTAGAATGTGCTGTCTTCAACATATTTGACTAAAGGATGATAACAAAACCTCTGCAAAAATGTTTGCGAATGAAAAATTGATAGCGGATGGCACGTGAGATCATTTCCTGAGAGGTGATCTGAGAAAAGGGTAAAAGGCAAAACAGCAAAAACAGAAAGTTCTGGAGCTTTGAGGTAATGTCAGTCACGCTTCATAAATAATGACCTAAGAAATTTAGCCAAAAGGCACCTGTCCACAAAACTCTTCCCGCTGCATATTTGTGTCACAGGCCATGAAATAAAAATTTTGAAAATCCCTCAGCACAATGGAGAAATGAATGAATATTCCATAGTAAAAGCATCTGTGTGTGATTATCCCCATTTTGAACTTTCATGCCCCGTATGTTGATGGCTGTTGTGTGCAAACAGCTCACAAAGGGATTACTGGAGCTTAATTGAGGCTGTGAACTTTTTTCAGGGAAAAGTGGATTGTTACAAAAGTTTTCTGTGTGTGTCTACGTGCGTAAGTTGCATAACCGTCTAGCGTGTTCTAATAAAAGTTCTGCTTAGAGAACATGAGACTTCAGCTAAACCCATGGTTGTACTGAAAGGGTCTCATATTTTTGTAATTTTTTTTAAATGAACATTGTTAAAAATGCAAACATGATTCAACTTCATTCTATCTATCTATCTATCTATCTATCTATCTATCTATCTATCTATCTATCTATCTATCTATCAGTCTGTCTGTCTGTCTTCCAAACTTTTGACTGGTAAATGACTCAATCAAAAGATAAAAAGACTGGAGTGAAATAAATTCCTTTCTGCTCACAATGTTTTTTACAAAGCATGCATAATTGAACACAGGTTTGACCCATGAATGAGATCTTTGGCATGGACTGTTGACCCTAAAGGTAACGACATTCTTCTTCTCTTAAGATCTACATTACGCAGCCAAAGGCGGCTTAATATCTGGTTTACTACCTGCTAGAGGAATACAGTGACAGAGTTATAGCTAAATGATTGTTCTAAAAGTCCCATCAGCTAAAAAACATTCTATGAAATGCTCATATTTCTTATAGTAACAGCAAGAATGCCTTGATCAGCCATTCTTGAAGGTTATCGGGCACAATATAATACAGAACAAAATATACAATGCTTGCAAATTCCGAGATATCTTTCTTCAAAGAATTGAGTTATCTATGGAGGCAATAAAAAGAAAAAGCAGCTCTATCCATCATCAGAGAAAGACAAAATGAAGAAGTATCATTAGAATATCAGAGATGAGCGTATGCAATTAAACTGACAGCAACTAGTCGCATGTGCCGTCTATAAATATTGAGATGGATGTGCTATCTCTCTCTATAAATCTGGGCTCGGAAAATGGGAGATGAAGACCGTCTGAAACAGAAAATTGTTAGTGACAGATCTGTATCTTTGTCTCATATAACTGTTTGAGCTTCAGGGCTTTTTGTTCAAAGCTCTTACAGTGTCATAAAACGAAGTCGCATTTTAGCACCAAAGCTTTGAGATTCAGCCACAGTAAAACATGTAAGTCTTGGGGCAATGACATGCATTTAAGGAACAAGATAAATAAAAACGACATCTTTAATACATGTCTAAGCCAAATTTGTGAGCTGATCACCTGAGCTGTGAAAGTCATGTGACTAAAATATTTGATACCATCCCTACAATCTACCTCTTGTATTACTACAATCTATAACACAAACACACATAAAAGTGCAAATGCTACTCTGCAGGCAAGCCTGAAAAAAGGGGCCCAAGCTAACCACAACATGTGCCCCCTGCTCACATAACCACACTCATTTATAATTTTCATTATATTGCTGATCATGTGCTGTGTAAGCTACACTGGGGCAACATACTTTTAAACATCAGCACTTGATTAAAACCCTCAAGCACACTATTATAATGCTGCACTGCACACCAAATCCATAAAAGACTAATACTGTACATGGTTGCAAAACAGTTAACAAAGCATATTACATTTTTATCATATAAAGGGGCCTATTATGCCCTTTTACAAAGTATTGATTTTGTTTTGCTTGATTGTTCAAAAAACATATTATTTTCACATATTTTACATTATTACAGCTCCTCTCTCCCCAGTCTGTCTCAAACGTGTCATTTTCGATGAAGCCCCTCCTTCTGAAATACGAAATGTGCTGTGATTGGTTAGCTGGCCCAGTGTATTGTGATTGGCAGCATGTGTTTGGGAAATGACACGCCCCTGCATAACCGCAAACTCTACTCAGATGTAAATATTAACGATGGCATCAATTTCAAACCAATTCGAGCCCGATTCAGACCCTGACAATGTTAACAAACAAGAGGATTGTGCTGAACGGATTTCATGCACAGACTTTGCAAGCACAGATTTTACAATACATTTCAGAGTGGAATACCACTTTCCACTCTTTCTGACCGTTAGAATTCCACAGGCTTATTACTATAATATGTACATTCTGTATGCAAATTATCCTAATATGATAAGCTATCCTCTGAGAGCTGGCCTGGGAAGGAAGCTTTTATGTTTTCATTTTACGTACATTTCCATCACATTGCCGGCGGATTATAGCCTAGAAATCTAGACGCACCCTAACGGCAGCAAACTTGATTTTGCAGCCAGTGTCGTCTAGCAACTATCCATTGGCTTGTGAGCTGGAAAAAACAAACTCTAGTCAGGCCAATCACATCATGTATAGAATCGGTGGGCGGGCTTAACATAATGACGGCAGAGTTCTGAAGGTTCTGCATGAATTCCCTGCTACTTGAAAACAAAGAAGATGGCTGCTGCTGCTGGCGAACAGCGGTCTTTCGAATTGGCTTTGGCCGGAACTCTGGAAGACTTGGAGTTAAGCTTTTCTTTGAGAAAAGAACAAAGAACGGCACTGAAGTCTTTCTTAAAAAAAAGGAAGATGTGTTCGGAGTAAAACGCGTAATAAATAATAAAATTGTATCTATCAACTGGCTCCGCTGGTGGGAAAACGCTCTGGTTGGTTGTAGAGCTATCCTATTGCGTGCAGAGGGAATTTGGAAGACAACCGTTTATCCCGCCCTTCGGATTGAGCCCTGCCAATGGTGTGTTCCCAGAACCAACATCTTGATGTGGGTCTGGCTTTTCAGGCTAGGCGGATTAGACTCTTACCTGGGATAACAATTGCTTGTGGTCATCCTCTAAAATGCGGACTTTAGTCTCCAGTTGGCGGATGTAGTTTGAAGATGAATCTGTACAAAGAATAAAGGGGGGGGGGATTAGAAATATGGATTAGAAAGTTTGATCATAGAACATACATCACATACACTACAATTCAAACATTTGAAGTCAGTAAGATTTTTTGTAAAAGACGTCTCTGATGCTCATCAAGGCTACATTTATTTGAATTTTTTCCCCATTTTATTTAAATTTATATTATTTATTTGATAAAAAAAACAGTAATATTGCGAAATATTATTACAATTTAAAAACATTTTAAAACATTTATTATTAATATCAATGTTGAAAACAATTCAATTGTGCGCTGCTTAATATTTTTGTTGAAACCGTGATACATTTGACAGAATTATTTAATATATAGAAAGTTCAAAAGAACAACATTTATTTGAAATAGATTTTTTAAATTCTAAAAGTCTTTACAGTCACCTTTGATCAGTTTAATGAATCCTTTCAGAATAAAACTATACATTTCCTTAAAACAAACAAACAGTCCATTGAGATCATGCCAGTTAATGAAATCAAGATGATCTGCAGTTCTGTGTGGCCCTACATCTACATGCAGCTTGTAAGATTCTTTTTACCCTCCTCATTCCTCAAGTTTCTCTAAACATAATTTCTTATGTTATGAAAGCTGGTTTACTGTAACTCCCTAAAAGTGATTTGGTCATCCCGGAATCGAAGTCATTTTGAAATGGTGCTGCTTTCTATTATAAACTGACATACAATACCATATCCCAGAATGCACTGCAGCTACATAAGTTAAATAGAAGACATCTGTCAAAGCAAAAGAAAGATTTTGAAAGACGAACGTTTAGCACAGTTCACATCCTACATGATCACATAAAGGTTTATACTTTAAAGAGCTCATTTAGACAAAGAAATCTCAAATCAGGAAATCTACATTGCCTTTGACACACAAAAGCTGCTTTCATTTAAGCTGTCCAACGTTTGTCTCGAACATAATCAGATGTTAGAGAAACTAGAAGCACTGATAAACACACTGATTTCATGTCTGTGAAGTAAAAGCCAATGAATCAGAAAAAAAGAAAAGTTTTGTCATAGTGGCAGAGGGGGATATTGAAGTGTCTGGTCTTGTGTTTATGCTGCATTCCCAGCATGCCTTTTATGACCTTTTGGTGAAGGAGGATCTGTTGGCCTGAGGAGATGCCAAAAGTGTGTCTGTCTTGTAATTTTACTTTTGCAATCCTTAAATATCCATTTTCAAAACCCTCCTGAAAGAGACCAAGAGTTGCTTAGTTATCTAAACATACTGAAATATCTGAATCCAATCATGTCAAGTGGCCAATATTGCGAAATAAACCCAGACAGGGTGATCAGGACCCTGAAACAAAGCAGAAAGGTTTTGTTTAAAATGAAATGCAATTTTTACTTTTATGTGAGATTAACAATAATACATCAATACTGGGAAAAATAATTCAATTTAGCTGTCATTATGCAAATATATTTGCATGCAGAATGCAGAGATTGACCAATCAGAGTCAAGTGTACCAGAGAGTCTTTTAAAGAGGATCTACTAGTATGCTTTACATTTTCAACTTTCTTTAGTGTGTAATGTTGAGCATGAAAAAGGCCTGCAAAGTTGCAAATCACTCCAAAGGCAGTTATTCTCTATATCAGTAAACACTGTTTCTGAGCTCCCTGAAACACCTTGATTGAAGTCTTGAGTTTTCTTCTGAGAACGTACAAGTATCCATTCCTCATTTATCAAGTCATCAAGTCACAACATTCCTCATTTAAATAATTCCTGCTCATGGCATGTTATCGTAAGGGGCATGGTATTTCTGAAACACACTCAAAGCGATTAAACAATCATAACACACTGGTCCTGCCGACCAATCAGAGCACATTGTGCTTTTCGGACGGAGGGGCTTCATAGAGACCGGAACTAAACAGAGCGAATTCCAGAAGACAGATATCACGAGGGTGATATGGGTACCATGCATTTACACAAATCAGCAGCGAAGACTGAAGAAGAGATTAGCTGCATGTACACACTCACGTACACAAACTCACACAGAGAGTGTGTCAAACAGGAACTGAGTGAGGTGTGATTGGACAGATAAAGGCAACAGGGCTCTTTAATGAAAGCAGAATGAGTCATCATTAGGATTTCTTGCTTCCTTTCTCTCTGAAAGACCAAGGACCCCTTGGTGACAGAATAGAGAACCTCTGTTCAATACTGTATAAAAATGAATGATGTGTTTTAAGCCTGGCCTAAGATAACATTAAATAAAGTGCCAATTTAGCATATTTACATTGCATAACAATAAAATTATAATTTAAAAGGATATGATATCTTTGGTTAAAGTTACTTAATATTGTATTTTTGTTTAATGCATATTTTTATACACTACCATTCAAAAGTTTGGGGTCAATAAGATATTTTTATTCTATTTGTATATATTTAATAAGTTTTATTCATCAGAGATTCCTGAAAGAAATGTATCACAGTTTCAACAAAAATATTAAGCAGAACACTGTTTTCAACACTGATAAAAATCAAATCAGCATATTAGAATGATTTCTGAAGGATCGTGTGAAACTGTAGAGTCGTGTAATGACTGCTGAAAATTCAGCTTTGCCATCACAAGAATAAATTACATTTGACAGTATATTCAAATGGAAAACAGTTATTTTAAATTGAAATAATATTCCACAATATTACTGTCTTTACTGTATTATTAGTCAAATAAATGCAGCCTTGGTGAGCATAAGAGACTTATTTAAAAAACATAGAATCACTCTAATACCCTTTGAAACATCAGAAAGATTTGAACAGCATTAGTCAAGGATGGGCCGCCCGGCCCTTTGAAATGAGATGCAAAGGTTCGTCTCCGGTGCCCTATGAACCCAAAACTAATAAACCATGGCCAATCCTCATTCTCCAATCAATCATCCATGCCATTTTGTATGGTTCATCACAGTGAAATTGATGATCTCCACCAGGTGTCACTGCTGCCTCTGACTTGTTTACAGAATCTGATGAACCCTTAATGAGCCCAGAACGAATTACTGTGTTTGTTTTCCATTCATCTTATTTCTGACAACAATACATGCATGGAAATGCCGATTTGAAAGGTAATTCAACTTAAATAACTCAGATGGACATACGGTTGCGAGCCCAGTAGAACCGCAGCGGTAGGCAGAGGTCCTACTTCGTTAATCCTCTTTTCCAATCCTTGTGACCCTTTAATCTAACTAAAGTACATCTGATCACCTGACGCACAGCCAAGCTGATTAGGGAGACTGTCTACCAAGCCTGACCGGTTCTGCCACGTACATAACCCCCGCCTCGACCCTCTTCTGGCGTGACCGGAGAAAGACGAAGCGGAACGCTACACTCCCTCCTGCTCCATTCACAGCCGGAGAGTCTTTTATCTCCGCAGGGGCTGAAATGCAGCAGGAACTCTTTGAACATGCGAGAAAAATAGTTTTCTACACCCCTCCATAATGTATTGTTGGGGAATGAGGTATACGCCCAGATTTGAATACCACCATTATTGGCGTTGTAGAGGATTAATGAAGAATTGTACAAGCAATTTTAATTGTTGATATCGAAGGATTATAAAAGGAACACGTGTAGTCACATTCAAAAAGGATAAAAATACACTCCTCCAGGTTATCAGACATAATTTGTTAGGCAACACGAGATAAACCTGGCAAAGTATGTGACATAGGGACGGTCGTGAGAGCGTCGCCCGGACGCCCACCTCTAGTGATCTCGGCTAAATTAGACATCCTCAGCAGCACAACACTCGCCTCCATCCGCACAAGTGCTGTAGGCTCTCCAACAGAGCACACAACTTAACATTCAACTCTAACAAGCTGTCCTACTGTGTCTTTAGAGAAACAGAGTGAAACACATGTTAGCGGTAATGCCAGATCTATCTGCTATCGTGCTGGCAACATCTCAGGGTGAGCTTGACTTAATTGGAGAGACGCTGTGATGTGGAATAGCCTCAGAGAAAGTCTCCCTCTGTCTTATTTGATCATGTCTTAGTAGTGACCCACTTGCAGAGCCATGGTTTTACTCTTTCTGTCGAGTCTGTCCAGTTGAGGTGTGGTCAGTGTTATTAGCGTAATAGCGTTAACGAAAACAAAATGATTTTTTTTTTGCTGACTGAAAATAATGGTGTTTTTACACTTGTAGTTCGTAACTTGCTGAACATCCAAAACAATAATGTGTCTTGGGCTATGTGCTCATTGTATGTTGGTACATACGGTGGTATTTTACCAGACTAAAGTAGTCAAAAGAAGAGCGACATATGTTAAAGAGCAATTTATCAGTTCAATAAAATACCTTGCTCACCTGTTGAGTAATAAAAGCGGGATCTCCGCATCGCCTTTACAGCTTTTCAAATCCAGTTCTCGCCATCTCCGAAAAGCCAAGCTAATGTTGATTCTTGTTTTATTACGAGCACTGTCACATTCTCTTTTTGCCAGCAGACTCTCCTCGTTTCAGCGTTTGTTTGTTTTTTAAAAGGGTGATTATATTTATAGGGTGATTATTGTGACAACTAACCTATGCCACTCTCACAGCATATACGTGTCGAATGTAAGCAATTAACTGTGTAAACCATCCCGACAGATCTAAAATATTACACTTATAATAGGCTTACCATAGTGAATCAGGGTAAGATAAAAACATGTTTTGGAAGAAGGATTGCTGTATTGACTGTGATTGTGAACTTTGAACAAAAAAAAAGTGACAAAGTGTACCTTTAAACATTAAAATCCCTGCTAGTGTCACACTGAAGTGACAAAACAGTCATGGATTAGTGGTTAGCAGTTAAGGTGTTCATATGGGCAATGTGAAATTGAATCTGGCCCTAACTTTTATCCATCATTTCCTGTTCTCTATCAACTATAAATATTAATGTAGTCCAACCTGGGTCATGTCCTGATCTCATTTCCCCCATCTTGACCCTACTTTCCTGTCTATACTCTCCTATCACTTTCCTAAAGTAAAAGCAAAATCAATAAGAAGAAATAAAATAAAAAGTGTCTAAAACAGTTGTTGCTAGATACTGCAGTAACCTTCATTCTGCAGGTTGGTAGCAGCAAACTCCTCACAAGAGTTTCTACATAATGAGCATTACAAAATAGCCATTACTGACAAAAAAGGAGGAAAACTTTGATCTCCAGCACACATTGGTTACATAAGTTATGTAATCTCAGTCTTGTGATGTCTGGAAAGATTGCAGATATTACAGTAAGGGTGTGGAAGAGGTGTTTTCAGTGCCAACTTGTGCAGTTCTTGATTTGAACACAGCCACCCAGGCAGGTTAACTGCTGGAATCAATAAAAAGCTCATTAGCTTTTCCAGTTGACCCCACATTCGATTCATACATAAAGTAACACTCTACAAAAACAACTCTACACCCCTCCCACCTTCTACGGGTGTACAAGTCCCTGAGCAGCACGGAGAAATAAGCTTTGGTAGGATGGAGGCCCAGGAATGATTTCAATTACTGCAAGATGTGGAAGTGGGGCTAGCCAAACAGTGAGGCATTGTTCCACAGCACTGTGGTCTGTCTCGCTGGTGTTAAGCATTTCCCCATGAAACCTGAAACGGGTTGACATTCAAAGGGACCTGGATACTGTCCACCCTGCAACTAGAACATTGATCCCCTCTAGCAAGGGTTACCAGGAACTAAATACGTTTCTCAGGTAACAATTGCTTCATGTTCTTGGTTAAGTTTTGCATTATGATGTTGCTAAAGTATACTATTGTTAAATACGCAATTATCCTTTTGAAAGATGATTTGATCTAATTATGAAGCCAAAAATCATTTTCGATCATCAAAATATAGTTGTAGTACAAAAGGTGTAACACAAAAGCAAAAAGTATTTGGACACTAAAGTCACATTTAAAAATGTACAAATTGAATTGAATAAAAATGTGAAAGCAAAAATGTCCAGATACTTTTGTCTTCATTTTGAACAGAATACTGATCAACAATTTTATCTATCTATCTATCTATCTATCTATCTATCTATCTATCTATCTATATATATATATATATATATATATATAAAATAAAAAAACAAATACATAATTATAAAGTGTTTAAATACTTTTGGTGGCTGCTGTGCTCTCCCTAAAATAACAAACTGACAGTTTACAGACATCTAAGAATCAGTTACATAGCATAATCTTGGTATCTCACATTCCCTACTGTGAATAGATAAGAGCTCAGCATTATTCAGAGATACGGTGTCCCTGCAGGTCCTATAAACTACTAATGACTCATGTCCACTCCATCAAAGATTTTCCAACCATAAATGAAGACTCAGCAAAAAATACTGCTCGAAGAGCTTAGAATAGAAAACATAGCCTTCCTCTCATCAATGAGGCTGACCAAATTACAGCAAAGTCAAGTTCGACTCTCTCTTTAGAGCAATCGCTAATGACAAGTATAGAATTAAACAGTCTGCTTCCTGTAAAACAACCTTGGCACCGAGAGGCAGAGGCAGAGGCAGGAAGCTCTGGCGCAGGTATCCAGTTCAGATTGCGCAAGCTCAGCAGGGACACATTAACAATCATGAGATGTGCTGATTTCACTCATTAACTGTTATAAAACAGGCTCCTGTCCTGGCCCCGTGGGCACGTCTGCAGCACTGCTGTCAGGGCAAATACAGAGAGCCTTCTGACATGAGCTGCAATGACAGCAATGAAACTACAGGGCATTAAACGCACAGTAGAGGCATGTCCACACTAATACTAATGTCAAAGTACATCGTATCACTCACTCACCAACAAATATTATATAAGTTTTCACGCAGACTGTAATTTTCCTGTTTTTGTTTTTCGCAGCAAATAAATGGTGAGTGATTTCAAAAGCATTAAAAAACATTACTTTTGAATGGTTGTATATATATATATATATGTATATATATATATGAAGAGTTCAGATGCAAAAGCCTCTAAGTGCCATCTGAAATTTTCTTCTAAAATGATCATTTTTATCAAGCTTGTATGCTTATGTTCAGTTATTTCACTTTAATGGCAATGAAAATTACCTATTAATTGTCATTAAAGTGAAATTACTGAACCTAAATATACGAGCTTGATAAAAATGCTAATTTTAGAAGAAAATTTCAGATGGCACTTAGAGGCTTTTGCATCTGAACTCTTTATATATATATATATATATATATATATATATATATATATATATATATATATATATATATATACACGTATTGTATATTCTGTAATATTCTGTAATATTGTCTGTAACAAAGTTCTGTCATGAAACTCTAGATGGCACAGGTCCTAACTCAATCTGCTTGCAATGACATCATACTCTATTAGGGCACAGCTGATTGGTTCCTGCTGTATCAGTAGCCAATAAGCTCGCTGCACAGCCTTCGAATACTTGGTCAGCATTTGCCTTAGCAGTGCAGCACGCTTTCGGAAACTCCCCACCTTCCCCAGCTCCACCTGTATAGATCTGCTACGGGTAATTCATGTACACTATATTGTACAGCGGCATGTCTTACTTGCTCACAGCAATGTGTCGTGTATGTATTGGCAGTAGCAAGTCGCGTAGCACATCTATTTCGCTTATATCTCACTTCTATAATATTTGTCATATCCATTATTACCATGCTAAACACTCTGAGAGTCCTGACAGAAAATGTAGCATTTCTATGTACATTTAAAAACATTATTTAACATTTTTAAAATATTTGTAAAAATATTATTAAAAATATTTTCATACTTAGTAATAATACACAGAATTATCTTACCAGAATCCTAACATTAGCTTCTATTAGATCAATTGTGTGCTTCACATGAGGACCGCTATTAATCTTATAAGGTTTCCTTTTGGTTAGTGAGCTGACTAGCTCTCTATGGCCTAATTACTAGGTTTTAGAACAGCGCCGAAGTATTCTTTCCTGTAAAATTCCCAATTAGTAGATTTCGAATAGCAAATCTCAAACGTCACTGAAGATTTCAGGTTCCATATATCTATTAAGACAATTCCAGGAGGACGGAAATGACAGATGGAAAAAGTAAATATTAAGTCTAAAACCCTTGTGATTCATTCACACCGTCTTCATTCACACAAACCGGTCTTCAGAACAATGCCTCTGTGTCAAGCAACAAATATGAACTATCATTCTGGCAATGACATATCATGTTCAAGGAAACACCAGAAGGCTTCATGTGCTGCGGAGCGCAGCATGTGTCAGTGACGGAGTGTGTGCTTACATGACGCGGCCCACGGGTGTATTTGAATGTCAACAAATGCTGTTCCTGTATCCTCAATGGGGTCCGCAGCCTAAACAGCCAGAGGCGGAGAAAAGATGGAGGAAAAGAAAAGAGCGAGAGAAGGAGACAGACTGAGGAAGAACGGGGAGGGAAAGAGATGAAGAGCGTGCATGTGCCCTTGTGCACGTAGCCTCGTGCAGCAACGCCACTGTCACTATCAATCTCTGTCTGCGGCGCTGAGCGCAGGGGTGTAATAAGGAGGCAAGGACGCAAGTCAGTCATGCCCCCCCCCCACCACTTACTCAAACATGATGCATGCTGCCTTGGCAACCACACCACGACCCTCATGTGCAAGACACATCCCTTGATGCTTAGTTGAGAGACCCAGAAATGCAGCAGTGCCACACAACAACCCACGCATTCTTAATGAACACTAAGGGAATCATGCGAGTACAGAATTTTCCATTATGTGTTAATGTCTATTTGAACTTCTAACCCTAAACATATTTTGAAAATTACTGCAAATCATGAAGCTTGTTGAGGAGATTTGATCAGACTTGTGAATATTCACCTGTTGGATGATAAAATAGGTAAAAAAAAATAATAATCAGTACAGTGACCAAAATATCATATTACAGTACATTTACATTTTACATTTATTCATTTAGCTGACGCTTTTATCCAAAGCGACTTACAATTGCTATATATGTCAGAGGTCGCACGCCTCTGGAGCAACTAGGGGTTAAGTGTCTTGCTCAGGGACACATTGGTGTCTCACAGTGGATTCGAACCCGGGTCTCTCACACCAAAGGCATGTGTCTTATCCATTGCGCCACCACCTCCAAAAAACTCCTAAAATTAGTCCATGTGCAATATTCAAAGTCTACAGAAGCCATCTGATAGTTTGTGCAAAACAGACTTTACATTTAAGACACTATTCTCACCAAATGCCTTTATGGTGCTTTTTGGTCACTAAATGCTGTTATTTGGGAAATAGCTACAACAAATATTCTCCTTTAGAGTTCCATAATGCACTATTAGATACATCCCACTGTTAGAAAATGCGAATCAATCTACACAGTCCATTAGAAACGCAGTTGAATTAAACAGCAAGCAACACAATTAAGGCGAGAAACAATAAAAACAGCTTTTTAAAGATTTCTTTGCTGTTTGACCCTGTACTGCGGAACAACCAACCGCTGAGCGTCTAATTAATGAGCTTCACTCTGCCGGGGTGCAGAATTCCTTTTAAATGCACAGTTACTAAGTTGTTTTGGATGGACTACAGCCATTTTGCCCACTGAGTTTTTCAAGCAGGCCATTCTGTAATCATCTTACAGCTGAAATCTGTAGATTAGCAGAGGGGCATATGCTCTCTCTCCCATTCAATTTCCCCCCGTCTCTCTCTCTCTCTGCTTTATTGCCCTCTCTCTCCATTTTGAACTCGATGTCTGTCTTTTTAAAGAGGTGTAAATTGCCCTGGGGTCATCTGTTTGCTTTACTGACCTCATAAGAGTGAATCACGCTGTGTTCTCTTGGTGAAGAATGATTGCACAGTGTGTGTTTACTGCCAGGTAATTGTCACCATGAGTTTTGCGAGTGACTTTGGAAAATACACAGCAATAAATGTGCCTATGGCACTGGCATATTATGTGCTTATCTGGTCATATGGTTATTTTTATCACTTATCTACAGGTTTTAAAATGACACCAGGGAGTAAAGCACTTAATGGCGGTGAAGGAAAAGCAGAGCATGTCTCCAGACAGCACTCTGGGGAGGAGGAGCCATCAGAGGATCTGCTGACACCTCACTTACCACGACTGTGAATGGAGACGATCACAACTATACCATGCTCAGAATGCAATCCTAATGTACTGCTTACAGCCTAGCGGTTTTAAAAATAAAATGTGAAACATTGTATAATGCAACAATAAACATTTTAAAATATCAGTATACTACATGGTTACAAGAGATAGATTTATACCCAGCTAAAAAGAAAATATGTTCTAAGAACATTTTGCTAACATTTCCATTAAGTTATGAAATGTAATGTTATGTTATGAAGTCACATGCCCATGACTGCTGACACTCAAGCCTATTAGCATAAACCCCGCCCTGAGTGAGCTGTACACAGTCCGCAGCATTCAAGTAAGAAATGTATTCTTATTAAAGCTACTAAAGTTATTCAATCAAGAACAGTGAGTTATTTTCTGTTTGATTCATAATAACAGCACATATAGCAGAAGGTACTGTATATTATGCTGCTTTTACTTTAATACTCAAGCGATTTCTTTACTTGTTGTTTACATTCACAGACATAACCTACTGTGTTTAAAGCTACACTGTGTAGGATTTTCTCCCATCTAGCGGAAAATTGTATATGACTACCAACTGAATATTACTTTCTAGCCCCTCCCATTCCGAGGACGTTTTAACTCCTACGGTGGCCGTATTATTTCAAATCTGCCGGCAGTCGCGAGTAATTTCCCCCTCGCATTCGTCACGGTGCCACTGAGTGTAAAAACGCGAAAGGCGAAGCTTGAATTTCCAGGTATGTCCCTCTTTGTCTAATGTATTTTCAAGATGGATGCGCAACATGGCTTCCGCCATTCGAGCGACTCGCTCGTATGTATTCTAAATTGCAGATTACACACTTATGAGAATACTTAATTAGTTGGTTGAAGTGATTACACATTAATGAGAATGTATAATTTTGAAAGAACAAAGTGTTTTTTGCTAAAAATCAACTTAAAATATTACACAGTGTAGCTTTAAGTGAACGTTGTGTTATTTTTGGCAACCTTGTGTGTATTTGACAGTTTAAGCGCAATAAGACGTAAAGGAGAACTTATAGTTTAATACTCAAGGGACGCGCCGTCTGACATCCAGCTTTCTGTGTGTGAGATTCGGGTGTGTGCGCTCAGAAAACCATATATCAGAAGTTTAGATGATATGGCTGTAAAACGCATGCAGATATTAAACTTTCATGATGAATAACTGCAATGTCACGTTAGCATGACCGCGATAGAGATGATAATCATATCCACACAGATGTTTTAGCTTTTAGCAGAGTATACGAGGCACGAGCGGTACAGGCTCCGCCCTCTTCTGGTGGCGCAATGGATAAGACACATGCCTTTGGTGTGAGAGACCCGGGTTCGAATCCACTGTGAGACACCAATGTGTCCCTGAGCAAGACACTTAACCCCTAGTTGCTCCAGAGGCGTGCGACCTCTGACATATATAGCAATTGTAAGTCGCTTTGTATAAAAGCGTCAGCTAAATGAATAAATGTAAATGTAAATGTAAATGTTCTGGAATGCAGGGTGGGGAGCAGCAGCTCATTTGCATTTAACAATATGCACAAAAACAGCATGTTTTTCATTCCACTCAAAAATGGGCATTTATAACATGGTATAATAAATGATCTGTGGGGTATTTTGAGCTGGAACTTCACAGACACATTCTGGGGACACCTGAGACTTATTAGGCTACATCTTGTAAAAAAGGGGAATAATAGGTCCCCTCTAAGGAAACAATTAATTTTAAAAACGTTATGGGATTGTTACTTTTGAATGTTCACTGCACATTCTGAAAAAAGTACTAAATACAAAAATACAACAAATAAATACAAAAATTACTAAATAATAGATTACATTTTTAGAAAGTCACATTTTAAAAGGTTAAAAATCTGCATATTGGCAGAATTAAACCAAAATAATTGTTATTGTTAAAAAGAATATTGATAGATCTCTATATGTTGAGTTATCGTGTTAAAATAAACATTATTTTACATTTTTTATAAAAAAAATTTTTTAAATTAAGTTCAATTAAAGGACAAGTTCGGTATTTTACACTTAAAGCCCTGTTTACAGATCGTATCTGATGAAATAGAACAGTTAAGATTAAAATTTGGACACATGCTCCTGTCCCGAGAATTTTAGGTTTATTTCGCTTTTGTGGACCTATTTTGCCAAACGCGTCACACCCGTGATTCTTCCGTTGAGAGCTTGAATAATAGACACTCCAGCCCAGTTGGTGGTGATAATGCACCTTTGCCAATTGCAAGCAAACCACGGGCATTTCATTGAATACACAGAAGAAGAAGCGGCGGAGTAATACCGTAAAGGTGGAGTTGGACAAAAACTACGATAAAACCTGTTGGAATGCATCTTTTTCAGCGATTTTTGAGGGAACATATCAGTGAACACCCCTGACCACTCGGTGAGTTTCACGTCTTTGTAAACGAAAGTTTAATGTGTTTTTAGGTTGGAATCTTCCAGTGCATATAGACAACCATTGTGGGGGGGGGAAGCGAAATAAACCTAAAATTCTCGGGACAGCAGCATGTGTCCAAATTTTAATCTTAACCGTTCTATTTCATCAGATACGATCTGTAAACAGGAATTTAAGTGTAAAATACCGAACTTGTCCTTTAAGGAGAGAACAATATCACTTCTAGTTCATTTCTCACTCAAAACTGAATGTCAAGTTCAGCATAGTGCATTGTGAAATTGTACATTATGGGATGCACATTTTGGCGTGTGTAATAAGTCATCCAGGTATTACATACAAGATTTGCACACTGTGCACATACAGTACTACTGCATTCCTAGAGGAGTTGTGTGGTATACTGTACGTCATCAACTTTCTGCTTACAGTAACTAATACATTGTTCTCATTTGTCTTGTCCATCATCGCACAAAGGAAGAAAGCAAAGATAAAAGAACCCATTTGGTTGCACACAACTACGCAATATGAAAGCTATGCATTAAAGGAACTATGCAACAGTTTTGATTGCTTGCCTTAAAAATGCACTTTCAATGACTTAATGAAAGATAACCGTTACATACAACTGTCTGGACGCATTACGAGACAAAAGAACCGTCTTATCACAGACTGAAATGACTGAACACACGCCCTCTGAAAATATGCAGACATGAGTAAAGTTCAATCCAACTAACAGTGATTTGAAGAATCGCTTTTTTTTTTGTTGCACAAATTAAAGAAGAAAAATATCTTATGAACGCATGAATAGGGACTAAAAACTGGTTGCAAAAAACCTAAATGTATTCTGAAAAATTAGGAATAACGACACATTCTAGGATTAAAACACAAACACACACACAAAAAATCTAAAACAAAAAAATCGGAGTTATTTTTCATAACAATAAATGTTCAGCATTAAAAATCAACATTTAATGTTCAACATTAAAAGTCAAGACAGGGGTTCTGGGGTCTCCCAGCTTGCTGCAGACTTGGCTTGATTCGAAAATAGAGCAGTGAATAAGCGAGTGGCGGAGCGCAGCTCTGAGAAACGTGTGGGGAAGATAGACGGCATACCAAGGTATTGATAAGAATGTATCCTAGCAACAAGCGCTAGTGTTTGACTAAAGGGCCTGCCAGTGCTTTAGTATTACACCTCCAGCCTCTGCCAAATGAGCTTTCTCTTTCCTTCTTTCACTCTCTCTCTCTCTCTGCTTTTCTCTACACACACACATGAATTCAGCATGCATAGACTGCAGTGTAGCTCATACTAGAAGAGAAAACAGCATTATCCTGGTATTTTCTTATACAAATATTCTTTTACAGGGAAACTTATACAAATCTACATGCAGTACACATGACTCACTGTTTGATTGCACATCTTATCCTGAGTAATCACATGATTATCGGGCAAACAGATCACACCCAACGAAGGAACACTAGTACAGAAAACACAATCATATGATTTGGATTTTCCTCTACTTCACCCGCACACTTCTACATACTGAATAGGTAGATGAATGATTTAAGATGTCCATCTCTAAAGGTGAGCAGTTCATGTAAAAAGTACATGCAACACAAAGTAATAAAGCTTAGTGCTTTTTTAAACTATATTTAATTGGTCAATGAGACAGGAAGTACTTGAATATGGTATCAAGAATTTTTAAACCATATTTTCTGGTGGAAAAAGCCATTGCACTTTACTGAGATAAGAGTGACATGTTTATGTTTATGCCCACAACAAAAACAGGTAGTAACAAGTACAAGTATGTCATACAGGCAATGTATACGCTATTATCCCTCTCATGAAGTGTGAGGTTTCCCCCTCAAGGTTTCGAGCTGTAATTCAAACTGGCAAGTGAGAAATTACAGTCACTCCGCCACTGGAGAATCTTTATAAACTCACGCTATTTTAACTCTGTTGGATCGTGGTCAGTGGGGGAAATCAGCGTACGTGGACAGGTGTGCTGATGCAGTGATTTCCAAATACACCTCGCCTGGCACAGCTTCAAAGACATCTCATAAGACAGACCTGACAGTTTGAGGGCACCGAAAACACACAGGGTGCGTCTCAATCAGCTCCCTAGCTTCCGAGGTCATGAATCAGTATATCATGTTCACAAATCCTATTTCCTGCGACATGACAATGTTCTCATCACTAAAGGTGTTTATGAACAACAGCAGAACTGATATCTTTATTATATTATGTTCTAATGTTATTTAAAGTACATTATGATACATACTTTGCTTGTTACTGTATATATATGTGCAACATTTCAGCTGTAAATAAATTATAAATGTTTGCTAGATTATGTTCATGAGATTATGATTATGTTACCTGTCTAGTGATGTGTTTATGCTGAAACGATTAAATAATGGTTTATATTTTAAAAGAACATCTATTGCGTGTCGTTGTGTGTGAGTTGGCTCTCGTGATTTATGTTTCACGCTTCAGAACTTCTGTTAAGGGAACATAGTGGAAATCGACGCTCCCTGGTTTTCACGGTGCATTGTGGGACTTTTTAGGGAGCAAACGTTTCAGTGCACTGAAAGGATTTTGTGATTGAGACAGCCCTTAAAATGGCCAATTCCTTGACAAGTGCACTGACTATTGAACTAGGGAGCTGATTGAGACAGACCTCACGAATTAAACTTCAGTGTGTATTTCGTCCCATCAATGATAGCTCAAATAGTGTGACTTACTGACTTTTCTAAGTGATCAGATTTTTTGCCTGGGGTTGACAAAAAAAATAAAATAAAAAATAATAATAATAATACCATGGAGACTAGAGACGGTTTCTTCTATGTTGGACCAGTATTTTTTTTATTTATTATAATTTATATAATAGTACAGTACTTGTTTAAGCTTTTATTTTTATATACTTAGTTTTCATTTTAATTTAAGTTTAAAGTTTCTATTTAGCTTTATTTTATTTCAGTTTTAGTCATTTTATTAAATTATTTACTCAACTTTTTTTCAGTTTCTGAAAAACCTGACAACATTTCTAATTTGTATTTATTATTTTGTACTTTAAAAAAAATAGTTTTAGTTAACAACAACAACACTGACTTGGACCAGTGAGCAACCACCAAAAAAACACCCATAACAACCAATTACAACACCCAATCAAGTTTTGACCAAAAAAACTACATTTTCTTCAAAAAAAGTAAAAATGCAGTTTTATGGAACAATGTTTACACTATTAAGTGTTAGTAGTACCAGCAATGCAATGCCAATGTGAAGTGCATGACTTCATGACTCACAACACCCAAGTATTGAGCCTTGAATCACTTTACTTGCTGCCTAACAATGACACATTAAACCCATTTGGCAATTCATAAACATACCATTGAAATATCTTCTTATAGCAAATACACTGATGTCACCCGACTTCATGTTCTCACATGTTTGTCTTTACAGAAGAATGTAAGGAAAGAATACAATGTGTCTCTTCGGACTTTTATCAGTGAGGGACTGAGAACTGAGAACAGTTGGATCGCAAGCGTTTGATTGGAATAAAAAATAAAGTAGGAATGGGGCAGAAGATCAGGAAACAGAGATGCTCCAGAACTAGAAGACGCTCTCATGCTCAAGCAGAATGACGTTATGGCTCTATTCACTTAGTGGTCTTTGAAGGGCTCTTTCCCCTTTGTGTGTTAAACAATACTGTCGGACAGATGGCTCAAGCGAACCGAGGGCACACAACCTCACACCCCCTCTAGACAGTGGCAGGGGTCCGCCATCCCCACTCCCCCCCCCCCCCCCCCATCTAGTGAAGGGATGCATAGAAGGACAATAGTGAGAAAGATCCATTTCACATTCAGAGCGGTTTAAAAACTGGTGACGTGCTCTGCAATGGTCTGGATATCAACTGTAAATCCGAACATGATATTAGGGATGCATCGATATGAAAACTTTGGCCGATACCGATCATTCTTTATATTTGAAAGCCGATAACCGATATATTGGCAGATAAATCTAAATTTGTATATAATTTTTGAGAGCCTGATTACAAAAACAAAAAGTTTCATCATTAAAAGCCATGTCCTAAGCACACAATTATAATGTTCTCATTATAAGTTTATGTAGCCTATATGACAGCACATAACTGTATTTTCCTTTTTTGAAGTAATTCCAACCATATTTCAAAACATCATGGCGAACAGTGTGCATCTGAAGTGTTTTAGCTAAAGAAAATAATCCAATATTTATTCACTTTAATATATAGGCCAAAATTTCTTATCGGGGTGATAACAATGACATTAAAAATGAACATATATCGGCCGATACCGATATGTTGGCTGATATATCGTGCATCCCTACATGATATAAAGTATTAGCGAAGAAAAGGCAACAGATTTTGATATTAAAATAAACACAAAGGATAGGATGAGTGTAGAAGGAAGCTATAAAGTTAAATACTTGCTATTCTGCACAAAGAAAGTTGTTAATGAATGTCCAAAATGAATATGGGCCTCAGCAAGCACAACTGATAAAACTGCAATCCTTCTTAATTCAATGAGACATACAATATAGGTGTGTGCTGGAAGATAAGTCACATACAGTATGTCACTGGAATATCAAATTATTAGCAGACCATTTTCCAAAGAAAAATAATTCAGCAATATAAGACTCATCTGACCGGATTCATTCATGCTTGGCTAGTTTCCTCTAGAGGTAGCATGCCAAGACAAGGAACCTGAGTCAACAAGATCAGTGCAATGGAGCTGAAATCTGACCTTCCATTTGACATCAACTTTAGTACCCAGGCTGCTCTCTGGAAAACACTGACCCGTTTCAGCGCTTCCACGGAAAAGTGGTCCCATTAAAAGAGCATCAATTCACATGGATTCTGAGCTATTACAGAGAAAGACGTGCGCTAATAATAGTACTTGCTGTACCTAAGAGCAGGTACTGGAATCCCGCAATTACTGGAATCAAACTGGAATCCCGCAAGCGTTAAAAGTGTTAAAAAAATTGAAAGAAAAAACCCATACAAATATAATACCGTAATAATAATATCAAATGAAATAAATAATCAAAAGTAGTTAAAATAAGACATTACTGTTTTATAGATATATTTCTAGAAGCCTGTAAGTCAAAGAAAAACTTAATAGGCAAAACGTAATACAAAATGTAAATATAATAATAGTTTAAATGAATGATTAATTGTAGTTGAATTAAGACATATTATTATGTATTAAGAAATAATAATAATAAAAAAATTATAGATTAATCAATTGAAAAAATTATTTGTTCCAGCCCCACTGTAAAACGTTCTTCTCAAGTCGATCGGCTTGATCATCAGCATTTTCAGGCTCGAACTGATATGGTAATACCGATGACATTATTAACCGTGTGTTTACAATTGTTTAAAGCCTTGGAAGCTGAAGCTCATGATTATGGTAAGAGGCGTTGCATTTCCGACACACGCTTGAGGCGTTTGGCCAATCACAACGCACTGGGTCTGCTGGCCAATCAGAGCACTCTGGGCTGTCCAGAAGGAGGGGCTTCGTCATCACGTTTCAGACTAGAGATGCAATAAAGTACATAATATGAAAAATCATGCTTTTGGAACATTCATAATAATCAAAATGATGACCTTTTAAAATAGCATCATATGACCACTTTAAGTTTCATTCTTAAATTTCAGACTTTTTTGGAGCTTGACAGCCAACTGGTCAATATCCAGTTTTGTTGTATGATAAAGAACAGCCTGGGTATTGAGCTGGTGACACGAGGGCAGGAAGATGAAGACCAAATTTTCTTTTTATTTGTGAACTATTCCTTCAGATCCATTAAATATGAGAAAACAGACCCAAAATCCTCCACAAATGTCACATACTGACTTGCATTCCCTTTAAGTGGTCCAGAAATCCAAACATACTTTCTCTCAATCATCTCACCCCAGGTGCCCTCCAGTCTCCTGACCCACTATCTCTGTATACAAACATTGGTGCCCTTATCTTCCACTACAGGATCAATCAACCAGCTGATAATTACTGTTGCTATGGCACTCACCACCTACCCAGTGCTGCCACCCACTCTGTGACCCCCTTTCCATCTACTGCCCTCATATTTTCCACAGGGTAAAAGAGAGGAGGGGACATGAAAGGGAGGGAGAGCAAAAAGAGGAGGAGAAGTAGACAGCTATACAAAAACCAAAAATTTTCGTATGACTGGTTAATTAATTCAATCTGGACGTTCTTCGGCTTCGGTGGGCAGGAATTTCAGGCTCATGTAGGCATGTGTAAATGTATTTATTCAGTAGTGACTTCATTACCTTACATCTGTTCAACACTCTGACAGGGTTAACCAGTTCACTGAATACAGCTGATGGCATTTTTTTCTTTCTGCACATTCAGAGTACAACAGAATTCAACAGTTAAACCCTGACCGCCCCCCGCCCCTTCAGCAGTATTCACATAGTAACAATGTGAAACTTCCACTATTGTTGTTACGGAATGTAGTAACTCCGGATAGCCAACTTTTTTTTAATACACACAAGTGGCAATATCTCAGAAAAGAAAACTCACTTGGGATGCTTCATTTATATATCACAAAGCATACATAGGATGGGCACAAAAGCTAAACCTACAAAAGCATTTTCAAAAAGTTTACACCAAACACCAAAAATCAACTTTAATATGATTTGGTTCACTCAGATTGACATGTTTCAAATCTGTGTTGTTATTTTTCTTCCGTAGAACACAAAAAGAGATATTTTATCATTTAGCATATCGACTGTTTTTGTCTATACAAGGAGGATGCCCAGTTTTAAAATACATAAAAAACCACCATTGAAGTAACATATAGTAAACATGAATCATAAGCTATGCAAGATTTCTGAAGACATGACAGCTTTATGTGATCTTGTGGTCACTTATTACCTTCACATCTATCCAATCATGTCCTAATACTTGCTGTATAAAAGATGCAAACAATTACCTCCACCCTCCCCACCACCACCAGGATGGTCCTGTCCATACCTCCCGGGGGGTCGGCTGCGCCCCTGCCTTCGTCTTCAGGCAGGGAATGCAGATCCGCTACTCTCGGATTGTGCACTACGGACGGGGCCAACGCCAAAGAACTTTATAGGCTAATTGCTTGCTGGGCTGTCAATAAATTAATGCTTTGTTTACACATCATTCTATCTCCCGAGTCTTTCTGGTAGAACTATTGCAAAAAACACAATAAAGCCTAGGTTTCTATTGAGAGAAAATTATTCATCCATCAACGGACTTCTGTCTTTCCTGAAAAGTAATTCTCTGAAAGATTATTCTAAAACTCTCCAGTAATCTCTAACGTTTTTAGTTTCATTTCGAGTAGACGGTTCTTTCCAGGAACAACCAGTCAGCTTTAAACATTGGCAATGTGCTAAAGACTGGAGTTAGGTGATTATATTCATTAACTTTAGAATCTGATTAAGGAGTATTGAGAGGATTTTCGCATGTAAAGATGATCGATGAGGTTCTTCTGTGAGAGAAAATAAGACTCTTTTGCATTTTTTCTTCCTTCCAATTCACACTTAGACATGGCCAATGCTTTCTGATCATTATCACAGCACAACTCAGAGCTCAATACAAATCAATCAATATACAAATCATACCACATCAGCGACAACGAAACATTGTATAAAAAACTCTGGGGCAGGCTTACTAAAAAAAACAATACGTATTTTACGAGAAGGCCTTAGTTCAATTAGGACATTTAAGTAGCTTTTACAAACGTGCCTTAGAAAAAAAAAATATCACTGGTGTGCATCTTGAGACAAAACAATGGCACTGATATATTTTAAGATATGTCACTGCAAGTTGTTTTCAGTTAAAACAAGCTCAAACAAGCATTTTAGGGACTGTCTGACGCCTTGATTGTGAAACCGGGCATATATATAGGCTAATAATGTAAAAATGAACCCATAATACGTCTTTAAAAGACAAAACTAAACACCATCTTCCTCTCAGCCATAATCATCACTAGCACTATCAGAGCTGCTGGTCCCAGGAGACCATTTTGTAAATGTCAGCGGACTGAAGTGGGACAGCCCAATTACAGGCCCATTTAAAGCTCGCTCTGGCAAAACCGCCTCACAGGGACTTTGCATGCTTCGTAAGATTATTATTTTCTTTATGAGGCAAAGTCGAGCGGCAGGGAACAAGCAATAACACGGTAAACTTCAGATTCAGCAGAACCAAAGACTCCCGCTGACAAGTCTGAGCAGTTGGGGAGGTGCACTCCATCACTGTTTGTTTTTAAAAGAACAATGCCTTGCACCAACAGCACAAGACGGTCACTCGACTGATAAAAATGTGATCTTTACTGTTTGGTTACCACCTGAAAGTATGACTGAACAAGAACTGACATGGGGAATTAAAAGGTGCAGCCACGTTATCCTATATTTGCCGTTCCCAGGAGAACAATTCAATTACCTCAGAGATTACTTGAGGGAATTCATGAGTTCCCATCATTGGTAAAGAACTGTGAGCTAACTGAATTTAAAATGTAATGCCAATGAATAATAAAACAATGCTTTTAAATCCAATTCAACTTCAATCAAACACAATGGTTTTTTGTTTTTTTTCAAAGGGGTGACCTCCACACTGAAAGCTTCACTCGTAAATTGGGATCTGTTTTATGACAAGCCAGACATCTGTACCTTTGAGTGGCGCAGAAGGGCTCTAAAGGTTTGATGGAGGGTCTTGAATGGGGGCAACTGAAGGCCTTTTCACTTCAGCCGTGGGAAGAGTCAGGGAGGAGTGTTATCTGAACTCTGAAACAGAATCTCGACCCCTGCCACTAAACTTTCAGTCCATTGGTGGCTTGCTGGGGGGCCGGATTCTTTTCAAAGCAGGACAGAGACACTTTTACCTCAAAAGGACAGATACATACCTCAAAGTCAGGTTTCGGGATGGCTTAACCATGAAATGATTCTAACTCAAAAAAATAAAGTAATATAGTGGATTACACTTAAAGAGATAGTTCAACAAAATAAAAAATATATGATTTTTTTTACATTCACTCACACATATGTTTTTCCAAACCTGTTTGACTTACTTTCTTCTGTGCAATAAACATAAAAGAAGATATTTCGTAATATCTTTTTTTGTCAAGTCAATGGTAACCAAAACTGTTTGGTTCTTCAACATTCTTCAAAATATCTTTATTTTTTCTTCCACAGAAGAAAGAAAATCAGACAGGTTTGGAACAATACAAGTATACAAAATAACATGCATCTTTTGATTTGATACTATGCAGTAAAGAAGTAGCACTCTGCTTTTTCGTTTTAATGCAAGCCACGTCAGAAAGAATCGGAACTCTTCTCATTTTGTCAGTGCGCGGTATGGGGAGGATGGAGGAGAAATGTTCTCCTGGTTGGTTGGCAGTCCAAGTTGGTTGTTTTGAGTTTTGTAAACAAGGAGAACCGCAACCTGTGGGTCAGATTAACTCATTGGGGGGTCAGGCCTGGGAAAGAGAACGCCGGCCAGCCTAATCTCTCTCCCTGACTGAACACAGGCTTACACACAACACTACTACAGTTCTGAGAATGCGTCACAGTTTGGAAAGGATCACGGAATTTTTTCAACATTTTCTTGAGAAAAATGGATTCTGCTAGTCTATGCATAACTAGCCGACATGATGTTGCTATGCGGCTGCTAAGGTGTTCTGAGTAGCTTTTAAGCTTAGTAAATGCCACTAATTATTTTTAGAAGGACAAATATGTTAATTAATCTCCAATCTTGGGGGTTGCTCTGCAAACTCAGCTATAGAATGTATGTGTATGTACATAACATAATTTAAAAAAGTATTCTAAATTCAAATCATATGGAAACGCCACTTGCACAACTATGATACTTTTTTTTTTAAGTAGAAATAATAATTCTATTGTAAGTCTGTTTTCACTTCAGAGTAAAAATTAAAAAGGTAACTGTGAGATAAAGTTTAAAATAAGAAATAGTCACATGCAACTGCAAGATATAATTACATTGTGATTTTTTTTTTTACTCTGAGGTGGAAACAAACGTCCATAAATTCTCATGTAAACAACGTACTAAAACCCTAAAGAAAACCCAAAAAGACTAATCTGTCTAAACGACTTGTGCTTCATACACGTGACTGACAGCACGGATGCTACGGCATGTCATGATAGGATGAAGGTTGGAGGTGGAGTTGCGGCTCAGCAGACAAACTAAGAATCACTGAACAATAAGATGAAAACATCCTGGCAGGCGTAGGTCAAATGGCACTATACTGCTCACGAGCCAATGACAGGCACCTGAAGAAAAGTGTGAGCAAAGGTATAATCGCATCAAATAGCATGTGGAAGTATGAAATAAATAGCAAAGAGGAATCCATTGGATATTAAAAATACTTTTTAAAATCATTTGAAATATTTACTCACATACCACTTTTGAGAAAGTCTAAGCATAAAAGCCACATCTTCACCGATGCCAGACGCTTCCAGCTGACACTTTCAGCAGTAAATAACAGGCATTTCTTTCTGCTACAGTTACGTGCCGCACTAGAGGTGGTGAGCTTGTCATAAATCACCAGTCATGTAGCGGGAACGAGTTGAGAGCCCTACTGTTAGTCTTGTGAATCATGCAGGTTGAATAGACCTGCTGCATGAACATGCACATATTGCACATATTATAAAAAATTAGCCCTCTTCTTATGCACCAAAAACCCACAGGCAAGTTATGCCCAAAGCACATAGCTTGTACCATTCAGAGAATTTTGTATTCAATTGCATTGTAGCATTCTTAATTTATGTTGCATAAGCATCTGCTAAAATTGATAAATGTGATGCATATAACAAATAGAAAGCTCATATTCAGTGTACAACTTATTGAGAAGATTGTGGAAATAAAAAGTGGAACGGGGGAACAAGTAGTTGTGAATTAAAATGAATAAAACAAACTGCACTGGAACATGTGGAAAGAGCATCAAAGGATGAAACTAAAGACAATGCAACTAATACAGGTATGACCAAGCAGTCAAATGTGACGTTGTGACATCAGATAATTTGGTATCTGTATGCAAACCAAAGGTAAACACATAAAAGTACATGACGTAATAGCAGATACACACCCTCTATGGTCACAGGTTAGCAGCACTAAAGGCACAAATAGAAAGAAAATAAATCTGTATAATACCCTCTGAAAATGTACATTACATATTATTTGATTTATATACTATGGTTCAAAAGTTTTTCTATAAAAAAAACCTTTCATTCAGCAAAGATGCTTTAACCCTAACAATGAAGACATTTATAATGTTACATAAGACATATATTTTAAATGCTGTTCTTTTGAACTTTTTATTTTTCAAAGAACCCTGAAAAAACTGTATGACAGTTTCCAGAAAAATACTACATACCACAATGGTTTTCAACATTGATAATAATAAGAAATGTTTCTTGGTGAGCATGATAGACTTCTATCAAAAACATTTAAAATTCTTGCCGACTTCAAACTTCTGAACAGTAGCCTAGTGTATATCATTTTTCCACCACAATATAGTTTGAAAGATTTGAAAGAATGAAAGTGTCTGAATGAAGTGTCTGATGGTCTATGACAGACATGTACCAAAGCCACAAGGCTAAGACAGTATTAAATCCTCATTAGTTCTGACTTCACAGGCTGAGGCAATTACTGCAATACCGTAGCATCTGTAGCTCCAGCCTATTTGGATAAGTTGTTGGTCATGTGTTAATACTGTCACATACGCGAGGTAAACCTAAGGCCATAAGTCCCCGTGATCCTGTATAGTCTGTGTTTCCCTGGAAACCCTTTAGAAGTCTCAATGGCTGCATTTTACTCAATGATGAGCATCCTTTTCTATATTTGGATGATAGTGCACACAATTGCATAAGACTTTCAATGTTGAAAGTGCACCAGAAAGGTCCAAGAAAAACCCACATCTACATGCTTAAGAGTCGACTATTTCAGCTCCATCAATATGACACCCATATTCCTGACCTGCATCAAATCTCCATTAAATATTACATGTTCTTAAAGGAACTGCTAAAACACCAACATTTGGGAAAGACATGGGATGTTTTCCACAAAACCCTCAATTTAAAAGCCCAAACTCACCACTGAGCCCATTCGGTATGCTTCTGAGAAGATGGTTGGTTGATAGATCGTCCATAGACCTTCTGATAGACACTATCTTTCCCTCTGAAGGCTTGTGAATATGACTGTGGTGGTGATCTGGGCTTCCAGCACTGCCCGTGCTGGAGGTGCTGCTCCCGTCTCCAACATCCCTCACAGTGGCAGAACTTCCGTTCAGATTGGTAAGACTGGATTGGCTGTCTATGGAGCTCCTGGATCCAGCTCCATTCCTCTCATCATCCAACATGAGGACGATCTCCTTGAGCTCCACATTCTCTCTCATCACACTCTCCTGGTTGCTCTCTAGGTCTTTCAGTTTTTGCTGGAATATGCCAACCTCCTTCCACATAACACTGGCAGTGTACCTGCCAAATCTCTGCCATTCCCTGGACAGCTTCTTCCCTTTCTGCCGATCATCATCCAAGAAACAGCACAGTTCTCTGAGCTCCTGGTTGTCTTCTTGCAGTTTCTGGTTTATCTCCTTCAAGCTCCGTATTTCGTGAAGATGCACTTGTAATCTCCGGTTGACGTCCTTCATCATGTTCCCGTGCTCCACCATTAAGTTCATCTTTTCACTATCCACTTTTCGGAGTTTCCTAACCAGCTCCTCTCTGCTACATTTTATCAGTTCTTCATCGGATACCTTACTTAAATCATCCCTAGGTACGTCTATAATATTTTTTGCCATATTCCTGTCGTTAAAAGTGGTCTGACGAGAGAGATCTGGTCACGATTTTCTAATCATTCCTTCGCAAAAACGTAGCGAGCAATATTAAACTCATTATTAAAATTAATCCAGTTATTCGAGAGATGAAACGAACGAGAGAGAAAAAAACTCACGTAACTGACCCAGATAAGTAAACACTAAGCCGTGTTTATACGAATTCCTTTTATGTCGTTATTTCATATTTGTTTGAGCTGGAATCTCCTGTTTCTGACAGTGGTGATGAGACTCTCCGGCCGCGAGACAGATGAATGGTGAGAAAATGCGCTTCAGCTCAGCTCAGCGTTCAGTGACGTCAGCGCTGTACGCGACGCGCGCGCTGCACTACATGCTAATGTTAATGTCCTATAGGGGGCGCTTGACGTCTCAGAAAGTCGAACTGTTTTGAGCTGCATTCATTCAAATATCACGTTTTTGTCTTATTACTGTACATAGGCCTATATGTATAGGTTAATATGCATATATTTATATATAAATGTATTTTATAAAGAAAAACTATAAAATATAGAGATAATGGAAAGGGAACACAAAACTGGGATTACGGATTTCTACTTTATTGTGTAGAAAGAAAGAAAGAAAGAAAGAAAGAAAGAAAGAAAGAAAGAAAGAAAGAAAGAAAGAAAGAAAGAAAGAAAGAAAGAAAGAAAGTTAAAGGGTTTCTGAAAATGAAATGAGTTTTAAAAGAGTTGAAAAGTTTCACCCAGTTTTAGGCACAATCTTGGCAATAATTAGGTTAATAACCATTAATAACAGTTAATAACAATTTATAGTAAATAGCTGGAATAAGAAAGACACAAAGAATGCTTAATGGCCATTGAATTAAAAATAGCTATAGGCCAACATTTAAATGATCTTAAACTTAAATTTAAACACATTTTCTTTTTTATTTTATTTTATTTTTTAAGAGCTAGTTTTTCTTCTTTTTAAAATTCTTAATTCAAAATATGAATACTATGTAAGGATTATTCAATTCAATTAGATGGAATTTTACTATTAATTTGAAATGCGTAAATCTTGATAAAAGGCTTAATATTTTTTAAGTGTATAGTCCTACTCACTAATTCATCCAGGAGGGATGCAGAATTGAGTTTCATGATATGATTCCTGATTTAATTCAAATGATCTGAAAATTAGGGCCCCTGGCCCCTCGACACATACAGTCCAAGCCAATCACTACCCTGGCCACTGTTTTAGATGTCTAATGTACACCTGTGTAAAAACATTGTACAGTTTTTTAAGCCAAATTGCCCATGTAGTTTAGACATTTGCTGACAGGCTTTACAGGACCATGATTAATTGAAACACTTTACATCGTTTAGATAAAGAGATGAGATAAAAAGCAATACTCTTTACTTAAAAGAAATACTCAACTTGGCAACGTCAGCAACACATTAAGTATATAAAACCAACAATGTAGTGGCATTTATAGCACTACAAAGTGCCTGATTACAACACTTGAGATGTGTGAATGACAAATGATAGGGCTAAACACAAGCAAAAGAGTGGTAGGCATGTTTCAGCCAATAGGGAATCAGTGCAATTCTGTTCCCAAAAGAAGTTCATAATTTCCATCTGAATGTAGTTACAAAAACAGCCACCAAGCTTTTTGTGAGCATTCAGACGGGGCTTAATTTAGTTAATAATAACGTTCTACTAAAATTTCTGACCTATATTGAAACAATGAAGAATTATAGCAGGAACATTACAGTGGATGTTAAAGACTAGAGCAACATCGGTAAATTGCCTATTCATATGTTAATACATCATGTAATGTGAATGAATGAACAAAAACATTTCAATATCAAATGATCTCATGATCTCCCTTAATAGGCGTGGGTATTGAAATAAGACTCTTCTTAGGGTTGTGGTGTGAACACACCGCCATCTAGTGACTACAATGACTCAACGTTGCTCATCTGAATTGTGGCATGGGATCAACATGATTACAAGGAAAAAATAATAAGCTGGAATAACTTAATAACTGCTCTGTGACCTTAAAAAAATATATAATGGCTTGAACTGACCCAGAGATTGCAGAGTTTGCAGAAAACCTTAAAAACAAAAACAAAAAAATCAATAAACTGTGTATCTATATTCTTTAGAAATGGGAATAGCTTATATAGTCCGATTCTCTCCATCACCCAAATAAGCTAAGAATGCTACACATTAACAGCAATTAGAAAGTATGCAACTTGACTGTTATTTTTGTTTCCAAATGTTCCCATTAAAAAGTCATTCACTCCTTTAGTTACAGTAATTGATTAGAAACATGCCTGCAGCTTGATGTTCATTCAGATAAAAAAAGAAAAAATGAAATACAATATATTTTCACATGTTGATTTTATATCTGATTTGTGTATACACTGTGCAATCCTGCCATTTGTATATAGATTTGCTTTAATTCGACTATGCATATTTGCTAGAGACACATTCACTTAAAACAGACATATTACTATCCTGGATAATAATAACCTTTCTGAAGTTCACAACAAGTCATAGAACAGTGGGCTTGATTACTGGGTTTTAATTATTTTTTATTTTTTTTAACTGAGGGGAGATTAAAGGTAAAAATTAAATAAAAAAAACACTACTGAAAATCTCTTCACATCCTGATAATACTAATTACTGTAATCAGTAATAGAAGTGCTCTAAATATATATATATATAATACTGTATCTTCTGTGGAAGTCTCAGGGCCAAAAAATGTCGGTCGGTCGATGTTACTTGCCTGTCAATATACTTCCATACTTCTGTGCACCTGCTCGCGCAGACATCACACGTCATCAATGCGTTCCAATGGGCTGCAGAGTATAGACAGGGGGTGTTTTTCATTTCTTATTTGTGCATCCTCGTTTCCTTTCCTCACGTCTTAGCTCCACCCCCTTAGGATGTGAGGGAAGGTAATGGTCACATAATGGGCTTGTTCGACTTCATGCAGCTCTGCGCAGAACGATCGGCGGCTGACTTGAAGCAGTGCATGCCGGTTAGAAATTTTGTCCGACTTGATACAGCGCCGACGCCACGTGACTGTGACATATGCCATCAAAGTACCGCGAGAGCATTTCGAGAGTAGCCGGAGAACTCAGCCAGCGCAGCTTCTCAGGAGCGGCTGCACTGGGCTGCAGGAGGGCTGATGACGACACAGCTGTCCCACGATTGGCCGGATTCACCACATGACAACGATCACGTGTGTTTCGTGTTTATTTCGAACACCTTTAGTTACTCTAAAGCTCACAAATCAGTTTTTTATAACAGTAAACACTCTTTTCATGTCGTATGTTATATTGTGTCATGTTTATCAAATTAAAACTGATTAAAAAACGTATAGACTCCACTTCATTAATAGTAGCAATTATGTTGAACTTTATTCTTGTTCAAACAGACGCTGTATGAAGCAGTACATAAAGTAGGCCTATTGAATGAAAATGTCTCTGAAACATCTGTGTATTATTTGGCCAATATTACATTTATTTCACTTCAGCTGTGGTAAAGTACGCGAACACCACGTGAGCGGTCACTACGGGAACCAGAAAGTGTCCGACTTCACGTCTCCGTTTGCAGCTCCTCCCCGCCTGCACGCGGCTACTCTCGCCGATCGGTTGCATCCAGCCGCAGCCGATGTCGAACACACCTATTGTCATAACCGTACGAGATGGCAACCCGTGACGTTCCCGTACCCGGAGCGGTTCATGTCCCCAGTCTCAGATTCATGCGTTTCTATGTCAACACTGTCAACGCCAAAATGAATCTGCAGCAGTCAGGTGCAAGTAAGAGCTCAGTAAGTTGTTTACACATGATCATTTTAATGTTATGTGCTTTGAGACATGAGGTAGTTTAACACCGTCTCTCGTGGCGCTTAGCAAACTCTACTGTGTGCGTTCATGTGTTTTGAAGGAGACGTGATTTTGGAGACGCTCTAAAGGGAGGGTGGGATCTTATGCTTTCAATGCCAGCTTGCTATTGTTAGCCTCTCCAAAATTGCCTACCCTACCTTTAAATTGTTTCATTTTTGCACGTAGGGATTTTGATACACCAAACAGATAGGAAGTAAAGCCAGTTTCAACAGAACATGAGTTCAAATAAACAGCACAAAGTGAGGATATCCAAGTGTTTGAAATATGACTGTGATTGCATAACAGAACAGATGGAACAAAGATTATTGTTTAGTTTTCGTACATTCAAAGCCAGTGCTCTCACTTTAAGCCTCTGTTGAAGTTGACTTTCTTTCTGTTTGGGTTCTGTCTAAAATTACTATGATAATAATAATAAACTTAACCCATTATTTTTTTTCTTCAAATGGTTAATGTGGTAATCTGACCTAATAAAAACTGTATGTGCAGACATGCACTTTTGTTATTTTGTTCAAACATGTACTGATTGTTATACAAAATAGAGATTTCAATTTTACTCCAGCAAAAAAAAAAACATACACACACACACACAGCTTTACAAAGATCCGACATTACAACCTGTGGTCTCCGAGACCCACGTTTAGGATTTTTGAAACATGAAATTCTCCTAAAATCAGCAAACGCCATGTGTTAACATTAACGTCTTTTTTTTATCGTTTCTATAACTGCAGCATAACAGGTTTAGAGAGACATGAATTGCTGTTCGGAACTGTGTGTGTTTCACAACTGCTCAGGATGTGAGACGCGTCTCGTAACTCAAAAGGAGATGGGATATGATAGAGGTCCAAACGATTTGTGATTCGCTACACAGTAAATAAGTCGTGAATTTGTTTGGAAATGGTTGATGATTAAATTCAGGGCAAAGTGCAAGACTACATAAGTCAGTGAGGACACACGTCGAGTAGGCTATCCTCGCCATTGCATAACTTTTACTTCCATGTATCTGAAGTTCCGCACCAGGATTTGAGCGCTATGTGGTACTTTTGCGATGTTTTCGGCCGTATATGGCAATCGCCGTGTATTTTGTTTTATTTGTTGGCGTTTTGGGTCGCACCTGCGTTCCTGCATCCACAGTGTTTGGATTTTAAACCCCCCTTTCAGCCTCAACAAGAGCTTCAGTTCTGTCAAATGTATAAATACTTCGGCTGCTGTGACTATGCCAAGGACCAAGAGCTGAAGGCAAAATACTATCGCATTATGGATAACTTCGATTATTATGGATATTCGAACTGTGCCGCGTACGTTCAGGATCTGCTTTGTCAGGTAAGTTTGTTTGACCGCACAATTATGAAACGATATTTTTTTGCTTAGTTTGTGGCTTTATAAATGTAGGCTACTCGAACCATTGTTTGTTTGCCTCTCAACACGTACCGCAATTTGCATCCATAAATTATACTAAACGATGATGATGTCCAGCTCTCTTTCTGAGTTGCCAATGATTTGAAACACAGTTGGTTGGGGCCAAATTACGTCACTAGAGGAATTTTGCCAATAGTAACAAACTTAACCTTGCAAATAGTTCTAAGATACATGCACTCTGCACAGTCATGTAAATGAACACACAAAGAGCATGGCTAAAATAAAACAACATAAAACACCAAATAACATTATATAAAAATGCATATGTTACAAACCAAAAACAACAACACGTAAACAAGTATGAGATACAATATAGCAAAATAAACACCCAGGGTAATCATATGAGTCGAAAATTTCAAAAGAATAGCATTTATTTGAAATAGAAATCATATAGGATAACATAAATGTCACTTTTGATCAGTTTAATGCATCCCTACTGAATAAAAGTATTAATTTCTTCAAAACTCCCTGGCATGCTATAGTAACCGGCCAGAACACCCCAACAAGACCCTAGCAACCATTCACGCCAAATTAGAAACCTATTGCTAAATATAGCTGCCTATTTTAAACTTTTAGGTTCAGAAGTAAGTTACACGTCTAGGGGTCACATAAAAACTAAATGGATTGCTTTTTCCCCAGTGCAGTGTGGGCCACTGTAGACACTACATTGAGGTTTAAGTACTTGTGGTTTTTACAGAGTGTTGAATGTGGGAAAGCGGACATGACTATTCAAATGCATTGCTTGAGGCTGTCACGGTTCAGTTACATCCCCCCACTTTTCCTGTTTCTCTTCTTCAGGAATGCTCTCCATATGCTGCTCATCTTTTTGATGCCGAAGACCCCAACACACCTTTACGGACCATACCTGGACTCTGCCCCGACTATTGCTCTCAATTCCATTCCAAGTGCAGATCCTTTCTTACCTTGTTGTCTGACGATCCACGTCTTCCAGAACTTGAGCATGACCAGCACAGGCTTTGTCAGTACCTAGAGCTGGATGACCCAGATTATTGCTATCCTCATATTCTGAGCAATGAACACTTGACCAAAAATCTGGGCCGCACTGCAGCAGACTCTCAGGGCTGCTTGCAGCTATGTTTGGAGGAGGTAGCCAATGGACTCAGAAATCCTCTCGCCATGGTTCACGCCAATGATGGCACGCACAGGTTTTTCGTTGCTGAACAAGTTGGCCTGGTCTGGGTATACCTTCCCGATCGATCAAAGCTTGAAAAGCCATTTCTAAACATCACAAAAGCTGTGTTGACATCTCCATGGGAAGGTGATGAAAGAGGATTTTTGGGACTCACCTTTAACCCCCGTTTTAAATACAATGGGAAGCTGTATGTATACTACTCTGTTGAGGTGGGCTTTGATGAGAGAATCCGTATCAGTGAGTTCCGTATCTCTTCTACGGATATGAACGTGGTTGACCACGGTTCAGAGAGGTGAGCAGCTGCTTTTCTTTAAATTAAAGGTTCCAAAAGGGGGTTTTCGTTTCGGTGCAACAGAACCATTTTGGGTTCCTCAAAGAACCGTTCTGTGAACAGTTCTTAAAAGAACACTTTTTTTTTCTTATTGTGAAACATAATTGAATAATCTGAAGAAACTTTTTCCAATTTAAAGTACCTTTTGAGCAATGGAAAGGTTCCATGGTTGTTAAAGGTCCTTCATGGAACCATCAATGCCAATAAAGAACCTTTATTTTTAGAGTGTATGCTTTCAATAATTTCAATTGGGTTTAGAGCGTCCAATACTCCACATACAGTATCTTCATGTCCCCTCAGAATCATTTTAGAGATCGATGAACCTGCTTCTAATCACAATGGTGGGCAGCTTCTCTTCGCCGATGATGGATACTTATACATCTTCACTGGAGATGGTGGAATGGCAGGAGATCCATTTGGGAAATTCGGAAATGCACAGAACAAGTAAGTTTAGATGATTAGTCAACTCTGATATTATTTGAATATTTTGTACAAGAAGCTAATTTCAGTTTGGTACAAGAAGGACAGATTGGTTGTGACATCTCTTATCTGGATGTCACTGCTAGATCTGCCCTTTTGGGAAAGGCTCTTCGCATTGATGTAGATGACAACGAGAGGGGGCCGTTGTACAGAATTCCACCGGACAATCCATTCATACGTGAACCCAACGCTCGTCCAGAAGTGTATGCCTATGGTGTGAGGAACATGTGGAGATGCTCTGTAGACAGAGGAGATCCGAACACCAAGGAAGGAAAAGGACGAATTTTCTGTGGAGACGTGGGCCAGAATAAGTATGAGGAAGTAGACATTGTGGAGAAGGGTCGGAATTATGGCTGGAGAGCAAAAGAGGGCTTCTCTTGTTACGACAAAAAACTTTGTGCCAACAGCTCCTTAGGTGGGAATACATTTACTCTCATTGTCAGTCCTTTAAATTCTTAACATTTGGATTTTGAATTATTTTTTATTGGATGAATGGACGAATTATTGTCTTTTTCAACTTATAAAGTCTTTTTACGCTAAATTCTTTTACTTCTAGATGATGTTCTTCCGATTTACGCATATCCACACAAAATGGGTAAATCGGTCACAGGTGGATATGTTTACAGAGGCTGTGAAAATCCCAATTTAAATGGCATGTACATATTTGGAGACTTCATGAGTGGGTAAGTAATGTTTTTTTAAAGAAAATAAAATAAACGAATGCTTTCATTCAGAAAGAGTGTATTAAAGTGACGATGAAGACATTAATAAAATGTTACAAAATATTTCTATTTAAAATAAATGCAGTTTGAACTTTGTATTTATCAAAGTAAAAAATGCCATGGTTTCCACAAAAATATTAAGCAGCACAGCTGTTTTCAGCATTGATAATGATAAGAAATGTTTCTCGAGCACCAAATCAGCATATTAGAATGATTTCTAAAGGATCATAATTATACTGAAGATTAGAGTTATGATGCTGAAAAAGCTTAACCATCACAGTAATAAATTGCATTAAGTTTTTCCCAGAATATATTCAAATACAAAACAGTTATTTTATAGTGTAATAATAATTCTCAAAATTACTGCGTTTATGGTATTTTTGATAAAAAAAATACTTTGGTGAGCATGGGACTTTTTTTCAAAGCATTTGAATGGTAATGTATATGCTGTTGTGATACTACTTGGGGTCATTCGAAATTTCACTTTTTCAAAATGACAAACATTGTTTTTAAATGTGAACTCTGTGAATTTCCAGACGCCTGATGAGTTTAAAGGAAAACAGAAACACACACAGTTGGGAATACAGTGAGATTTGCATGGGTGAGGGTCTGACTTGTTCATTTCCAGGGCTTATCAACAATTACTATCCTTACATCATTTCGTTTGCAGAGGATGAAGCAGGTATGTACAAGAAAGGCGACATGTTCCTTTTACACACTTTATATTCAGCATAAATTAGTTGCTAACACCTCCTAGTGGGAAGAAAACTATGTCGAGTTTAATGTTAATTTGATCAGTGTTTCATGTGACTTAAGTTGTGTTATCTGTGATCAGGTGAACTCTATTTTATGTCCACCGAAATACCAAGTGCAACATCTCCAACAGGCGTTGTGTACAAGATTGTTGACCCTTCAAGGTATTCTTTTTCATCACTCATAATAATGTAGTCCCTGGTGTTCAAAGATCAGCTTGTGTTGCCTCTTAACAGACTTTACTCTCAAAATGCTGTGTTGGCACCAATATGTGCTGCTGTAATCTCTCTCTCTCTCTCTCTCTCTCTCTCTCTCTCTCTCTCTCTCTCTCTCTCTCTCTCTCTCTCTCTCTCTCTCTCACTCCCTCACACAAAAATCAGAGTTACAGTGAGACACTTACAATGGCAGAGAATAGGGCCAATGCGTAAATGTTAAAATACTCACTGTTTTAAAAGTATGGCCACAAGAAATTGGACCCTGTTTTCTTCCATGTGTCTTACCGTAACCTGAATTTTTGCTTCTATTAAAGAAAACGAGAGACAAGGTGAAATTAATTCTGTGATAATCAACATTAGGCCACAAATACTGTTGATCTCAACTTGTATTAAACCCAGAACATTCATTAAAAGATTAAAATGCTCTCCCTGCTTTATTACAGACGTGCACCTCCAGGAAAATGTAATTATGAGCCACTTTCAGTTCGTGTTAAGAGCAGTCTTATACCATTCAAGCCAAAGGAAAGTAAGTTTGCTTACTTCATAAGAGATCTAGTCAGTCTGTACATCCAAAACTGTGTTTTTGCCATCAGATTATGCTTTTTTAAATTAAATGTTCAATAGAGTACCACAATTAGAGCAGGCCTCACTGTATCATCATCACCTTGGTTCCCTTAAAATTCCAGAAAATAAGCTCAGCGACCAACAAAAGGTTATGATTCTTACGTTTTGTTCATCATGACAATCGTCACTAAATGCAATTGCAAGAAGTCAAAATTAAAGTTAGGCTCTAATGAACTGCACCATGTACGCGCAACTTCAACCTCACCACCACTAAGCTTCCGAAAACTTTCAATTTTGATTTTATATCTACAATTTTGAAAGTTTGAGTCAGAATAGTTTTGAAGATCTTGAGTATAAACACAATGAGGCTGTGGAAGCAGACTAGTGAGTAGAAGAGTTTTCCTGTTCGGTGTGATGTTTAATGTCCCAGAAAGCCCCATTTAGCCAATTTTACAAGATACGTAAAACAGGACAATAGAACCGGAGTGAAAATAAAAATGAAACTTTTTTCCAGGTTTTAGGACTCTACGGCACTCTATAACAACATGATTGAGTAACTGATTTTTGTATAAATCCCCCTTTTCACAGCATTGATAGGAGTCCATGTTCCAACAAAGCTTCCAAGACTCTCAAATGCAGAGGAACCTCCTGTCGATGATTCAAAAGGCTGGTTTCAAGAGCTGCTGGACATCTTAAATGAGCAGGATGGGCAGATCAGCACCACACCATTCACCCCAACTACACCCAAGCCCAAAAGGACATCCAGAAGGAAGGATAGACGCAGGAAGGGCAAGCACAAGAATGGAGTGGTGAGATTAGTCGGGGATGAAGAGGGCCGGAAGGATCGGGGAAGGGTGGAAGTATACGCTAATGGGGAATGGGGGACCGTTTGTGATGATCTCTGGAACACCAAGAATGCCATTGTGGTCTGCCGGCAGCTCGGGTTCCGCCATGCACTTAAGGCTGCCAAGCACGCTGAGTTTGGGCAAGGGACGAGCCTGAAGATTATTTTGGATGATGTGCAGTGTGAGGGGACTGAAGAAACTCTCTTGGATTGTCAACACGCTGGGGTTGGCACACACAACTGCGCTCACTATGAAGATGCAGGAGTGATATGTGGAAATTCAGATTCAGGCCTAGAATAATCTGAAACGTTTCAGAAACAACCTTTTTGTTATTAGTTGTAACACATAACTGATCTTTTCCAACTGCAAGAGAGAAGACATTTGGACTATAATACAGTTTTTCTCAGTCACTTTAGGTCCATTTCTTGAATCATCCTAAAAGGGATAGTTCACCCAAAAAAATTAAAATTCTGTCAGTAATTACTCACCCTCATGTCATTTCAAAGCCCTAAGATTTTGTTTATCTTCGGAACACAAATTAAGATCTTTTTGATGAACAGATTTAAGGCTAAATCAGATTTGTTCATCATATAAAGCGATTGTGTCTCTTCAGAAAATTTGGACTGAACGGCTCAATTCATATGGATTAGTTTTACGATCTCTTTATGAACTTTTTGAAGCGTCAAAGTGGTAGTTGCGCAGCCGTCTATGGAGGGACAGAAAGCTGTCAGATTTCATAAAAAATATCTTCATTTGTGTTCCGAAGATTAACAAAATTCGGCTTTGTAACGACACGAGGGTGAGTAATTAATGACAGAATTTTCATTATTTGGTGAACTAACCTTTAACATTGCAAACTAGTAAGTGCATTTCTCGAAACAATTATGTACAAACAGCACCACACAAATGATTTCCTGCAAAAGCCTGTAACATGCTCAAAATCCTTATTTCATCTCTCAAAAGTTTTTATATCTATGAACATATCACTGCTATCAGAATGACAAGTCTGTGTCATTGTTCACAAACAAGCTAGTCAAAATGCTTAGCCATGTTGTCAATATAACAGTGTACTCTGACTGCATTTCCTGATGTAAAATATGGCAACGGTTTTGCAAACGGTTATACAAAAACAGTGCACAAGGCTGAACTTTTTCTATATGGCATATATCAATTTCAACAGTACAAATTTACAGATTAGTGTATTTTGGCAGAAATCCCATTTTTGACAGGATTTAATTAGATTGTGGTCTGTCAACAAATCATAGTGCAATGTCATTGTGATATAAAAGAGAAAAAGACAAGTATACCATATTACAGTACAGTGCACATTGTTGGATTACATACATTTACTGTCCACGAAACATTTGAATGTTCTCTCAACCATTTGCCTCCATCCTTCGGCTTGCCTTGGTAGGACCATGATTGAGAACATGTTTCACAGTGGCCCTTATTTTATCTGAAATGTGCCTATGTCCTCTGCCTCTTCTACCTCTGTTTTGCCTCGCTAACCTTCCATCATGCATCCTTACCTGGCTGTTGACCCTGTTCATTTCTTTGTTCTTTCATTCTCAGAAATTGTAACACTGTGATGTGCTCTGTCTGTATATGCTTAGCCTACTAAATTGAAGGTTCATCAGATGCACCTCTGAGGTATTTTACAGAACTGGTTACAGACTTGTCTTCATTAAATCCACTAATGATTTTGAAATTGTACAAACTCATTTGCATGAATGTACAAAAGAATTGGCAAGTTGTTCAAAAGAATGAGAAATTGATTTATGATGTGCACTGCACACATGAGATGTGGAGGTTGAACAAGTAGTTTTGAGAATTGTGATTTAAGAAATGTCCCAAAGTGGCTGAGAAAAACTGTAAAACGTGATATTTGAGTTAAATTTAAATCATGACGAAACATTCATGTTCATCATTTTTATGCTCAAATTAGACCTCTGGATGTATTACTGACTCTAAATCAATAAATTAAGTTTTGTTGTCCCATAAATTATATCCTTACATAACATTTGTAACAGTTTATTTAGCGTTATTCATTCAAATAAATTTGGAATGATACTATTTTTGTGATTATTTTAAACCAACCCAAAACATGAGAAAAAAATCAGCATGTAGCACATCTTAAAATGTCTTTGGACACTCGTTTGTTGTAGCCTATATTTTGAAGTACCTTGGAGAACAAATATTAATATGGTAGACTGCTCATTTGTATAATTTTTCAGAGTATGGTATTAGCTACTATCCGTATCACTTTACAAATTTACACGTCAGATATAGGCTATCGTGAATAGGAAACACAACAACAACAACAACTGGCAAACTAGACGTTTTGTTGTAGCCTACTTTTAGAGATAGCCTAGCGTTACCGTAAAATAGTTGTAGCAAATGAATATTTTTTTGAGTAGCCATGCAAATGGCATTTACACAGTTGTTAGAATTGGTTTGCTAAAAGTTTGTTGCTAAATACGAGATTAAAATATATAGATGTGTAAATAAATGCAGGGAAAAATATTATCGTACTGGTATACTAATATGTCTTACTGTTTTCGTAGTAATAATGCTTAATCATGTACAAAAGCGTATATTAGCCATTAGCACGTTAGCATACAACAACATGGCTCCATAGCTCAGTGGTTAGAGCACTGGTCTTGTAAACCAGGGGTCGCGAGTTCGATCCTCGCTGGGGCCTTAAATTGGGTTTTTCTTTCTTTTTTCTTCTTCTAACTTTTACAATCACGTTAAGTTTTTATTGTGAAGTGAAACTAACTATTATAAGAATAACACAATTAATCGAAGCAGAATGTTAGCAAAGGATGAATCTGTTTTAAAGCAACAACCGGAAGTGTGAGTAAAAGTTACTATTTTTAACTTTTTATAGCCTATACATTTTCTAATAACATGGAAGCATAAAATTAAATATTGATGTATTGCAAAATGCCTTTTCTTTTTATGATTTATATTTAAACATTATTTTTAGATTGCTCGAGAAGTTTTTTAATCAAGTTTGTCTTAAAAAAAACAAAACAAAACAGGATTTGAATGTGATATAATATTATTCATCTTAAATCCACATCCAAAACTAAATAAGCTGTGTTATCCAAATGTGGGTAGATGACATTGTTCTCATTTCAATGATGTCTTTGTGTGTTGAATTCCAGCTCTGCTTTGAACGAGGTCATTGATATGCTGAGCATTCAATCACGTAGGTAGTGCCAGCCATCTCTGCCAGCTTCCCTTCCAAAATTGGCATCCCTTTGAAAAGTAATTTAGCTCTCTGCCTCCAGAAACACATCATTTACAAAGCAGGTCTTCCTGTTTGCAGAAATGGAGAGATGAATGTCATTTTAGTTCCCTTGTTGCGCATGCCATCAGAATTCAGATTAAATTTTTTCCTAATTGGACTATATTAGCTGTCAAAAGAGTTTTAGTTTTCACACTTTAAAAGGCAAATTAAGCTTTTGTAAGAGCACAAAACAAATAAGGCATAAAAACTGATTTATCATTACAGGCTACATTATTTTTTAAGTATCTAAAGGTCCAGTCAACATATAATTATGGTTATTGTAACATCCCTCATGTAATAATGCACAAAAGGTGTGCTGTATGATGTGCTGTTTTGCCAACAGTCATATTAGGCTTTTTATTCAAATCTGCTACTTCCAATGAATTATATGTGGGGTTAGACTGACACCTATTGGCATTGTATTGAATTGATTTGGGAAAAGATATTTGTGTAGTAAACGTAAACATGTTACACCAATAGATGGCAGTGTTGCGCTGCCATAATTATTCAGTGGAAGATTAAAAAATGCCCTTCTTTTGTGAATTATCAACTAACAGTATATATAACAGTTCAACAATGCTCGATTTTAATAATAAGAGCATTTTAACTTATATGTTATGTTTTAAATAAATTCAAATAATTAAATAAAAATAATAAAAATATATATATTTAAATAATTCCTGGTTATTTACTGTAGGCCTATGTATTAGGCTACACGTAATATATATACATATATATATATATATATATATATATATATATATATATATATATAGTACAGGCCAAACGTTTGGAAACATTACTATTTTTAATGTTTTTGAAAGAAGTTTCTTCTGCTCATCAAGCCTGCATTTATTTGATCAAAAATACAGAAAAAAATATAATATTGTGATATATTATTACAATTTAAAATAATTGGTTTTCAATTTATTATACTTTAAATTATCATTTATTTCTGTGATGCAAAGCTGAATTTTCAGGATCATTACTCCATCACATGATCCTTTAGAAATCATTCTAATATGATGATTCATTTTCAAAGTTGGAAACAGAAATAAATGATAATTTAAAGTATAATAAATTGAAAACCAATTATTTTAAATTGTAATAATATATCACAATATTAAAAAAAATTCTGTATTTTTGATCAAATAAATGCAGGCCTGATGAGCAGAAGAAACTTCTTTCAAAAACATTAAAAATAGTAATGTGTCCAAACTTTTGGCCTGTACTATATATATATATATATTTTTTTTTTTCTAATAGATGAATGATCTGTCCCTTCAGGGCACCTGTCATATATAAGAGGAATCTGCCATTCATGGTCAGGTCATGGAATAAAATATTAATTAATAGTCTTCCACCCATATGGTGCTTCTGTTCATCCCTCCCTTTGTCGACCACATTAAAAGTGTGCATTTCAAAAAATCCTATTATGTTTAAAATGCCTATTTAATTTCCTTATGACTCATATTGGATCAAAAGGCATCTGAAGCAGAAAACTCCATGACTGAAAACTGAGCCGCCTTCTGTGTGGAACACTTTTCCACATGATGACACAATGATTACATGATGCAAAATCAGCAAATGTTGAAAGATTTGACTACTACCTCCATTATAAAGGATGGATCATGTGGCTGTAGGATGTAAGTGGTTTTAAGCCATTTCAAATCAGAACAACCATGTCACCCCAACATGACCCCATTTCATATATCACATTAGTCTTCCTGTTAATTATGGTCAATTAATGGGACACTAGTGAGTGCTCTCCTCTAGCAAGCTTTAAGTGGAGCGCTGAACCTGAACAAATCCCATTTCCTGTCATGTTTCCCTCTTCTCTTATCAAAAGGTTGGTCATCTCCGCCACACAGACCCAGATCCTGCAGTTCTGGAGAGGCGCTGGAGCATTTCTCACGGCTCATCACACATCATCGCATGTGTACAATAACCAGGCCACGTCAACTAAAGGAGTATCATCCTTCTCAGAATAAATATGAATTTGCTAACTAACACAAACATACATTATATAAGAATATTATTATTATTTTTAGCTCCAAATCATCATATTAGAAAGATTTCTGAAAGATCATGTGACACTGAAGACTGGAGTAATGATGCTGAAAGTTCAGCTTTGTCACAGGAATAAATTACATTTTAAAATATATTAAAAATAAAACAGATATTTAAAATTGTAAATATTAGGTTTTTAGTGTGTTTTTGATCAAATACAGATTTTGATCAAATAAGCATAAGAGACATTTTTAAAAAATCTCAAGGACCCCAAACTTTTAAATGGTAATATATAGACCAATTATAATTATAGGCCTACATCATTATAACATTTTTCAAAAAAAGTATTTGAACACTTTGTGGTTGTCAGACATTAGTGGATCACGATAAACTTAAAACCTTTTTTTTTTGGCCACTGATTCACTGTTCTGAAATGATTTTATCTTCAGTATTATGTAACAGTTCTTGCTTTAAACTAGATTCAAACAATGCTTTAAACCAAACAATGAAACATAGATCTGATGAAGGTCCATTGTTGTCATGCCTAACGTTTTTTCCGTTTAGAAGTGTGTGTATGGCTACAGGTCTTGTCTATTAGGACTGGGGTGACTGTCACAAACGGGTCAGTGAGCGGGAACTAGGGGTCTGTGCCTGGCTCCAGACCGGCCGGCGATCCTACATACAGCTGTTTACTCACAGCTTGAGGCCTTCCTGAGGACCTGCCCCCCTCTAGAGACCCTGAGTTATGGAAGCTTGTTCTGCCACAGGATAAAACATTTTAAAAGATAATTGAGACTATTTATCTCAAAACAGCAAGTTTATATCTTACGATTCTGACTTCTTTTCTCAGAATTGTGAGATATAAACTCGCAATTGCGAGTCATAAAGTCCAATTCTGATGAAAAAAAGAGTGAGAAGACTTTTTTTCTCAGAATTGCAAGTTTATATCTCACAATTCTGACTTTATATCTCGCAATTGTGACTTTATATCATGCAATTCTGAGTCAGAATTGTGAGATGTAAACTTGCATTTGCGAGAAAAAAAGTCTGAATTGTACTAAAAAGTAGGATTCAAATTTTATTTTTTTAATTCTTTGGAGGAAACAAGCTTCCATAAGATATAAACTCACAATTGTGAGAGAGAGAAAAAAAGAGTCAGAATTGTGAGATAAAAAGTCGCAATTATCTTTTAAATTTTTTTAATTCCAAGCCAGAAACATGGAAGCTTAATTGTTTCCGCCACAGAAAAAAAAAAAAAGAAATGGAAATTAATTTGCGACTCACAATTTATCTCACAATTCTGAAATTTCTCTCGCAATTACAAGTCTACATCTCGTAATTCTGACTTTTTTTCTCAGATCAGCGTGATATAAAGTCACAATTTTTTTCTCACAATTCTGACTTTTTTCTCGCAATTGTGAGTTTATATCTCTCAATTCTGACTTTTTTTTCTCAGAATTGTGAGATATAAACTCACAATAAAGAGTTTGAGGAAAACGAACTGACTTTTTTCTGAGAATTGCGAGAATTGCGTTTATATCTTAAAATGATGTAAACTGTAAACTCGCAATTGTGAGAAACAAAGTCAGAATTGTGAGATAAAAAGTTGCAATTACCTTTTATTTTTATACAGTGGCCGAAACAAGGCTTCCATACTGAGCACAAAGCAGCTACCGCCCCAACACACAATGGGGCTCGGCCCCAACCCCTCGCCCTAGTTAACAGCAGGTTACCATTGCATAGCTGGCAAAGATGCAGATTGCCCATAAAACTAATAAAGTGTGATAAATGCATCTGCTATAACTAATGATGGGCTTAAAAGGTTACATTCAAACTTTCACCTTAAGGAAAGCACTTACTATTGCTCTTCCTACAACCACCCAGAACAGCCTATCATTGTGGAGGTGAGTTTGGCATGAGTCAGCAAAATCCACCCGAAATCTAGTTTGCACTGCTTTTTGGTTGACTGAAAAAGCCCTCTTCCCAGTTCTCAAAAGCTACACACTGAAGCACCACGGATCAAGGGTTGCCCTTTGGAGGCTGTAAAAGCTAGCTAAACACAGAAAAGCATCCGTTAAAAAATAAACAGTCGTAAGGACCTGGGAGCTCAGCAGATGTGGCGCCGCACGTAAAGAGCCAGAAGCAAACATTTGGTTAACTCTCCTATTGAACAACGAAAGATCTGGCTTTACGGCCATCCGTAGCAATACCATTCTATTGTCTGCATGGCCAGGTGAGTTAACTTCTGCTATTGTGCTCTGTGAATGAGAATAGCTGAAATACCCTTCCCAAGTGATAACATCTAGGTTTTATGAAGAACCAAATGTGCAGCACAACAATAGACTGACCCCAAGAGGTTAAGTTCCAGTCGCTCTGATAGTGAATTCTCTCTGATACCACAAGAGCTGAAAACAGATATGTTCCTAGTTCTGAGTATGTGATTTGTGTGTAGTCCACTGGAAGGGTTCAAATAAATTTACTTTAAATCTACTTAAAGTAGCTACATTTAAAGGTATATTTTAAGTAAAAAAAAAAATAATAATACCTAAGGAACATAGTAATATACTTAAAGTGCAAAAATAATAAATAAATGGTAAACTATAAGTATGATGTTAAGTTCACTTAAAGAAAACTCATGTGTACTTGCAGTATAAAACTACTAAACTAGTAACTTACTGAGAGTATACTTCAGTGTACTTTCATAAACTAAAAATGTATCAGTATACCAATAAGTTCCCTTTCAGTCAGTCACGTCCGACGTCACGTCAGAACGACTGACGAATTGGGATCTCGTCTGAGAGCCTAATCACTTTCGAGTGGCCGCCAGTCATTGCAGTTGAACTAAAATACTTCCTGTGCACACTACAGGCTTCCAAAAATGTCTGCAAGTTGTGCTGTGACTATTCTCTGTGCGCTTCAGCACTATTAAAGAGCTATTTCCCGAAAAGAGCAAACACGGCTGTGACAGTGCATCTTTTTAAAGATGTCATTCCACCTCTGTGTTTCTGGATGCGGTGGTTTCCTGGCTCCGGCTGCATCACGTGTCTAGGCTTAAAGCACGCTGAGGTGGCTTTCGTGGATGAATCATGTACTCACTGCGGGAAGATGACCATCGCGGTTCTGCGGTCGAGACTCCATTACATCAAACGTGAATGGAGCTACCACAGAGTCCTTCCACATGTAGTACTGCCCTGTTTGCCAGACCATATGTGTTATTCCTACATGGGACCTCCCTACTGGCAGGATGTGGTCTCCGTAGCATCCCTTTCCATAGCTACGCTTTCCCAGTGTTATCCAATAGTCTTACTGAGTGGGTCAAAAGGAACAGCAGTGATTGACCTTCTCTGTGTAAGGCCCTGTCCCATCTTCCACCCCATAGGTGCGGGGGGATCAGACGGCTTACGCGGAACGCTGGAAGGGCGCTTATAGTGACGCTTTGTATAGGGATCCCAATTCGTCAGCCGTTCTGACGTAACGCCGAACGTGACTGACTGAAAGGGAATGTCTATTTTACTATTGTAACCCCTGTTCCCTGAAGGAGGGAACGTCCACAATTGCTGTACCACCGCTGGACAGCCGGGACTCATCATCTCGGCTCCTCAGCGAAAAACTTGAATGTGCGATTGCACGCGCTCTTCCTTATATACCCGCTTCTTGGGGCAGGGTGCGCCATTCAAATCTCACATGCCAATGTGCATTGACTCATTTACTTTACACTCTTAGGTGATTGGGCTCTCAGGTGAGTGGGCTCTCCCCCCATGGGTTACAATAGTAGACTTGTAGTATAGCTGCAGTACAAACAAAAAGCATTTGTGTTGTGTACACAAAGTTTACTACTGTTACACTTAAAGTATACTTAAAAGTGTACTTTTAAACAGTAAAAAGTGGGCCAATGTATCTCTAAAATAAAGGTTCCAAAAGGGTGTTTTCTCAGTGATGCCATAGAAGAACCATTTTGGGTTCCATAAAGAACCTTTCAGCAATCAGTTCTTAAAACAACTATTTCTTTTCTTAGTGTGAAGAACAAATGAATAATTTAAAGAACCTTTTTTTTACTCTTAAGAACCTTGCACAACACTTGCACATAGTTTTTCAGGTATAGCTTTGCAAGCAGGTTTCTTCAATTATTATTATTATTATAATAAATGAATAAAAGATTTTCTAAGTTCTGGAAAAGAATGCTTTTAGGTACAAGCCTATGCTTGCCTTTGCCGAACATATGCATTTTGTATATGTAGCTCTTAGAAAATAAGATATAAAAAAGAAAAACATGATTATTTTGGTTATTATTATTATTAAATATATAAATACATTTCCTGTCAATGGTGGCAGTTCATTCTTTTTGTAAAAGTTTTGCATTTCCGAACGTACAGGATATGTATAATATAATTTAATCATGACAAATAAAATTCATATCAAATTGCTGAAATAAAGCAAAAATGTATTTTACACAATATATTTAAACATAAGAATTAAGAAAAGGCTGTCAGTAGATTTTGGAACTGATAAGGCCAAAAACTTTTCGATTAATTGGTCTGGCCATTATACAGTACCAATCTATCAGAAGTACATCTACTTGAGTTCTTGAGGTAACCTATATGTTGAAATCTCTGTTTTTTATTTGATAGCATTATGTTAAATAAAGAAAAGACAGAGGCAGGGCAAAAACTAGTGTAAAGGAACAGTTGCAGATAATCAAGGCTGACATCATTGGTCTGTCTGTTATTCGTTTCATTTGTGCCTGTGGAAGAATGAACCTGAGCGTAACACATGAGCTGAAATCCCCAACTGATAAAACCTAAATCAAACTCAGCTGTGAACAGACCAGCGGGGTCATGGCTAAAATACACATGCCATATCAAACACATCCACAGAGGGAAGAAATCACAATAACTCTCAAGCTTCTCCAATCGGATATTGTGTTGCTATGCTAAAACTTCTTCATAAATATGAGTCTTAAAGCCCGTTCACACCATGAATGATAACTATAACGATAACTATATTAGCACCAACACCAATGCACGATAATGTTCTGTTTATTATAATTGTGCACTGCAATTTTATCGTCTACCGCTTAAAATGCTTGAGCTCTTTAAAGCAAGATGGATTGTGATTGGCTATCAATGTTTTTTTTAATTATTCATCATCTGAAAAAAAACTAAAATAATTAAAGTGACGAAATTGTTTCTCTGTGCCGTTATCGTTATAGTGGTGTGGACTCTGCTATTCTCTTACATTTAGAATGATTATCATTATAGTTATTATACGTGGTGTGAATTGGCCTTGTTAATCAAGGGTCACTAATATATATAGTTAAATCACATGATTAATAAGAATGTTAACAATATAGCTTTCTAAAGGCTTTATAGACATCCTTGATTTAATCCAGCAATCTGGAAGCATGTAGACATTTCACATGCACTTAATAGCCATATACAGTAAACCTGTTTTTGTGGGGATTTTTTTAGACATACAGTACAAGCACAAATATACATGTACACTGCTCTTTTGTGAGGGACAGAGACCTGGTTGCCAGTATAGACTGCTCATAGGCATTTGTGGCTCCCCTGCAGGAAGCACTGAGGAAATCTGGGATTCTTGTTGGTCAGGAAGAATAAACATGGCATTAACCACCAGGCCAGTGGCTGTGCCTGTGTTGCCTGTACACATATAGTAGCTCCTCTTTCATGAGCTAGCTAACGTAACACAAACTCTGACTTAAAGCTAATGGTTTTGGAAAAGAAAGAAGGGATATGTCTCCTAGGCAGGTGCGAGCCCAAATTAAGGAAGACCTAATTGTGAAAGGTCACTCAGGAGTTTAAAATGATTAATTATCATTATGCAATATAATTCTAAAGTGCATTATAACAACACATAGCCTATCTAAGCATTAAACATTAGGACAATAAATATTTATGAGTTTGCAGCTTGCATTGGATGTTTGTACATACTATGACATACAACGAATCTTGAAGCAATTAACTGCACTGCTTTCCCTTTACTCACTTTCCCTCGATGGTCTACACATCTGCTGGTGATTCCTCATCTTTTCCAAGGACTTCAATGTGGTCTACATATGTTTGGCCGTGTTTCCTTGTCCATTTAGCCCCAGTTCCCTCTGAATTAGTAATGTGCTTTATGCCACCATGCAGATGTCCACCAGCAGGCAGTTCTCTCAAATCATATTTGGATCGACCCTTTTCAAAGCTAATTGGTGATGAATTAGCAATGACGCACCATTGCTCAGACTCTCCTCACATCAGATGTTAAATGTGGCTTGTGTTCCTGTCTTTCTAATGCTCTGTGTCACAAATTTGGAGGTCTGATGTTTCACTACAAATGCAGACTTTTTATGCAGCGACATTCAATGGAAGTAACAGAGCAAAGCTTGCAGGCACATGTCATTCATTTTATCTGTAGTTGCCGACTCAGAGCGGCCCTGGAACCTTCCCAACATGCTGGGGAATAAATTATATCAGTTCTGGGAAGTTGCTGTAATGCAAACAAACAGCAATGTGCTAATGGCTGGAATTTCACACCCAGCAAACCAGTGTAGTGTATAAGTTTATGAATGTTGATTACGTAATAATGGCTGGTAATTTTCTGTCCAACAGATGTGTATTTTGCATCATTTTGTTTGAGTTATGTGTAAGAATATTAATGACTCGAACTGTCACAGAATGGAACCACAGTAGGATATCAAAGGCAGCGAAGAATACATTTATGCTGCCTTCAAAAATAGATCGATCAGATGAAGGGATCTAAGGTAACAGGAAGTGAAGCTAACATTGGATTCGACATGCGACATTCGACAAATCTGCATTGTTTATCCTTTTGATATTTCATTCAAAAAATGTCTAATCTAATCAAAAAATCTAACCTTTCATTGAAGTAAAAGAATTAAAAGTGGGGGGAAAATCACATTATGAAATAAATGTTTCTCTCCAAAACATGTTGGCCATAATTATTGGCACCCCTAGAATTTTTTATGAGTAAAATATCTCTGAGGTATATTCCCATTGATATTTACATTTTTTAGCACACCAGGGTGACTATGAACATGAGAAAAACCAAAGAATATAGTTCTGATGCGCAGCAAAAGATTGTTGAGCTTCACAAAATAGAAAGTGGCTGTAAGAAAATAGCTAAAGCATTGGAAATCTACATTTCCACCATCAGGGCAATAATTAAGAAGCTGCAATCAACTAAAGATGTTACGAATCTGTCTGGAAGAGGACGTGTGTCTACAGTATATCGTCCTAATGCACAGTGAGGATGAAAGTTTGAGTCTCCAAGGATCACAGATGGAGAATTGCAGAGATTAGTTGAGTCTTGGGGTCAGAAAGCCTACAAAAAAAAATAATAATATTTGTTGTTTCGGAGGGTTTAAAAAAAAATCTAAACCTGACAGCCTTTGCTAGAAATGGGCCATTGGTTGGATCTTCCAACAGGACAACGATCCAAAACAAACATCAAAATCAACACAAAAATGTGTCACTGATCACAAAATGAAGCTTCTGCCATGGCCATCCCAGTCCCCTAAACTGAACCCTATAGAAAATAAGTGGGGTGAACTGAAGAGAAGAAGTACCAACATGGATCTGGGAATCTGAAGGATCTGGAGAGATTCTGTATGGAGGAATGGTCTCTGATCTTTGTCATGCATGTTCTTCAAATGCATTAAAGGAGACAACTCAACGTGTTTTGAAGAAAAGCATTTCATAATGTGATTTACTGCCCACTTTCAATTCTTTTAATTCTTTGAATTTTTTAATGAAAGATAAAAAGGATAAACAATTCAGATTTGTTTTTACAGCCATCTTTGATCATATTTACCAGGGGTGCCAATAATTCTGTCCACAACATAAATCTTAGAAGATAGAAATATGAAGTTAATATAATGAAGTGATACAGAATCAAGTAATAGCATAACACAGACTTCTCTATTTGGGAGGATCCGTTGTTAGTAAGAGGAGACTGGTGCAGTGGAGTTTGTGCTGGGAGCTGTACTCATTCAGAGCAGAAGGCTTTGATCTTGGCTCATCACGGACCATTCCACCAGCACCCATATGGACTCACTTTTCTCAGGTCTGTTTTGGATCTCTCTCTCCCTTATTTATAGCCCCAAGAGTGGTTGTAAAACAAGCCCCTCTCAAATGTTGCTCTCATTCACCAATGCTCACAGTGATACTTACCACGGCCCATGATACTCAGGGACAGGAACGTCACCATAAACCCAAAAACGTCACCTTAATTTTGCTACATTCATCATAAATAAAATATGCAACAACAAAAAAGGTCTGTAAGCCCTAGATTTGGTCGGTTGAGGTTCAGTGACTAAATAAATCAAATGAAAGATAAGTCAAAAAATAAATCAAATTATTTTAAAGTATTAAAAAAATCTGTGGAAAAACCCCCAGCTTAAGCACACTTCAACGGACCTGTTTCATGAGCCCCTAAACCATTTCCCCATTATGTGTTCAACAGTAATCAGGCCTCCTAATGCATTAATGGTTTGCAGTACATTGAGAAGACATATGCTCGGAAATAGACTTCCTAATTATTCATAATATACGAGCAAGAGCAAAGGCCACAGTCGTACACGGAATAACCCAATTTGGTTGTCTGTCTTTAGAGCCGGGTCTTTATGTTTAAGCAATGTCCTGTGACCATTCACTCCTCTATTTATTTTTGTTTCCTCTCGTTGTGAGGGACAAAGAGCAGGCGTCCCTCTGGCCTCCTGGGGTTCTCCGGGAGGGGGGTGTTTTCTGTGCAAACAGCCCCAAATACAGGTACAGTTATCTTTGCCTGACTCCCTGCACCCAGCTCCAAGCCGCCAAGCTTTGAGCTCACTGAAGTGCTGACCTCTAATAAATATTCTGTTTTAACTCTACAGTGAGTGTAATTTCTGCTTGTTATTTTCACTGATAGAAAAGAAACATTACCACGAGAGCTGTGGGAGATCCAGAGGGTGCCATGTTCACTTCAAAGGGCTTCAAACGACTTAATTGAAAATATTATATCTACAATAAAACATTCACTGTTTCCACCAACTCTATCTAATGGTTTATTGCTTTTTGCAAATGTTTTAAAGCATATCTGAACCAAAGTTACCCCTGGTAACTCAAGAATACAATGTCAATGGTGATCGCCACCACAATGCTAAGGTGTTGTGGATAGGATATCATTCAGAAACTAATCTCAGATTACAAACATTACCAAAACCGCATGACGTTCGGTTCTCACACGCGCATTCTTCTGCTGATGTGGACGGAATATTGTATAGGTTCAACTCTGACAGAGTTTCTTGTCTTACTATAAAATGCGGCGCAAACACTGCAACTGAATCTGTGAATGAATGACTCACATTAGCCAGTTTTGTAAAATGCATCAGAGGCAGATCAGACAAAACCGCTAAGGAAATCCACTAAGTGGGACTCCCAAAGAACAGAAGGGGAGGGTAAAAGGTTACCGACCTCCGTTGCAGCACCTGACTTGGACTTGGTTCAGGTTGTGTCCTGGCTGAGGCATTCAAGCGATACTTAATATGAAGGCAATTGGATTATTAGAGCAGCAGATGGCAGTTACATAGCAAGATTGCTATTCAATGATAAGCACTGCAAAAACCCTTCAGGGCTTCAATATTTTCTCAGCTTTGTTACCCAATACGTAACATTAAGCACAGTTCTAATAAAGACATGATACCAAGCCAGTTGTCCAATTCATTTTACATTAGCTAGACTTAAAGATAATGCTTCTTTTCGTCCAAAAACAAAATGTTCCTCCTCTTAATTGGTAATTGAGAAAAGGAGGCAGCACATGTGTTCAAGGCAACCTAATCTCCAGCGGAAAATGAGAACACAAATCTACTGTTAACTCCATCATGCTCAAATTAAAAACGACTGCTGGTGTCCGTTTGCTGTGACAGCTGTCCACACTTCATGTTTTTGAGCTATTTAAAAACTTTATGAGATGTGCAGCCATTTTACACATCATTTTTGAGGTTATTAATAAAAATAAGACAACTTGTGGCTGTAAGAAGGGTGTGGGTGGACCACAAATGAGATGCTAGTTCTGGAGTTCCCATTAACATTATGTTCTGTATTAAAACTTTAAAACAGGATAAAAAAAAATTATACACTGCTGTTCAAAAGTTTGGGATCAGTAAGACTTTTAATGTTTTTAAAAGAAGTCTCTATGCTCACCAAGGCTGCATTTATTTGATTAATAAAAACAGTAATATTGTATTATTACAGTATTATTACAATTTAAAATAACAGTTTTCTATTTGAATATATTATAAGATGTAATATATTCCTGTGATGCAAAGCTGAATTTTCAGAATCATTACTCCAGTCTTCAGTGTCACATGATCCTTCATAAATCATTCTAATATGCTGATTTGATGCTCAGGAAACATTTATTATTATTATTATAATCAATATTGAAAATAGTTGTGTACAATTTTTTCTTTGATGAAAAGAAAATTCAAAAGAACAGCATTTATCTGAAATATAAAGCTTTTATAAAATTATACACCGTTCAAAAGTTTGGGGTCAGTAAGAATTTTTCTTTTTTTTGTGGAAAGAAATTAATACTTTTATCCAGCAAGGATGCATTAAATTGATCAAAAGAGACAGTAAATACATTTATAATGTTACGAAAGACTTTATTTAACTTTTTAAACTTTCTATTCATCAAAGAACTCTGAAAAAAAAAAAACTTGTACACAACTGTTTTCAACTTATAAGAATAATGTTTCTTGAGCAGCAAATCAGCATATTTGTGACACTGAAGACTGAAGTAATGATGTTGAAATGATATTAAGGTTTCTCAATTTCAACAAATTACATCTTCAGCTAAACTCAACAGAATTATTTACAGGACACTGTAATTAAAACACACATGATATTATCAAAGTTACATTTATTATATCTGGTCAAAGAGTGTTTAATACAACGAAAGATGACTTTAGAAACATTATTGAAGTAGAACGGTGTGTGGTATGGCACTTTCCTTTTCACAGACCAGAAATCCAAAATAACTCAGATTTATATTGTGCATAGAATTATTTGATTATCCACTTCATAGCAATGTGTTACAAAATCAAAAGCAATAAATACTGTACAATGATAAATCTGAAGTTAAAAATGACATGCCAAAATTTTACATTAAATACAATATTCTTAAAAACCTTTACAATATCATATATTTTTTCAAATCAGTAAATTATACAAGTTTAATTCAATATACGATTATATACACATATAGTACATATATTCCATTATCGATATTTAAATAAAGTGCCTTTCTTTTTGAAGCTCTGAAAGGTGAACTCTTACTATCAAATGTACCTAGAAAATAGTATATTGTACGTAAACTTCAATAGACAGTATTGCAAATTAGAAAAAGGTACAAAGTTTCCCTTTCCAATCAAAATACCCTCATTCATCAGTTTATTTACTGAAAATATTGTGACACAAAGCCAAAGTCAATACTCGGGCAGGTATACGTTGCGATTTACTTGAATTACTTGTCAGATCCAACCCAGGCTCATTGGAAATACATACCTGTATCGACATTTCTGCAAAATGATATGGCGTTGCTTCTTGCACATTTCATTACACTTTCATGAATGTGAATATGGCAATGTTTTATTATGCTGTATGTTTAACGAATCACAACACAGCTGTGCAATGCTAAGTCATTATTAATCAATAATCTGCCTCCGTAATCATAATTTGAGTTAAAAGGAATGAGGGTTGTTGGTGTTTTACAGCCTCTAGTGTTCATTTCAGCTGGAAACTACAGTGAATTATATACATAGCTATACGTTTTTTGACTTTTGCTAAAATGTAATTATACCAAATAACAAATACCATAAAATCCATGTCTGTAATATTTAAAGTAAATATACCATCACAAAGAGCAGGATATTTGAATGCTTCCAATGTTCTTACAGCTGGACTGAATGATGTTTTCATGGCTGCCATTTACTGTTATCTCAATGAAAATATCTTTATGGTTTTGCTCAGGTCTGACAGGGATCATAAGCGATGCTAATGTGCTTGGCTTAGTCCTACACTTGGATATCTTTTTCTGCAGAGTTTAGTGTTAGCTGCAACCTATCTGTATTTTTCAAGCGAATGCAAATACCATGATTATCTTTTTCAGAAGATAATCTTTTTCAGTTTAGAAGTTTAGAGTTATAACTAAACTTTTCCTGGAATGTAGATCTTGAGATGAACCAAGTATGAACCACGTGCAAGCTTCTGGATGAGTGCACTGATAATTGGAGTTTTAAATCACAAAAATATTGCTTGATCCAATTCACAACGAAAACAGCAATTACATAAAGGTTTTGTATCAAAGTCCCATGCTTAGAATGACAACAGCATTGAAAACCTGTAGAAGTCTTTACCTTGCAGTCACTATCCTGGGATTTGAACTATGCACCTTTTAGTAACAGGTTCAACATCACTCTGAGCGTTTGCAACAGTAATCCATGCAAATACTGTATTCTTATACATTTTTCTAGTAAAAAAGTATAAAGCAGATTTGATAGAACTATACTGTGCTTAAAATCACAAGGTGGGTGTGTTCATTGCTACATGGAACAGTCATCTGTCAGTGGGAATTTAGGAATCAAATGACCAGCATTCCATGTCAACATCTCACAAAGAGATCATGATAACACTTGTGCTGAAAAGGGCGGCTTAGGTCCTTCAAACTACATCCCTTGTAAGCCTCCAGGCTTTAATTGGGACTCAAGGATGAACAGAGACACTGAAAGAGCCATTGTATTTAAAGAGATGTTCGTTTACAGCAAGTGTCACCTTCACCTCACCTTTAGAGGAAGACTTCAATCCATCAACTGAGCTCTGACAGCCCCCTACACTGGTGTCAGGCGGCTGTCTCATATTGCATTCAGTACAAAGCTGGGTTGTGTTGAAAGGCAAAAAAGAAAACAGAATGGGATCCAATTATACTTCAGATTTTAAAAACAAGCCTCCCATTGCTGAGGGACGTCTTCTCAAAGGCAAGTTCAAAAAAATGGTTTCCTAACGTTTCTCAGAATCCCCAGTTTCGTTCCGCGACAGTTATGTGCTAAAAGATAGGTCAAATGATCCTGCATAAATATCTGTCCAATGACACAAGGTCTGTGCATATTTGGAGTAACAATATACAAGCTCTAAAGAGTTGAATTGGTTTGTGAACGGTGTGGCTTGTGTTTGATTTGTTTGGACTGATCTCGCACGGGTTGAAGCGAGGCCAGGAGTGAGCTTCAGGCCTAAAGACAACAAAATCGGCATTCTGTTGCATTTTTTAATATCTCGAAATTCTAGCAGCTTTACTGGAATTCCTAACATGGTGGATCAGAGTCTTTAAGGACACTGAAGGAAAACAAACATGCACCCAATGAAAATACAGTGAACTTGTTCCAGAGAATGCCATTGAAGAACTGTCGCTGAACTTTGTTTGGAGCACGTACGTAACATCAAAGAAGAAAAAAAATTGCATCATGGTCTTCCAATCTGGGCTTTGGACCAACATGTTCAACCAGTGTTGTTGCAGTGGAGCTGTACACAACAGTTTGTGACAGTATCTAAGCTTTAGTCTCCAGACGAATCTCTCTCTACAGTTCCATTTAGTATCAGCTAAATAGTTTTGACCAATGAGAGGTAGGAGGCTTTTATTGCCTTCAAGACTGGTGGAGCGCCAATACTGTACCATGGAATCAAGTGAACGCTGGTTGATTCGATTTGAAATCCAGTATTCCTTGGATCAGTACTCCCTGGCCTCTTCCAGTTCATTCATGTAGACGTCTTCCTGCGGGTTCTCGACACACTGTAGACCGTTATTGGGAGGCCGAACCGAATGAAAGCGGCTCCAGTCTCCTTTACACAGGATCCACGGGAGCACGTCCACTTTGTAATGAAGTTCCGGGGAGAACTCTGTGCTGATGAGGTTGGGTGCTCCGGCCCCTTTGCCTCGAGTGATGAGCTTCATGTGATCGTCGTAGCAGCAGTGCTGTGCAGCCAACGTGGTGCTGTCGAAAGAGAGCATCGAGCGAACGCAGAACCTCGCAGAGGGCTTGTAGATGTCCAGTCTCTCTTTGGGGCCGCTGGCATCTCGCCAGCGATAGGTCTTTTGCAACTTCCTATCAAAAATGTTGACAGCACTGTAGACCACCTCGGATGGGTAGATGCAAGGGCAGTTAGGCAATCCAGTCAGGACCTGGTGTAGGTATTTCTGGAGGAAGTCGTTCTTGCAATTAAGCCACTTCTCACAGCTGTCAACATCTATGGGGTAATTAGATCAATTTAATAAGGGTGGCAGACATCATTTTCTTTTCCCCAATAGTATAAATATTCAAAAATCCTTAAAACATAATACATTTCCAGATCTTTTTTTTTTTCAAGATAAATCTCACATACATTTTGTAGAGTTCACTAAAAAAAACAGTAGAAGTAAACAGTAGAAGTAAATCTGTTGCTTTAAATATGTTAAGACACACACACACACACACACACACACACACACACACACACACACACACACACACACACACACACACACACACACACACACACACACACACACACACACACACACACACACACACACACACACATATATATATATAATGTAATAATTGTTTTAATATATTTAATTAAATTACATATATTTGTATATATTAGTAAACAATTTATTTAATACTAATATATTAAATAAATTAGTAAAAATATCTCAACTTCCTTAAAACTAAAAACATTTATTTAAGATATTAAGTCTTATATACCCAACTCTTATATACTATGCCAAACAAATTATGGCCATATTGAGATTCAAGGCCTAACACGTAATGGGGGTTGTCTCTCTTTGCTGCCAAAATGTAAGATACTGTACATAAAATATGTGCTGCAGGCAGTGGTCATGCTGAAACAAAGTTGTTATTAACATTTATGTTCCATTGTGAAGAGATTAGAAAAACACTTTATTCTGTTATGTTTTTAAACGACTTTCATTATTATTACGCTTAAATGAAAAGAGCTATTACGATCAATGTTCAATGCCAAAAATGAGAGACCAACAAAAGACTCCAAAGCAAATAGTGGGGGTTTTGGAAGAGGACTCTTTACTTTGTGGTCTCAGTAACACTCTCTGTGGAGCATTTGTGAAAAATGTGAACATCAGATCTTTTACAGTCTAACAGGGCTCCCACAGAGTTCCTCCCGATGAAGTCTCAAAGGAGCAGTTTCTACAATGATGCTGATTAAATGGGTTTTGAACTGGACATTATGTTAAATTAAAGCTAAGACAAATCTCGTTGATTAAACTAATAAAATAGCAGACTAGAAGCTTGAAAGGCAGTTTGCTGAAAGTTCCATTAAGAGATTCAAGTGCAGTATAATGTTGACTATATCTTAAAAATAAGTAATATATAAAGTAATTTTATATATAAAAAATGAATACTGTAATGGAAATGTGGGCATGTACCATGTAAATACCCCATTGAATAAATATGGTAATCATTCTGTACCATGGCACAAAAAGTACTACGCTACTACCAGTATTCTGAATTGTTGAATGCCCACACCATATTGTACACAAACAAAAATTACCAACCTGTGTCAAAAAGCTCTGTGCTGTTTGCCACTTCGTGAGGAGTCAGTTCTGTCACAGGAGCTATGTCATCTATAGATGTAAGAGAGATAGAAGATATTTAAAATCAACATGAAATTTGAAACAAAACACACAATATGAGCTCAACAATCGTGTTGAAAAACAACAACTGATTCACACTTAAAACTGGCGGTAACTTGAAAATTCAGAATTGAAGAACTGGTTAAGTCAAATTTTTAAGTTTCAAAAGTTGGAATTTGAATCAAATTAACACAACACCGGGGGTGATTTTTTTTTAATAACTCATCCATTTTAAATTACCTTAAGACTTAAAGTTCTGCATAATTAAGGGCGTGGCCACTTGAGTGACAGGTAGATTGTCGCTGCTGTTACTACTAGCCGTTTGTCTGCTGTCTGTTAGCCGTCACGTCACCTCAGCTAATCCCGCCTCTTTGCCCATTTTCGGTTATCCAGGAGTGACGCACAGTGACACGCTGCCAAGATGGTGACGGCCGGCTCCGCCCACTTTGGGCTTCAAAAATGCTCTTCAGAAACCTATGGGTGACGTCACGGACACTACGTCCATTGTTTTATACAGTCTATGGTGCTAAGGTTATCCCCTGCTAGAAGATGCCGAAACTACACTGATTGGCTGCAAAAAAGCATCTTTATCCTTTGACTGCCGGTGTATTCCAACAAAAAAATTCACAAGCAACCCATACATTACAAATATTTCATTATAGCATAGTAGATGTTTTTTTTCATCAATCAATGTATTTTTGAAGACTTTTTTTCAGGAAAGCTAACTTTCTCTTATTATCTAGCTGTTGTTTTTCAGCAGCTCAAAATGTTAAAATAAAGTTCTATGGTGTTTATTCAGCACTGTAGAGCCTAACTTAGTGTGTGTAAGCGAACTCATTTTGTGTATGCGCATTTGTGCACGGCAGGTTTGTGGACCGCCCTGTATCAGGGGCTTTTAAAATGAAAGCCCTCATTGAGCTGTCATTCTGAAGCCAAGTAAATGCCTGCTGCTCTCAAAGAGCAGTTTCATAGTGTATACAGTACACACACAGAAGGCCAGACTGCTCCTTTTCTAACACGAGTCTGGTGCCCCTGGTGTTTGTTCGACTTCTGCATGCCTGACAGAGATGAATGAGAGGCATTAGTGGAGATTTCAATCACTATCAGCATAATTAGGAGCCGGATGGAATTAAGATCAAGACGTTTTAGGGAAGAGTATCGATGAACAGTGTGCTAACTGCTAAATGCATTGTGGGGTTGAAAAGGCCTAAGTATAAGTGACAGTATTGACAGTCTCACCAGGACAACGCTCTAAGTCACATGTCCGTGACTCTGTGGCAGTGCAGGCGTAGCCACATGAACGAATCCTCTTCTGATTCCCGTGTCCACAGGTGACACTGCATGGTGACCAGTCGCTCCATTCTTCCTCCTCATATTCTGTAGATGGAAAAATAATTGATGACCTTTTCAATAAATTGAGGCTAAGGAATTCCTCACGCTGCATGTGGGAATGTTATGCAATGCAGGTCAGACCACAAATGAGTTGGAGTAACAGTAAAGGATTTTTTTTTTTTTTACTTATGGAAGTGAAATAATAATTTAACTCAGTCCTTGTACTGAGGTTACACCTTTAAGCGTTTGAAATGTCCGACATACACACATTGACGAAGAAAAAAAAAATCCAAAAACAGCCAAGATGGTAAGTGTATCACTTTGTTGTTTGCATAAGGAAGCTAATGATGCGCAACTAAATTAATGTTGCGTATTTCTCTGTAAAATATAATCTCTCTAATGAACAAAATGTGGCCCTCCTGGCAGGCCAGGCATGCTTTTTTTTTTTTTTTTTTTTTTTGGTAATAAATATGTCAGAGGCAAAGTCAGCCGCTTACAGCTGTGAGAACTGAGCCAATACAAACTCTTCAGCAGGAAGGCAAGGCCTAAGAGCTTAGACGCTTTCCAACAATGCTCTCTTTCCACCACCATGCTAAAGAGATTAAAGTTTCAGAGCACTCATGGCGGTAGTGATGGAGAGAGAGAGAAGATTGAAAGAGAAATAAGTGCACTGTTTCCTCGCTAATGCATTTTGGCTGCGTTGTTGCTGGTTACCAGGTGTTGTTGCTAATTGAAGGCCCACATTCTGATGATGAAGATGTCCACTGGTACTGTCACGGCAAAAAAACAAAACACTGATGACAGATGGACTTTACTGCAAATCGTTCGAAAAACTCTCAGAGAATTATAATAAATAATAATAATAATAAAAAGCTTCACTGTTAAAAAAAACAAACAAAAAAACATAGTTCATGAATAATTTAATTTAACTGGTATTAATTGGGTGTTTTCCCATAAAGAAATCCAAACATCCTAAATTTAATTCAAATGCAGATCATTTGCTGTTTTAGAAAAAACTGAGTAAGAAAAATCTCGGTTTAAGTTAACCTGGTTAAAACCAGACCATTCAGTAGTAACTGAGTTATGGTCTGGCAAAGCTTCATTAATAACTCATTTCCAAAGGGGCGTCACCAACAGACGTCGCTCAAATGCCTCTGGGCGCAATTGGATAGACCTAAAACCAATCAGAGCGATCGTCATCGTGTAAAGCCATAATGCTGCGTCCCAATTCGCCTAAGTTACTCTACCCCATAAAAGTATGTACTCTTTTTGTGAAGAAAAGGTATTTACTTTTGAATGTGTAGCAAAAAAGTAGGCAAGCTTTGGGACATACTACTTCGTCATCTTTATCGGACGGATCTGTCGCATGCATCCTGTCACTTAAACTGCCCTGTCAATCATCTTGTCACAGTTAAAATCCTCTATTAAATCTAATTTAATTTCCTACCGTTTCGGAGAGAAATGTAGAAGCACGTTCATCTGCCAGTGGGTCTTTCATGGAGACTGTCCTCATGTGTTTGCAATTTGAATATAATAATGCATTTAAAAGTTGGTGCGCTTCACCAACGGACGTCGCTCAAATGCCTCTGGGCGCAATTGGATAGACCTAAAACCAATCAGAGCGATCGTCATTGTGTAAAGCCCGCCCCAACGTTTCTGATTGGTGCCGCTATTTCGATGGATTAGAAATGGGCTTGAAGGAGCTCTTTGCCAGACTACTTGCAGAGCAAATCTAAATTTGCCGGAAGTTGTCTGGGTTTTCCCAGGCTAGGTTTAAGTATAAACTTTATTACATTTTATTCGATTTATGAATAATATAAGAAATATAAACTTTTCAATAGGGTGAGAGCAATTTACACGATTTTTTCTTCTAACAGTTTCAACAAAAATATTAAGCAGCACAAATAAATATTTTTGAGTACCAAATCATCATATTAGAATGATTTCTGAAGGACCATGTCAAGTGACACTGAAGACTGGAGTAATCCATCACAGGAATAAATTACATTTTAACATATATTAAAATAGAAAACCATTAATTTAAATTATAATAATATATCACTATATTAGTGTCAGAGTTATGTTCTGTTTTTCCATATTTCTTTGTGTATTTACTTTGTCTTCGATGTCTGCTAGTTTGACCTAGTTCCCCATTGTGTTTGATTAGTCATTAAGTTCACCTGGTGTTCATCTATCTCATTAGTTCAAGTATATACTCTCTGTTTTGTTGCATTCATTGTCCTGTCTCTTCTATGTAACGTGCTTGTGTTTTCCCTTGTGCTTCACCTGTGTTCTCCTATGGATTATGATTTTAAAGACTGTTTCCTTTTGAGCCATTCGTCTTCGTGTACTATTTACTACAGCCACTCATGACAATTAGTGTTTTTACTGTATCTTTGCTCAAATAAATGCAGCCTTGGTGAGCACACGAGACTTCTTTCAAATACATTTTTAAAAATCTTACCAGTCCAAACTTTTAAAAGTGTATATTTAGAAATGACCATATATGACAACAACTAAAAAAAGTAGATTGCCTCATTTGCCTAACACTGTGTCCCAGCCAGGCATAATAAAACAACAATTGTTAAAAGCAAACTTTTCTATGTAAATTTGAGTTTCTGTTCTAATAAGCTGTGACTGCAATAAGAGTATCAGGACATTTTAATTTCTATTTAAGCAGAGTTGACATCCGTAGCCACATCCGGTGTAAAATCCGATTGGTCTGAAACCTAGCAGCCTATCATATATGTTTTGTTATTGTGTTGTTTCACACAATGACACTGGTTTGCAATGACAAAGTGACCAGACATCATTCATTTCCAATGACAGCTGGCCAATTCTAGCAACACAAGAGTTTGAGACCGCACACATTGAATAGACACACATTTGCTATCAGAGAACTTTGTTTCAAATAAAATACCAAAGGCACTGTAATAAGTTACTATAGTAAAACTGTGGTAAATCATTTTCATAAGGGCAGTGGAGAGGAAAAAAACGACCTACAGCTATAACATTCGACCGAGCTGTTGCCGAACATGGCCTGCCTGTAATTCTGTGGCTCACCATGATTGCAGAAAAGCGCTTCATTACTGTACGCCTCTAGCGTAGACCACATCATTAATAATGAGGCTCATTTGCCCTTCTCGGTTTCCCATTCAAGCTTGTTTGTACACAACACACTCCCACTCCAAGTACACTCATTAGGTCTATTTTAGATCCACTGGGGCAACAGAGAGATGCCGTTTCGGTTTCGTACCCACATCCTCAGAGGCTCTACTGCTGACATGACCGCAGCAAACATGCCGCAATTGCTTCTTTTCTGGCTGGGTGTTGGATTTGACCACACACCACCAATGCACTTTCCCTCTAATGATGCTGACAGAACATGGTGCAACACAACCTTAGTGGAGGATCACCCTGAAAGTCAATGACAAATGGGGGTTGAAAAATGCCCTAGTGAAATAAAGATGGTAAAAGGATATATGTAGATTGTGGAGGAGTCGGACACGGCAGCAAGTTGTAGTTTAATAATCCAAATAATATCTTATCCACCGTTTTCACAGACAAGGTTTAAGCTATAGTCCCAGACTAAAATGCATGTTTGAGCTGTTATAACTGAAAGCAACTTGCAGTGACATATCTTAAAATATGCCAGTGCCGTTGTTTTGTCTCAAGATGCACATCAGTGATGTGTTTTTTTTTATAAAAGATACTTAAGCATGTTTATAAAATATACTTAAATGTCCTAATTGAACTAAGGCCTAATCCTGGCTTAATCTAAGCCCTGTCTGTTGAACCAGGCCGATGTGATTAAAGATTTTCTGTTAAAACTTTCTGTTTTCCCTGATAATATATTTAATATACACTTAAAAGCAACATAGGTTTTGGTGCCAAAGATTAAAGAGACGCTAATAAAACACCTTGTTGCTTAACTTTACTAACCATTAATAAGCAGTAATTAGGAGCTTATTGAGGCAAAAGTCGTAGTTTATGGTTAGTTAATAGTGAGAATTGGACCCCAATCTAAAGTGTGACCTTCTATTTTTAATGTATTTCAGAATGTAATTTATTCCTGTTATGGTAAAGCATCATTTTCAGCATCATTACTCCAGTCTTCAGTGTCACGTGATCCTAGATAAATGATTCCAATATGCTGATTTGCTGCTCAAATCTTATTATTATCAATTTTGAAAACCGTTGTGCTACTTAATGTAAAGTAATAATATATTAGTGGAAACCATGGAACTTTTTCAGGATTCTCAATGAAAAGATGGTTCAAAAGAACAGCATTTACTTGAAATAGAAATCTTTTGTAATATTTTAAATGTCTTTACAATAAAATCTCACTGACCCCAAACTTGTGAATGTTAGTATATCTCGTGAGTTTGTAGCTAAGCACTACCTATTCGGAAATATTTTTTTCAACCATTAATGCTGCCACCTAAAGGCACTAAAAATGTGCAAAAAAAGCTTTGAGTTCAATATTATACTTCCCAGCAGTTGATATTGTTTGCCAATTTTTAAAACGTCTCACACATAAAAGCACAGTGACTGAATGCTTTAACAATATACTCAGGCAATGAATATAACTTTGGTGTGAAAAAAAGGAAACTTTCATTCCAAGGCCTGAGAACTGCCACAAATTCTTGGGAGAACTCAAAGGGCTAGACCGTGTGAATCGCAGCGACCCGCCAGTCGTGGGATGAAAACACAGCAGACGCTTTCTTTGTCAGCTCAAGCATTCTGGCCCTTCTTACAATCTGCTGTCTAATTGAACACAAATATTGGTTGTTTAGCCAGTGAAGAGGCCATATGCGTCGGGACCCAGGTTTCAAACAGCTACATTTTCCAAGCACTGGTGTCAACTTCAAAGACGACACACAAAGCTGATGCTCAAGCCCACTGTCACTAACGTGAACCAGACGTAGCGTTGACTTTCCTCCTGCAATCCCTTATTCAATACTTTCACTGTGTAATCTTTTCTTCACCGCGAAAAGGTTCAGAGCACTTGATGATAGGTTGTGTTCAGCTTTTTAAGGATAAAAATTAAAATGGTATTTCAGCACTACGGTTTGCCCCGTATGTAAACATTTTGAGGTAATGATCTGCCTAACCGACAAAGAAGCAGTTGAGTGGCCAGATAACATGTGTACCACAACTAATATTGTGATAATGTATTAGGACACAAAGCACTGGGTCGCCTTTCACTGTTTACCGCTGATAGGCATCGAGAGAAAGTCTCTAGAAGTGGCGACAGGAATGACATGTTTATGTAGCAGTTCTTTAGTACAACCCTCAAAGCATAAATCATAATGTCAAGACTTAAAGAGGAGGCTGGGGCCCGCATTACTGAGGAAATCAGCTTGGCATACGTTCCAAGAAGCCCCAGCATAAGCGCTGATACTTCCGATAACAAGGCTGAAGAAAAAAAAAAAGAAAAAAACTCATGGTTTCTGATTACACAGTTGGAAAAACATGAAAAGACATTTATTCGGGTCAATTATTACGATTTTTCATCATTTTTGCACAGCAACGGGGATGTGCGTCCAAACTCTCTCTGGCAACAACCTCCTGTGCTTACCGTAATTGTCCATGGAGTCCCAGCCCTTCCATCGTCTGTTCCAGTCTGTACCCACACCACTCAAAAGGGAATCTTCTCCCTCGTAGCTGAGGTCCCCCTCGTTTTCCTCCAGACTGCCTTGCCCGGGACCTTCTTGACTGGAGTCATGGTATTCCCAGAACAGTGGCCAGAAGAGCTTTTTATGGCCCAGCCACTCTTCTGAGCTTAAAGACCAGTCATTCCTGCTCTCCTTGGCCAGATCCATCTCAATCTCCATCTGTGGGTTGTCCACAACCTCAATGGTAACCTATTGGAGAGATAAAAGTTATATGTTGATCTGCAAAAAATGGATATGAGAAAGTCATTGCTCTACAAAACCCATCTTAAGGGGGTGAAGCTCATTTTTGGAACCAATGTATATGTAATGTTATTTCCATAATTTTTTGGTCAGGATCTTGAATTGACAATGCAAAAGTCGAGCACTCTGTAAAGTCTACTCCATCACATCCCAAATACTTTATATATTCAATATATATTCTATTTCAAATAAATGATGCTCTTTCATTTTTTTTCCAGTATCCTTTAATTAATAATTGTTTACCTGAATGACAGGTTATTTAGTTTAATGGCACAGACATCTGAAGGTAACTCTATCGCCCCCTTGAGTACTGTTAAGTATGTTCAAAATATTTCAAAGCTTTCCCTTTTTTCCTGTTTGTTTATTTTGAAGGATGTTTTGAGGTGACAGATTTGTTCTCTGCATGCTTGGGCTCGTAGTGCCCGAGCCAGGCAGACCAGGAAAACGATAGCAAGTGTTCCAGCAGGCCGAGACAAAGGACTGGTTGTTTATTTCCCCTACAGCGTAACAATCTGATGGCTGCAGCAGCTGTTTATAAAGGCATGGAGCAGTTTAGAGCGGGTGATTACGCTACTGTAACTGCCCTGTTTACAACAGTCGGCCTCCACCTCCTCCTTGAACTAATCATGACTGTATTCTACTCTCATACTTCCAAAAAACACAACACATCGCTTTTAAGGACAAAAAGATCCAAGGTTTAGATCAGTGGAGGTCCATTAAACTGGAAATTTAAGTTCAATGGCAACAAAGAAAAAATATTAAACCAAATAATTTCCAAAACATGTTTTACTCTAAAACTGCAAGAAAATTAAAGCCCTAAACCTAAACAAGTTGTGTTCCAAAATTGAGGTTGATATCTAAAAAAAAATAGGTTTCAGTAAGATTTTGTTTGGCCGCAGTACCAAAAGTTTTCACTAGATGAAATTCGTCTCCCATTCATTTCCAATGCGGTAATTTTTGACCGCAAGAAACGCAAGTGTGACTATTTTTTTTCATAGCAAGTGCCAAAACCTTTACCAAATTCAGTACCATTCCGATGAAGTAAAAAAAGAAAAAAGGAATCTCCACTGCATTTCTTTATCAAGTTCTTATCAAATTTGTTACCACTACGAATGGGGAGTCATTGAGAAATTTGTTTTAAAAAGCATTTTTTTTTCTCAAAACGTAAGAAAGTGTTCAGTACTTTGGAGACCATTGCATACTGACGTATTAAAAGCAAAATATTCACATACATTTACATTGGCTGCCGCCATATTAAAGACACATAAAAACAAAATAGCTTTTTCTAAAAAAGTAGAGAAGATGGACCCATCCCACTTGGAAGACTCTGGAATTTTCCCTATTATAAAAGTCAATTTGCTTACCAGGGATCTCCTGTGTATTTTTTCCCTGAAGTCTAACTTCGTTTCCTCTCAAGTCCACTTACACACATAAACTTCATAACAGTCCTAAAAATATAAAAATCCCTTCTTTACCGGTGTTGTAAAAGCATTTAAAGATTGGGATCTGCTCTTGGAGGGAGCATTAAAAGTGGCTGTTAAAATAATACTATGGCCTTTCACCTTTTGGATTTTCTTTTTGGTACACTGTGCAGAAGTTTGAGTGGAATAGCTGAAATGAGCTACACCGGTATAAAGGTCTCGCTTGGGGTAATTTAAGAGGCCTCTCCGGTTTAGGAGCAGCTGTGACATGGCCAGCAACAGCGCAGAAACCTGAAGTCCCTACTGCAATCACAGCAGCAATAACAGTGAAACAATGAGTGCATAGGTTAATTACATACACCACAAACTGTTGCCAAGTAAAATCAATCCATTACCCAACTCATTATACAATGATTTAGTTCACTCTAAGGAATGAAATGACAAGGTTTTGGGAACGGTGAGATGTTAAACATATCTGGAATAACAAACTACCGCCATAATATTAACAACTGTCTTTAAAAGAACTAATGCCAAAATTAGAGACATAGAACAAAATAAACCCAAGACCCCCAAGACACGAAATGACTGATTCAGTTCATTTACCTCATTTTCTTGTGGTCCAACAGTCTGTAAACACTGTATTTTTTCTTTAAAAGCATGTATACACAGGAAGAAACTTGACTCTGAGGCAATCAAAATGACAATAAGGTGTGATTGGGCCTGTTCTTACTTGAATGTTGGGGTTTTGGGAGCCCAGGTCTGCGTTGGCAAGGTCGGGAAAGTTCTTCAGGTCTAAAATGAAGGGTTCATCTTCCTGTGGAGCAGGTTTGGGAAGGACTCCCTCTGAGCGAATCTGCGACCATCTCCTCTTATGACGTCGAGGCGAAGGCGGCGCACTCCTAAGTTGGTTCCGCCGCTGAATGTCCTGTAGCGACTGTCTGACATCTTTGGAGCCACCGTGACCTCTGACCTGGGAAGAGCACACACAGTATCCTATTAAAATGACATCTGGTGATCAGACAAGCTTTATTTAGATGAAAGCACATCATTTCTTTACGTATAAAGCCCCCAGAAAGGCCCAAAGATAAATGCTTCTTAGAAATTTCGTCATGCACGTAAAGATGGTTAGAGGATCTGTTTTAGTTCAACACCATATCAAATCTATACAGCTGTGACCTTATAGCCCATATGAAAAAGATGTCTGAGTTTCAAATAAACCCATCTGGAGTGAAATGTCTAACACATGACAGCATATCAGGTGGATTTTGGAACAAGAATAGTAGAAATCATGGAAATAATTTAAGACCCTTCTTCTGCTTTAATGATCCAGGAAAAGCCTGTTTCCCAGACCTTTGGAAGACTCCTTCAGTCTCTTTTAGGGTTTTCGTATACAAGAGCACTCTTCGAGTTCTTTGATTTCCATGCTGCATATCTGTCAATCGATGCTCCATTGGGTTACCATTAGTAACATCACAAAACAGACAGCAGAGAAACATCAACAAGGAAGAGGAATTGCACGCTTGCTCATTCTTTCTCACAAGTCTGAGACAGTCATGGCTCACTCTCTTGACAGCTGTTTGACATTACGGGTAATGCTGCGCTCAGTGGATGGAGAGGGACTGTGAATTCCTGGACGAAGACTCAGGAGTCGGGACAGTGCATGCAGGTAAATGATTACACATTAAGGGATATGTATCTCTTTCATCTGGTTTACTTTAATATGGAGACATAAAGTCTGTGGCGGTACAAAAAAAGTCTTCTCAGTTGTCCTCAAACCACGAGAGTCCTCCAATGCACTTTGCTGCTTGTTACTAATCACATCAACCTAAAGTCTCAAGCCTCAAGAATGAGGCAGGTGATTTTCAAATGATTTTCTATGCTATTTTCAAATAGCCATAAAGTGCTTAAACTCTTATTTTATTTATAATGTATAAATATTACATTAATATAATGATCTAAATATCTATAATGATTTATCACTGTTTCTTCAAGCTGCATCAGTTCCTGTAATGTCCTAATTATTATTCATAAAGTAAATATGAAATCATAAATCAACTAATTATTATTCATAAATTAAGCATGGACTCAAAATTGCCCTCTACTTAATGTATTAATAAATGTAAAAATGATCAAATAATAACTAAGTATGTGTATATATATATAATTAATTATCTGTGATTTCTATGTTGCTTAATTGATTACATTTATATGTTGAAGAAAATGGTTTGGATGAGTGAACAGAATTGATTGAACAGAATATAGAGCTATTGGTCATGGATCATTAAAAGTAAGATTCAAAATTATTGCTAATATTATTTTTTTTCCCACCCACACATCCTGCAACTGAGTTGTGCAGGATAAGATCAGGGACATTTAAGTGTTATAAGTAAATGGGGTCAATGTTCATGTTGTCTTTAACTGCATGCATTCTCCAACATGCAATAAGCACCAGATGAAACTCAGTTTAGACTTTACATTTTGGGTCATGCTGCGCTTCAAAGACTTTTTGTGGAGGCCCTGTCAATGAGCAACCACAGACTTCAAAAAGAACAGCAACATACACAAGCATAACTCAGAAAGCAAGAGTTATGCTTCATACTGCAAGCCTTCTCTTTCAAATCTCCATCTCAAATCCTCACAGATTCAGAAGATCACCTTAGTGTGTTATCCCTGCTCTTCCTCATCTACAGACTTGGTTTGATGGCCCCAATGTTCCCTTCTGAAGCATCAGAGGAGAGAGGTGGGGAGTTGGGGTCTGTCTGATCAAAGCCTCTCTCTACTGATCATGCGTGGCCTGCCTTGTCTCACTTCACTGCCTGTGTCTCTCCCACACGCAAAACAGATGTCCTCTGCCCCAGACGATAAACTCCACCCTGGCGCTCTACTGAAGTTCATCATCACAGGAGGTGGGGAGGAAAGGAAGCTCTTTTAATTGTTTTTACACAATTATTGACATACAAGCGACAAAGGTTTCTATCTAAATTCAGTATTTTATGATTTTATTGAGATTTGTTCTGCACAGATTACGTTAGATAAATTGGATTACTGACCGTCAAGGCTTGATAAAGTGGTCAAAATGCTTCAGTAAAAAAATTAAATGTTTGACAATACTTTAAAATATAGTTGAGAAAGCTTTGTATGCATCTATTTAAGGTTGTCATCGTCTTGTGCGAACTATAGCTTCCTCCCAGTTCACGAACTTTTGCATGATTCTATGCCATTTTGTAGTATAAATAGTGTTAATAGTGTTGAAAATTCAAAAAGGCAACATGCTCTTTAAATACCCAGATGATGCACTTTTTTAAGCAAAAAGATGAAGTGTGGAATGTTGGAAATTTCACGCACTCTGTTGCAACTTCAGACTCCAATGCTGGAAGACAATACCTTCTAAAATTCATGTACTAAACGGTTGAAATAGTGCATAGTGTATTCAGTAGGGGTGTGGCGGTACATGTATTTGTCCTGAACCGTCACGGTACGGACGTCACATTTCGGTGCATAAAGTCAGACTACGAATACATTCAGTCACAAGCGATCCACACTCCAATCCAGAAGGGGACGCGTGCAGTAATGTAATGCTGTTTGCTAACCGCCACAACAGGAAAAAGAGCAGAAAAAGAAGAGATGATCTATGCACCAACCCAAAACAAGGGGTGCATCCCAATTTGCGTACTAATGCTCTTTTCTATTACATTTTTAAGTATAAAAAGTGCGAGTGTATTCACACTGAAAATTCCCAAAAGAAAAAGTGCCATTTAAAATTGTTTTGCATGTGACAGGCTGATATTAATAATGATATATCATATATACTGATATATGTAACTGCAGGGGCGTCTGACATGTGACCCAAAACTCAAATCTTTTTGGTTGGCACGTTTGCATCAATGAACGACAAAAAAACAATTTGTATATATGTTCATCTGCATGAATATTCCATAGCCAGGAATCTATTGTTTCTATTTAAATAATGTTTGCGCAGAATATTCACGTCTGACGTAAAGGGCATTTAAAAGACAGCAATGCGGCTCACTAGGATTTTAGCAGAGTAAATGTGTCAGCTAAATGAACCTCTAGGAAGTGCACAGTTGGAGAGCAGTTGGGAACTACTGTCCATTTTTTACAGTTGAGTTAAAAACCAATGGGATGTTACCATCCACAAAGTTTTCTCTGCTTGCCTGTAGTGAGTCCAATGAAGGATCTCAAGTGTTTCCTCACTTTGTGGGCCTTCCAGAGATCTTTCATACCTTTCCCTTCAATCATTCTATAATCAAACCTCTGAGAAAAAGTCACGCCAAGATAAGCTCCTCACTCAGCGTCGCCATTTGTATTAGTCTCTTTCTTCACATGGGTGAAACTGCTTACCCACCAGCTGAGACGAAAGGGATGGCTAAGATTTCACATGAGTGCTACAGGTTAATACGAGAAAAGGAACTTTAAAGAATACTTTCCTCAGCTCACAACAACTGACTTGAACAGAAGTCCCTGAAGGCAGAATTCCTGACTCTTCACAAAGTGGGCCAACAGAAACAGAGGAGGCAAGACAGCAAGGCCACTCGCGAGCAGAGTGACATGGTAAGGATGGAATCCTGCCCAGATCCTGGCAGAGACCATCCTTGTCCTCATGCCTTTATGTTGTTCTTTCTCTCTATTTTTTTTCTTCCAGCATACCGCCATGTTACAATCTGATTCTCTTGGCATGCCTCGACAGCATCAGTGTACCATGTGTTATCTCCTCTCACAAACAGTTATTGTGTTTTATAGGACGTGCCATCTGGACGGGCGCTGAGACCTAAAAGAATAAACGAATACGCCCCTGCCAAAATAAATACCACACACACATGGTCTCGGGCTGCTTTGAGCTGAATATGCTGGAGCCGAGGTGCCACTACAACAAGGGCAGGGCATCAGGGCACTGAAGCTGGAGAGGCAACAGAGTCCCAAAGCACATGAAACATTTAGAGTCTGATTTCCCCAACACCCTCACAAAGCATTACCTCTGACCGCCTAGAAAGAGAGCAAATGGGACGCATTAGTGACGGAAAACTGAGCGGCTTGTTCATAATTCAATAAAATGGATGGATTTGATTATTCTCTTCCAAAAAAAGACAAGTAAAAGCACGTTTTTCTTTGAGTCAAGGATTAATCACAGTTGTCAGAAGTCCTTATTCCTTGCCGACATGTCATGCAGTTAAAACTATGGAAGCTCATTTCTGCCTCAGTGTGAAAAAATAAAAAGTTAACTGTGGCACTAATTAATTTCTCATTAATTCTTTATTTCTTAAGTTGCCAATTTATATCTCAAAATTGCAACTTTACATCTCATATTGCATCTTTTTTTTTATCATAATTGCGACTTTATAGGTCACAATTGGAACTTTTTCTTTTTTATTGCAACTTTTTTCTCATAATTGCGACTTCATGTCTCCCATTTGTAAGTTAATTACTTGTAATCGCAACTTTCTCGCAGTTTAGACTGCATGTCTTACAATTTCAACTTTATGTTTTATACGATTGTGGTTTTATTTCTTGTTTCTTTATTTCTCACATTTACCTGGATTGTTATTTACAATGGTGGAAATAGGATTCCATACAAACCCCCTTTGTGTGCAGCAAGTGAAACTCAAGGATATAATGCCCTGATGGATATATCCCACACAGATCCATGTCTGGCTTCTCTCAGATGCCTTGTGTCAAAAACTGTTCATTAATGTCATCTATCCTGCAGAAATCACATTCCATGTGGAGAATTCCTGTTGGCACTCAATTACCAGCTGGTACCAAATGTACCAGCGGTACTGTACACATTGATATCAACTCTATTAATGTTATAAATAAAATAAAAAGAAGTGAATTGGATACATATCTGCTCTTTTACGAGCTTCAGATGTTTATAATCAGATCTCGGTGCTGCACAACATGTTTTGTAGGGCCAAGATCTAAAAAATAGTTGTACTCAGCAACATGCAGGCACGTTATTAAATCTATTTCTACATTCAAGCTGATGTGTGTGTTCTGGTGGTTTTTGTGAAATATTATCTGGTGTTTCTTCATTAAATTTTGAATATAGCTTTCACAGCATCTAAACCAGGGCATTCGCTATATACTTTCAAACAGATTATGGTTTACAGTTTCAGCTTAACCTCAATTAGAGCACTGGACATTTGAGAGGTTTCCGCGCTCGAGTCATCCAGCACAATGCTAAGGAACGGCAACATGAACTTCAGAGCGGGGCTCAAGAATTTGGCGCCATTTGTGGAATTGGTGTCTGCTTGGGTCCAGGAGAGGAACAGCCCTGTGATTATTGGGCTTATCAATTATAGCACCAAGGCCGCTGAACTCCTACCCGACCCTATGCAGTTTTATAAGAGTGTGGCGTATTGGATTCCAGCTGGCTGTTTTGATTAGTAAGTGTCCATTTTTGTGTAAAGCAAAGACTTCCTGTTGCGCAGGGGAAACAATGGCCCTCCCATGTCTGCCTGAACCCCGGTGGCTACTTTAATAAAAACATCTTTCCCAGTTGGCTTAAAAGGTGGGGGAGACGTGATGTTTTCAGACAGTGCACAAAGACAGTCTTGTATCACCCGAGTATCGCCGCATACTGTTCTGCTTTCTGTCAGATCTTCGCACCCTTGAGCAAGATGTGTTCTTAACCCCCCGCTCAGGTTGTGCGTAGTGAGTCGAGCATCTGCTATATTGATCGATTCACATGCACATGTAAGAGGGGCCTTAGTTTTACATCTAGGATAGTGGACTTATGTTCAAAATTCTTTTCAGAGGGGAAATGACTATTAAAAGGCAGCCTGGGGTGGGTTTGCATTTCCTCTCTGCGTTAACACTCCATAAAGCTGATCCATGAAAAAAAGTCACAGCATAACCCAGGATTCAGTGTGACCTCACTTTGCTGCTGAAGGAGAAATTAATGAATTAAATACCCAAAACAACCTATGAACTGTGGTTTATCATTTAACAGATGGGGAAAATTAACCATCCAGCCATTCCAGGCATTAAGCACACATTAACTATGGAAACTGTATTTTCAGTGTGGTTTGACCTCAAATAAACTTTATTCTGGTTCTTTCTGGATATATGATATGATATGATGTGATATGATATGATATGATGTAATACAAATATTAATTCCTGTTTGACACCTGATGCTCTATGAAAACTCCTTTAAATGCATTGAGTTTTGAAGCATTGTGGAAGAGACAGAGGCTAGTTGTCACAGCAAATATCAAATCACTTTTCTGGCCTACTAATATTGCAATTCATAAATGTATCCTTTTAAAAAGACAACATGTGACATTTTTTCATGACCAGACATTTATGACAGACACCCTTGTCTTGAGAACACAGTTCATACTTTCAGTTAAAATATATAGAAACACATAGTTTAATTGGATGGTATAGTTACTGGAATATACAACTAGGTCCTCCTTATTGGTTGAAAGACCTAATCAGGTGACAAAAGAGTTCACAGACAGTTATTGTGATTTGATTTTCAGAACATCTCTGACCAAGATGCCTAATCTGGAACATTAAGGCCTGGTTCCACAAACAGGGTTTAGATTAAGCCAGGATTATGCCTTAGTTCAATTAGGACATTTAAGTAGCTTTTATAAACTTGCTTAAAAACAGTACTGGTGTGCATCTTGAGACAGTGACAAAACAGTGACACTGACATATTTAAAGATATGTCAGTGCAAGTTGCTTTCAGTTAAACCAGCTCAAACATGGGACTAGACTTAAGCCTTGTCTGTGAAACCATGGGTAATATTTCATGTGACTGCAGATCTAGTTTTAGATCTAAAACCATCAATATGTTGAAAAAGATTTTAATGTCATTCAAGTTAATTTGATTTTCTGTAATTTCAGTATAGCTTCTTTTAAAATGTACAATAAGTGCTAATGGGATCAAAAACCATCCAAACAAATTTGATCCTGGATCTAAACTGAAATTAATAGACTATATATATATACATATACATACATATACATACATACATATATATATATACATATATATATATATATATATATATATATATATATATATATACATATATATATATATATATATATATATAATCATTATTATTTAGGATTTTCTGACAAATTAATTTGTAAGTTGTGATATGAGATAAAGCAATTATTTTATACATGGATCAACTCTGCTATTACTGTAAAATGAAATGTTAAAAAAATTTGACTAATAACAAACAAACAAAAAAATTATAATTGTAAGTGTCAGTTATTGAAACCATACCTCTATAGATGTACCACTCTTGCTCTTGATGTGATTTGCTGTGCGTCTTTTTGCAGGGAACCCCTTCGCCAACAGAAGACAAAGTGTCAAAAAAACTGCCCACCGTAGAGCTTGGCTTCGAATCAGCATGACTTCGTAAAAATAATAATAAAGAGTTTTTACAATGTTTTGCGACTATGCACCACTTTTGATATGTTACTATGAACTGCACTCAATCCTCTTCAGTTCCAAGGTGCATTTGTGTCTCTTTCCATCCCTCATATAAAACCAATCCATTTAAAACGTCAGAAGGACATTAAACATGCTCAGCAGTTTCTCAATGAGCAACAGAACAGCCTTCAAGCCGTCCGCGTGTCCCTCAGATCCTCTGGCTCTGAGAGGTTCTTGGTTTCCAAACGCATTTCAGCAGTTCCCAAACTTCAACATTCCTCTCGTAGTTCTTCGGATTATCTTCCATGTGTCGTGAGTTCGCCTCTATCCAGTGTATATGTATGAAGAACAGTTTTCTTTAAGTGTGATTCTGCGGTGGATAGCTCCTCAATCACGCGCCTCGCGGAGCGCACTGAACAACTGAAGCTCCAAGGCGCAAAGAACATCAATCCTCGCTACCCGTGAATGCAGGTCTATGATGCTCACTGGTGCACACAGAAGTCTACACCTCATGCAGGTACTGTGGTAAAGGACCGTCAGTAATTCACTGGCTGGATGAGACATTCATCTACCTCCGCTTGTGTGACGTCTCTGGAGGAGGGGTTCACACAACCCCACTGTGACTGACTGAATGAATGAATGACTGAAGCTGCGTGGGGTATAAAATCCTCATGAGACCCAGAGAAGAAAAATGTTTTGGCATAGCCTAAGACATCATGTTTAGTTCATATTATATATATATATATAATTCAAAAGTTTGTGGTCAGTAAAGATAAAAACAAACTTAACTTTAAGTAACTTCCAAATTGCAACTGCATGTCAACTAACTCTCATTTGAGTATTGGTAGATGGTCTGCTTAATATCTGCTAATTCTTTATTGTGATGGTCCTCCAACATACATTCCACTGACTAAGTAAACTACGTCAACTTATTCTAACCCTACCAGTCTACTAATTCTCTACCAACACTCTGAGAGTTAAGTATGTAGGTGCAGCATACTTATAGTCAAATGAATGCAAAGGGACCAAAATGTGTTAAAGGGACTCAAAATAAAGTGAAACCAAAATCAAATCAAATCACTGTAAAAAAAAGGAAATAATTTTCTGCCTTAAATAGTTAACTTGGATGTTTAAGTAATTTCAACTAAAATGACATTAAACTGACTTTAAAAATTGAATTGAATCTTCAAAAAGTTGAAAATTGCTTAACTTATTTTGACGAGTTAAAGCAATTGTTGTCATAACTTATTGATCATAAGATTGTTTTTTACAGTTAGGGTGCATTAAATTGATCACAATTGAGAGTAAACAGTTTTATTCAGCAAGAGTGCATGAAACTGATCAAAAACGAGTGGATAACGTTACAAAAGATTTTGGTTTTAAATAAATGCTACTCTAAATTCTACTCATGAAAAATATATCAGTTACCACACAAATATTATGCAGGACAACTGTTTTCAGCACTGATAATAACAAGAAATGTTTCTTGAGCACCAAATCTGTAGCCTACATTAGAATAATTTCTGAAGGATCATGTGACACTGAAGACTGGAGTAATGATGCTGAAAATACATTACATTTTAAAATATATTAAAATAGTTATTCTAAATCGTAATATTTCACAATATTGCTGTTTTTGTGATCAAATTGATGTATCCTTGCTGAGCATAAGAGACTTACAAAAATGTTCGTACAAACCACAAACTTTTGAACGGTAGCATATGTATATATTTTTTCTATTATAATATATATATATAAATTAAATATAATTATAAAGTATACATTTATTAAAAGTTGTATTTCAAAATGTTTCGAATTTTTGCTAATAGTATATAAATTATAAAACTCACGCTCAATATTATGTAACTTTTTTGTGAGTTGTGTAAATCAAAGTAAAGCAGAGTTATGGAAAACCATCAATTCCAATAATCTTACAGTATGTTTTCTCTAATGTGGTCTTGTGGTCCATATGAAGACCTCAGAGGTAATAATTCAAAACTATCACACTTGTAATCTAGCAGCCACAGGATTACCGATATAATTTAATTCTGAAGCGAGTCAGGAAATGTCAAAAATTGCAAAGTGAGAAAAAGAAACAAAAGACCTTAACAATACATTTAGTCATTGTAATTTAATTTCCTTAGTAAAACAACTCCTGAACTGATGAAGCCCACAGTGTACTTTGATTCAAAAGTAGGTCTTAAAAACAGTATGTACTACAGGCAGGAAAATTCTAATAGTAGCCTATTAGAACACATACATTGAATTACTTTCTTAAATGCCAGTGTTTATAATATCAAGAAAGAAAAAAAAAAGATTGTTCCCATCCTTTGCTTTTTTAAACATCTCTCAATGTAAAAAAAAAAAAGAACAAAGTTATGATAAAAAAAAAATATCCCTGGATTCTGATGTCATAAACGGCTTGTGCTAAACATGGGAGAACATACGAACTCACAAGACCAAAGCAACAGAAGCCACAAAACAGAACATAAAGTGTACAGTTCAGCACCTTTAAAGCTTCATAAACCAGCCGATTCGGTGATTACATCCCACATGCTTTGCTGGGAACAACAAAATGATATAAAAATACTCATCAGTAGTATGTGCACTGAGAGCATGCGCAAATGAGAGGCATCTGGAGCTGCCGTTGATGATTAAAGTACACTTCTACAACAATAAAAGATATGAAGCACGCATAATAAATAAATATGTACATTAGAGAAACTCAAACAACATAAATTGAAAAGTGTTAAGACTTTGGAAATCATAAGATGATGAACTTCAGTCAATACTGAGGGAAGCTTATAAAACTAGAGTAAACTCTCTTGATAGAGAGCAATATTATTAGTTATTCATGGCATCCTACCGCACAACTTGTGCTGCATCTTTGGCGATAATGCATATAATCAGCATCCAAGTTTCCTCAGAGGTGAAAATTTGATAAATATGCAGGTTTCTACCTAATCTTCCCTCAGACATAACCAACATCGCCCTCCGCGATTTGTATCTTGATGAAAAAATAAATATCCCCGGTAACACAAGAAAAACGATAGCCAGATTGAAGCAAGACACCGGAGCTGGCCGCAACTCAAAATCTGTGGAAAAAACAACATCTCGAGAGCCAGGTTGTGGAGCTTTTGGAGTTTGATTAAGGTAACCCAGTGAATCAATGTACTGACAATGCAATAAGAAGAACCTGTAATTCCTTTCATAGGTCAAGATCCTCGGAATTATGGGTTCGCTGCATGTCTGTTCTCACTTACTTGGAGGGAAAAAAAATGGTCTGGATGGTTTTTGTACACAAAAATGGGTTTGAGGGCTGCAGTGACATATGGCTTCAGTGTGGCTGGCCTGAAAAATCAAAGTATTTATTTCTCTAAACGAATGCCACAATGAGTTAAAACCAGACACAAAACCTCACATCGAAATGATACTGAGGTGCATTTCTTTTTCTAAAAGCATCAGTGTGTGTTGTAGTTGTTCAGAGTTTTAAAATAAAGATGATATACCTAAGTTTAAAAAAGGTTATATTTATTAAGTGGTTCACTGCCTCCTTTCGAAGAGCAGAAGATGAGCAGTGCACATTTGGTTCAGATAGGAAGTATGTCACTCTTCGTTCTCCTCGTATGTGGTCTCGTCAAAGGGCCGGTCCAATGAGGGAAGAACTTTGTGCCGTGAATACTTCAGCTGCAGCAGATCTCCTACTTCACTGATCACATCCAGCGCCTGAAAACAATCAACATGCCCCATTACTTTCATGGTTACACGTGTAAGTCATAACATGCTAATGCTGAGAAATGGCTGCCACCTACCATGCAGTACTTTAAAACTTTGTTATAATATAGTCGTGGAGATGCTAGTTGCATTATTTCTAGTTCAAGTTACTATGAAACATCATAAAAGGCAATTATTAAGGAAACCTGTTCATTTTCAAAGAAATATAAGGCAATACGCAATAGGGCGGATCAACATTTTCTATATTTACGGTACATTCATGTTTAACTGAGCAACACAGTGAAAACTAAAATTATTTTAAAGTGCTATTTAGACTAATTTGTCTTGTTACACAAATATGAGAGCATTTTACACATTATGACTTCTGTTGCAAAAACTGCATTAGGTGGGTTTGATTCAGGATAAACTTTCAATGAAATGATTCAAAACTTTGATTCAATGATTCGTTTGCATCATAATTTTTTTTTATAAAAGCCTCTGCTTGACATCTGTTAATTATTGCTTGTTTTGCAGAAAGTTACTTTTAAAAGTAATGCATTACAATTTTGTGTTAGTCCCTAAAAAGTAACTGATTGTGTTAGTTACTTTTTATGGAAAGTAACGTGTTACGTTATTTTTGCGTTACTTTTCTCATCAAATAACAAAATAACAATGGCAAATGTAAAGGCCCTTTCACACCAAAAGTGTGAATTCAAAAATGAATAAGCCTCAAGCTGAAGGAAATGCAAATTCACGTCGGTACAGTAGAGGGCACAGCTCAAACACACCTTTCAGCTGTCCTGCCATTCTGGATTACAGAAGAATAAGATGCAGGAGAAGAAAGGTCAACACTCTTACTTTAGCAATAAAAACACAAATATGAGGTTTATCCAAAGTCATTTTTGCTTAGTATGGTTGAACTGGATCATCGAAGTTAAGCAGCAAAGACATTGGGTAATAAAGTGAGTTTAAATACATAAAGTATATTTGTGTAATTTAACATTTAATTATTACAGGTTTGTGTAATATTCAGAGTTTGCATTTCACTGTTTTTATTCATTTTGAGAAATACTGAATGTTTTTGTGTAAGTGAGATGACTAAATGCATGTTCACATTAGCCTAGAACTACATCATGTTCACACAGTGCACAAAACACCTCTGCACCTTACTCCCGATTTCTCTCAACATCCATCCATCGAGTCATCAACATGTGAGACGAATGACTACGACCGATGGTGAGGTTCCATTCATGTAGAAGGGAGGAAATGGAACCGTCACCAATCTGATGAACCAATGTTCGACGTAGGCGACCGGGTGGACTTCTCCAACCATGAGGAGACTAAATAATCTGATTACTTAGCGTTACCCCAATACTGTATATTACAGCAAAAGTTTTGGTGGATATTAATTAAACAAATGAATACTAATATTTTAGTTTTTTAATTGAAATATTCTTCTGTGTTCATTTAGTCAAAAACTGTGTACATATTTAGTTTTCATAATATTTTAATACTTGCATTAAACATTTTAAAATACTTGCCAAAAATGTCTGTTTGCTTGAAATAATGGTTCCTCTAATAAAAAAAGTTGAAAATATAAGATAAAAGAATAAAGGACAAATACATAAATCAAGATATATACTAAATATCACCAAAAGGCTAAAAAATATTTTAATCACAATTTTTCCATTAAAAATGCCCATCCCTAAAACCTTCAAACTTTTGTTATGCACTTCATACAATCTTAGTTATTCAGCAATGCAAGAAAACATGTCAGAAGGACACTTAAAAATGTGTTGACGTGATAACCGGTCACATCAAAGTACATAGTGTTTTCTTAAGCACGGGGAAGGGGGCCGACGGCCTGTGTGCTTTTCACCATAGTTAAATCAAAGTGTCCTTGGGGAGGCAGATTAAGATGCTCTTTGATCTCCTGCCAGTGCAGACCCCTGTGGCAGGCGCTGCTTATGTAAACGGCCTCAGTCGAGACCTGCATTAATTTATAGCACAGGACAGTTTGAGGAGGAGCCTGGAATTCTTTCGACAGTGATTATTTTCAAACATAAAGGGTGTATCAAGTTTGAGATACTACATTTCAGAAGATTGATGGACAGGGGTTTGAACTTGACATACAGAGTCTACAGACTCTTCTGGTCTAATTCCTGTTGAAAGTCATCCTTTCATCCATCTTTTTTGAAATGCAAAGCACATTTCAACCAAACTCACCGTATGGGGCTCTGTACTTCGACTTTAACATCAGTATGTCATCAAAAGCTCATAGTTTTTTTCCATTAAGTCAACATATTCCATTGTAAACACCAAAATTTATGGCATGAGAAACAAAGGCCAGTAAAAAAGGGTACAATGCTGCTTTGAAGTAAACGAAATTATTGGATGTATTCACTGTGGCGAGAAAATGAGTAGTTACCCGGTCCAGCATTTCCTTGGAGTGGGCCGCAGAGATACAGAAGCGGGCTCTGGACTCTATGATCGGCGTGGCTGGGAAGCCCACCACCACTACTCCAATGTTTCTCTTCAACATCTCCCGACCAAACGCCCTGGAAACACACACACGGCCTCATCAATTTTCAAGAAGTTCTTTCCAAACTAAGCTTTCCACTGTTTTTGTTCTATTATGAGGAACTATTATGAATCGATTACGAGTGTAATCCATATACATTTGTATTCATTTGGACAGTTATAGACCTGAAATCTCGAAATTTGTCATCAATAATATTACTTTAAAGAGATAGTTCACCCACAAATTATTTACTCATTCTCACGTCATTTTAAACCAGTAGACTGTTTAAAAATATATTTTTGGAAATGCAAATAAAGCTAAAATAAAATATAAATATTAGATGAAAAATATAAATAAATAAAAACTTAAATTAAGGGAACCTACTGAAATAAATAAAGTTGAAGTACTAAAATGACTAAAACTGAAATAAAAAATGTAAGCTAAATAGAAATACATAATGAATAAAACTGACAAAAGCACGTTACAAAATAACTAAAACTAAAATGAAAACTGAAAAGTATAAAAATAAAAGCCAACTCAAAATATTAATACATACTATAATAGTATATAAAATAACATTGAAACTCAAAGGATGAATGCTGAAAAGGATGAACACCATACACTATAGAAGTCTTTGGAAGTCTTTATTCAAATAATTGACTTTTAATAATACTTCACTTTTGGCTTGTTCATCACACAAAGCTATCATGAGGCTTTAAAAGACTTGGAATACAGTGCATACGTTTTACAAGTTGTATAGTATATTTTATGACCTTTTTAAAAGCTATGTAATATGTACTGGCAGTTGGAAATTATTAACAATTTCTCCTTTTGGGTTCCTTTGAACAAAATACCAACATATGGGTTTGGAACGACATGAGTGTGAAGAATTGTTTTGTGAACTATTCCTTTAATAGTATGTAGAATTATACTGAGAGATTGGAGAAAGACTGAGAGGAAAAGACTAACCCGATTTTGGCGGGCATGTAGAGCATCATGGGTACCACAGGTGAGTCATTGTTGCCATAGATGATGAATCCCATCTCCCGCAGTCTCCTTCGGAAATAGACTGTGTTTTCAGCCAACCGCTGGATACGAGAACGGCCTGAAATCAAGAAACGCACCCAAAACATAGAGAAAAAAAGCAAGTGAGATTCTGTCATCTGGCACTCCACATCTTTTTCCACAGCCTTTCATGCGATCAGACAATTAAAATTCACCAAGCCACACAACTCATTACTTCAGATACTAGGAAAGTCGACCACCTGAGCTATAAACTTGATACTTAAGCCTCCACGATCTTTAGATCTGAAACTGTTCAAGAAAAAAAAAAAGTAAAACCTGCTGATTTTATACCACATTTTAACTTTGCCCCGCGATATCAAGGCACATGCTCTTTGCACACAGAAAAAGTATCAGATGTTTACTATCTATGTTTCCAAAGTGATTTTTTATCACAATTCAGATCCATCAAAACTTGATGTATAATGCCAGAGAGATTTAAAGCTAGATTTAAGCTAGCTAAACGGGTTACAAGAGTCTGCAATGCGTGATTGGTGCAGAAGAACACAGTAATGAGAATTATGTTGCAAACAATCTTCCGCAATGGTTCCAATAATCCTGACGAAAAGAGGAAAATCAGCGTCTTGATTTTTCACCAGCTCCCACTTCAAGTGGGACGTATGTTCCCTGGGGGAGGATTGCTTAGTGATCCACATCAATGGAGCTCTTAAAACACTTAGTCCATCGCAGTGTTCTGAGAGCCATGCTAAAAAGGTCTTACGTTTCTGAAAGCCTTGGTTCTGCTTCGTCAAACATTCCACGCGTGCTAAAAGCTTGAACAGAGGAATTTCCTGCTCTCTGACAATGTCTCACCCCAGTTTCATCCTGATTCCTGACGCCAAAAATCTAACAATTGTCATTCTTGCCATGCCTGTAGAGTGACACAACTACAAGGTTGCTGTTATGACTTAAAACTGGCCTTGTAAAATTCAGCTTTTTAGTGGGTTTGCAAAACAAGGGTCAAAAACGGTTGAACAATTGGGCCCGGTCTATAATATGACAGGGCTATTGAGGTTCTATCTGATGAGCCCTTGTTAAAGGAGACTTGACTGACTGTGAAACTGGACTCCTTCCTCAATCCCCCAATGTAAATTGGCCAGTGACAGATAAAGCAAGGTTCCACGAGTCATGACCGGGTCAGACACTCTGTGGTAAGGAAATTAAGCCTGGCCAATAGTGTTAAACACACTGGAAGCCCAACTTCGTTCCTGGTGATTTTTCTAAATATCTTCTTTTGTGTTTCACAGATAGTTAATTTAATCAATATCATATTTTCATTCATTTCAATATTTCTGTAGTTTCGGTTTAAATTAAACACATATTCAACGAATAAAAACATACAGCACTGTTCAAAAGTTTAGGGTCAGTTGCTTTCTGTAAGAGTTTAAACAGAAAGGATGTGTTAAACCGATCAAAAGTTGCAGTAAATACATTTATAAAGTCAACAGATTTCAAAGAATGCTGTTTTGTTCAAAAAAATCCAAAAAAGTACCAGTTTCTACAAAAAATATTAAGCAGCACAACTGTTTTTAACACTGATAATAAGGAATGTTAAGAAATACATATTAGAATGATTTCTGAAGGATCATATTTGATCAATTTGAGTAATGATGACAGCATTTTCATTTTGAAGTGACATTTTTTAAGTATTTAAAAAATGTAAACAAATATTCAAAACGAAACAAAATAAAACAATATTTTAAATGATTTTTTTTGTTTGTTTCTTAACAGTGTAAGTAGTAAGAAGAAGCTGAATCAGGAGCCTGATGAGAATAAAATCAACCGAGGTTGGAGACATAACAATCAGGAAGACAAGAGTTAAATCGTGGCTGTTATGTTTGACAGCCCTAACAATTGAGGATCCTGTGGAGGTTCTAATGAATGGCTAAATAGAATTGATCAGCTACGCAAACAGCTCAGGTGAACAACTATGAAAATGAGCATCTGAAAGCAATAGCCATTAATGGAAGTTCAAGCTGCCCAACATTGGTCCATTGAGATAGCAAGCAAGGGCCGTAGGGCGTTGGGGGGAGGGCGAGTGCACCGAGGTGGAGCACGAGTCTCCAAAGTAAATCTTTCTGGGGTACCTTTTCAACAGCTAGTTTCACAACGCACACCCCCGCTAACTTCTTCCAGACCAAGAGCTGGAGGATCTGAAGCGAAAGAGGCAGCGAAAGGGACCAAAAGAGCTTCCAGATGTGGGGACTGTTTCCCTTTTTTGAAACGCCAGTTCCTTCTCACTTCCTTTTCATCTGAAGGGAGGAGATAAGTAAAAGCACCAGTATGGAGTTGAGAGGCGGCTGACGTGCCGAAAGCCTCCTCGCCCCTTACGAGGACCTCTCAGGAGAAGGGCAACAGGAAGCACAGCAGATCCTTCCAGGCTCAAATCTGTGGCCTCAATCATTCATGGGTCTATGATGGTGCTCACTAGCTAGCAGCTGTCCCCGATCCTGATGGTGCCATCCAAGTCAGCGGAAAGTAAATGGGGATTTTACTCCAGTTTACAGGTTGATTCCTTTCACAGCCATCCACATTCACTCAAGTTATTATATTCATAAAATACTGTTATTTGCTTTACATGCAGGATTTCAATTACATGTTGTCGATTTAAAAGCTAAATTGAATGTCCAACAACAAATTGTCAACATTATTGTACCTTTCTTTCCGCTGCACTGCGTTTGATGCGCAATTGCTGCCAAGGATGTGCCTTTTTGCAAAAATGAAATTGAATTTTTAACATCTGCAGGGGAAAACCCTCTCTCAAGTACATTAATCAGCACACGCACCTGACAGAGCAACTGCCTCTATTTTTCAAATGTGTTTTTCCATAGAAATGCATTTTTCGCTACTTTAAAGAGACAATACACTTGGTATACTTAGTACAAAAGAACCATGTTTTTTCTTCGTGTAAAGAACATTTTAATAATCTAAAGAACCCTTTTCCACCAGAAAGAAACGTTTGTGGAATGGAGAAGTTCCATGGATGTTAAAGGTTCTTTGTGGACTCATCAATACCAATAAACCTTAATTTGTAAGAGTGCACTGACAGAGTTTATGTGTGTGCCGTGCAAAGACCCTATAATAAATTGATAATGAAGTCAATTATTTGCATTATTCAATTAGATGTTGGAGGTTGGATGCTGGTAGGTCTGTTTGTCTGAAATACTTGCACAACAATGGAAGTGTCAAAGAAACAGAAGCACACATAACATCTGGAATAACAATCCATTACCCTGCTCTAAGGGGGGGTGGGTAAACACATTCTTACACCTAAAACATGTGTATCTGCCCTCTCTCGCAGAGCAAGTCAACACCTCAAGACAAAGGTGAATGTCCAGTGTTTGTCGAGTCCGCCTGTGTGTACAGAGAAGTAATCAGGCTTAACAATGAGATCAGGTATGCCAGTCAACACACACCACGACAAGATAAAAATGCCAACTTAGGTAACTACTGTGATCACAGGCAGAATCATCCGAATTCTCTCTTTGAGCTAATTTTCTCCTGAGAACATACAAGGAAATGCATATTTCTCAACTGCATATGTTTGTGTGGGGACGCCAGGAGTTTTGGATGGTTTGAAAGCCAGATCTGATCGAAAGAAAATTGGATTTCCCCTCGGGACAGGGACACGTCGGACTGTGAAACCACTAGACTGTGAAAGCATCTGCATCTGTATTCAGAAACAATAAATGAATTGAAAATTTAGGCCAGCCCAGGACAAACTGCCTCATTAAAAAAGCACAACATTTTTTATTTAATTAACTTGTTTTCTAGTAAAAAATATTTAAAAAATCGTTAAAACAAGATCAAATTATTTGAGAAGCAACGATGCTTAAGATTTTAAGACTTGTTTTCATTATCTTGAAAATAAGTGTTTTTTCTCTTACTGCACTGACTTTCACTTGTTTTTAAAAAGTTTATACTTAAAACAAGTGGGGGAAAAATCAATTAGATAAAATACAATTACATTGAAAGTAAAAGATATGCTGTCTAAATCTTAAAGTCTTAATATTGTACACAGTGTTGCTTCACAGCTAAACTGATCTTCTTTTATAGATTATTAGATATTTTAACCGGAAAATAAGACAATACTCCTTGAGAATAGGATTTTTGCATTGTGCATGGAGAAGAGGACAAATGCAAATTAATAACTAGCACAAATGAACAGCAACTCTATATAACAGTCATCCTGATGATGAAATCACCACATTGACTAAAATCAGAGTGAACAGAGAACCTCCAAGTATAACATCCAAAACAAACTGGGCACATGAATTAAGTAGGTGTCAAATTGTCTTCAAGAACTATTGAAAATATTTAATATTGCATAAGCTATAAAACTGTAATTGGAATCTTTGTTTTATTAGTAAAAGTGGAATTAAATGGCATATAATGAAAGAATATAAATTGGCAGCCTGGCAGTAAATGAGTGCTGGAGGCAATTTGTTCTCACTGAAGTCACTTGTCAGATCAATACAGTGCTGCAGACTTCAAATCAAACATGACTGCCACTGACTTATGGGTAAAACAGAACAGAACAAGTGCGGCAGGAGTGGGCCACAGAATGAAAGGACCATAGAAAGAGGGAAACGAAAAGGTTTCAGTTCCCATGAGGATACACAGGATGTCTCCCAGTTGACCTTTGCTTGATTAGTTTTCTTTGTGCATCATCCCCCAACAAACACTCCGATTGTTTGGGTCTCCCTTTGTTCTCACTCTGGCATGCTCCAATATCAGTTAATCTACAATAAATGTCATCGGTTAATCGGTAACCTGTTATTACTGTGTGCACCTAAAAAGCCCCAATTGCATTCAAATAATGTTGCAAAGCAATTCTTTGAACTTCTGGATAAATCCTGAATTTATGAATAGAAGGGTGTATAAAGAATGTAAAAAGAATTATTGGTTTTCTGTTCCAAGTGATAAAATAAAAAATAAAAAAACCAAAATGAATAACACTAAAATAAATAACACATAAATGGTTATATAAAGAAAACACCTTACTAATGCCAGAAAGAGCAGGACAATCTCATAAATCAACAGTCTAGAGTTGTTCGCATCAATGTGGGATGCTGGTGAAAGTCAGGAGGTCCATCAGCAGGTGAATGAGAAGAGAAAAGACACTGTGAGACAGCAAGATATTATCAGGAGACATCTTCAAGGATGATGGGAACAATAAGTATTTGTGGGGAGATGAAAATAGCCCTCAGCCAAGCAAAGTTATACTCATATTAGTCATATTGAGCACTTCACCTGGGGGCGAGCCTGTTTGTTGTCGCTGCCGACGTTGATTGAGTGACAGAGAGGAAAAGAGGCAGTTTGGTGGGTCTAACCAAAGGGCCAGATCACACTAGTTACATGGGTAATTGTTAACACATTTCTGAGGTTTAAACTCTGAGCTAAATATTTTACCTGGACGGAGTTTGTGTACAGCTGTTGAACTAATCAGTCTCATTTTATGAGCACTGGGAAATTGTATGAAGAAAAATCTCACATCGACAGATCTCCCCCCCTCCTCGTCTCACTTCAAAGTGATCCTCGAGAAACACTTATTTCAATTTCTGGGCCAAGTTTATCCAGAGCGCACAGAGCAAACAAACCTAAAGATTGTATTTTCACAGTGAAATAAAACAGTCGATAAAGCAAAGACAAGAACAATGGAGTTGACAAAGTAAAGGGATGCTTTTCAGTCAATGATGTGCAGATGTACTATATATGAGAACAGGAAATGACATAAGGAAGAGGACAGGGTGTGTGTTTACTAAACGACTGATTGCTAGACCAAAAAAAAAGAAAAGAAAAAGAAAAGCATATTGGTGATTGAAGGCTGGGCTGATTTTGCTAAGCCTATAACACCTTCATCTTGTGAACAGAACAAATGACTCGTGATCTGTAGTGATACAACATTCATGTGATGTCATATCTGGCATTTTGATTTGTATCTGTGCCACATGAATTTACTGTTGCAATATGCAAGTTCTAGCATGGCACATTAGTTTAAAAAAAACAAAACAACAACAAAAATTCTACCAGGTAAATAAATGTACACATATAAATGACCATCCATAGTACATCCATGCAAGCTGGTTATCTATTTTTGGGTCAATCCTGCCACCTTGTGGTGCACCCAAATTGACAAATATTATATACAGAACTTCAAAAGATGACCCAAAAATGAAAAGTCTGTCATTATATACTTAATCCAACTTCCAAACCTGTGTGATTGTATTATCTTAAACTTATTAACATAAATTTTAGTCTGTTTCTCACATAAAGCTATCTTCATGTGGACCACTTTTATGTCATTTTAATGCTGCTTCTCCTTTTTAAAGCTAGAAATCTTCAATTCATATTCATTAACATTAATATGGTAAAAAAGAGGCCATTATTGTACAAAAAATTTCTACCTTAGTGTTCCATGGAAGAAATAAAATCATATGAGTTTGGAATAGCATTAGGGTAAGTAAATAATGACAGTATTTATTTTTGGGTGCCTCAGATTCTTAAAAGAAAACATGACCAAAGTTAAGAAAAATGAGTAAAGCTCACCTATTGTCATTCCATCCTCTCCCATAATGCACTTCATAGAAGTGATGATTTGCTCCAGGACAGGAGGCGACATGGAGGTGGCGTAAATTGCACTGTGAGAGTGAGCTCGCAGGTAGTCTATCAAATCCTAAAGGATGAACAGACGTTTCTGTCAGGGTGTGGCTGTAATGAGGCGTATGACAAATGAGTTGAAAACGAAACCCGTCTTTAAAGGGTTAGTTCACCCAAAAATGAAAATGCTGTCAGTAATTACTCACCCTCATGTTGTTCCAACCCCGTAAGACCTTCGTTCATCTTCGGAACACAAATTAAGATATTTTTGATTAAATCTGAGAGCTGATCACTCCTCCATAGGCTTCTAAGTGATTGAAACTTGCTGGCCCAGAAAAGTTATTAAAGAGATCGTTAATATAGTCCAAGTGACTACAGTGGCTCAATCTTAAGTTTATAAAGCGACGAGAATACTTTTTGTGCGCAAAAACAAACAAAAATAACGACTTTATTCCACTATTCATTTCCTTCTCTCTGGGCCTCGAGTTAGTTTACGTAGTGTTTTTGCGCTGCGCGTCTGTGTTACACGTCACCACGTAGGCTCACTATTGGTCGACGCTTGTCATGTGTGTGATGCGTGGTGACGTGCAACACAGACGCGCTACGCTTAAACACTACGAGGCCCAGAGAGAAGGAAATTAATAGTGGAATAAAGTCGTTATTTTTGTTTGTTTTTTGCGCACGAAAGTATTCTCGTTGCTTAATAAACTTAAGATTGAGCCACTGTAGTCACTTGGACTATATTAACGATCTCTTTAATAACTTTTCTGGGCCAGCAAGTTTCAATCACTTAGAAGCCTATGGAGGAGTGATCAGCTCTCAGATTTAATCAAAAATATCTTAATTTGTGTTCCGAAGATGAACGAAGGTCTTACTGGGTTGGAACAACATGAGGGTGAGTAATTACTAACAGAATTTTCATTTTTGGGTGAACTAACCCTTTAATAATAAATTCAACAAGGAATACACAGGCGAATCACAGGAATAAACTAGAAAAAGAACCACGATAAACACAGACGCCACCGAACAAAGACCTGAGAGAATCTAAGGAGTTAAATATGTGCAGGGCTAATCAACGGAATAAAGAACAGGTGTGTAACTCTGAAAATGTAATTTTTGAAAACGAAAACATAATCGTATCCATGTAAACTACAAAAATGCAAATTTGTGAAAACGGTGATGTCATGCGCATGCGTATTACATGTTCAGTCTATAGGTGCGTAGTGTTTCTTTACAAAGTGACATCGCCAACTACTGCCCTGGCAGTATAATACAGTGTTTTAGTCGTTTTCGTGTGAACAGGGTTAATTTTGACGACGTTGTCGTCTGTACACAAAACATTTTTAGTACATCGTTGACGTGTAAAAGTACCCAAAAATACAATGAAACCAAACAACCCTTACAGTTTCAAAATGCCTAAATATTTTGTAGGCTTTGTATACACTGTAAGTTAACTGTAACTGTGAGGTTTACAAAAGAAGCCAGAATCTTCTGAACGGTAGTGTATATTTGCTAAACCTTTTTAATATATAAAATACAAAGAGAGTATATACAAGTTGTTGTTTGGGCTTCTGCTATTGGTCAGAAATTGCTTGTAATTACAAATTGGCACTTGAACTTCATACCTTCCTCCCTCCTATGTATCCACCAGATGCACCGAAGCTCTTTGTGAAGGTGCCCATCATGATGTCTACATCTTTGGGGTCCAGTCCAAAATACTCCACCACCCCTCGACCACTCGGTCCTAATGCCCCAATACTATGAGCCTCATCCAGGTAAAGGTACGCCTTGTACTTCTTTTTCAGGGCTATAACTTCTGGCAGTCGTATGATGGAGCCCTCCATACTAAGTAAAGGACCGGTTAGAGTAGATTAAACTTTGCAATGTGTGGCAGTTCATTTGATGGTTAAACTGTAAAAAGCTCAGTATAGTGTACATGTGATAACATGTTTCATATCTGAGAAAACCCCAGGAGAACAGAATTGCACATTTTGATGAATGAGATGAATTCCAGGAAAGTGAGAGTGTTTAATCACCTGTAGATGCCCTCAACAAGAATGAGGATTTTCTTCCAGGGTCGATGTGTTCTGGGCTGGCCATGAACGATAGCATCTCTGAGCAACTTCTCAAGGCTCTGCATATCTGGTGCGAAACAAATAAAATAAGCAGTTAATAGTTGCAATTTAATGATAAATACACTACAGTTTGTCTGTAAGATTTTTTACTGTTTTTGAAAGTAGTATCTTATGCTCAACCAGGCTGCATTTATTTGATCAAAAATACAGTACCAAACAGTAATGTTGCGAAATATTATTACAATTTAAAATAACTATTTTCTTTTTTTACATTTCAAAATGTAATTAATTATTCTGATGCAAAGCTGAATTTTCAGCATCATTACTCCAGTCTTCAGTGTCACATGATCCTTCAGAAATCATTCTAATATGCTGATTTGGTGCTTTATGTAATGCAAGCAATTAATTATCTTACATTTGATCAATTTAACTGTGTGCGTGTTAGGGCTGTAGCTATCGATTATTTTAGTAATCGAGTATTCTACTGATTATTCCATCGATTAATCGAGTAATCGGATAAATTGTGGTTATAAAAATATATCCAAGTGAACAACAGCCTTTAAAATGACTTAAAAATACAAATAGGTAACACTTTACAATATGGCTAATTAGTTAACATTAGTTAACTACCTTAGTTAACATACTAAGAATGAACAATACTTCTACAGCATTTATTAATCTTAGTTAATATTAATTTCAACATTTACTAATACATTATTAAAATCAAAGGTCGTATGTTAAGATTAATGTACTGTGAACTAACATGAACAAAAAATGAAACTAACATTAACAAAAGATTAATAAATACAGTTACAACTGTATTGTTCATTGTAAGTTCATGTTGGTTAATACATTAACTAATGGTAACTAATGAACCTTATTGTTAAGTTTTACCTAAATATATAATAACAAGTAATCATATGGGTTTTCATATGGGTCATATATATATATGAAATATATATATGTGTGTGTGTAAATTATGAGGGGCCGTACAAGCCAAAATCCATTCTTCTACTCTCACACACATACATTCTCCTTTCACATGCATACATTTCTACTCTCACTGTGAGAAAATTGTTGCTGCATACCCCTGACACTGGGTGGTTGCGCCCCTGCTCTCACACACATACATTCTCCTTTCACATGCATACATTTCTATACGCACACACACATACATTCTCCTTTCACATACATACATTTCTACTCTCACACACATAGATTCCTACTCTCACACACATACATTCACCTTTCACATAGGCCTACATACATTTCTACTCTCACACACACACATACATTCTCCTTTCACATACATACATATCTACTTTCACACACAAACATTCTCCTTTCACAAATACATTTTACACTTATGCAAATGTATTATAAGTATGCATTTATTATTATAAATAATAAATGTATGCAAGAAGAAAATTTATGTATGTCTGAAAAAAATATGTGTATGTAAGAGAATAATGTGTATGTGTGAAAAAGTATAGTGGAAACGGAAGGCAGGTCTGGCGCGATCGGGGTCACCGGACTATGGTCAAGCGAGCCGCGGTTTGAAAATACACGGTCAAGCCAGCCGGCAAAAAAAATGAGTGTCCTTTCCACTGCACACGACAAACGACAGCCGTCTGACCGGAAGTTCCGATCATATGCGAATGTCGTGTTCAGTGGAAAGGCGGCTTTACCAGAGCTTTACTATGATTACGGTAAATTCAGGAACTGCAGCGAGAGAACTTTTTTTCATCCGACTAGCTTCAGGCGGATGTCCGCGGCCACGCTGTCGGATGTCGTGCGGGAGATCGCGACTTGACAATGTTTAAAAGAGATTAATTTTCAGTGCACTCAATGTTTTAGTAAAGAGAGTTTACAGTTATAAAGTTAAATAGCTACGTTAAGTGCTTGGTGTATGTTAATTGGGCTTTATCTGATTACTGAAATGTCAGTATTGTTTTATTTGCTGGAATACACCGTTTCATTTTCTGTGACTATACAGTATCAGATAAATGTGTAATAAGAGTTTATTAAAAGAGCGTTTCTCTTTTTGACATGAAGTCACACTGCCAGCTACTTCAACACTGTGAAACAAAAACAAATGTATTGTTGTCTTTGTTGAATTTGCAGATTGTACAGTGTGTGACAGAAATAAAAATTTAATAAAAAAATTATAATTATAATGTGCCATTATATGTGCCACCAGAAAAACAGCCTCTTCTGTGTGTGCAACAGGACATAACTGTTCTCAGACCTGATTCTTTGTCTGCATTCATAAGCAGTCCGCACTATGTTTAGACATCCATATAATACATATACACACACATACACACATATACACACACACTACGGTTTTAGATAATAATACATTATTAATTAACTATTATTCCTCAGAAAAATATTTAAAAAAATGTATAATTATTCATTATAATTATAATAATATTATATTAAATAATAAAAAGACAGAGAGAGAGAGAAAGATATTTTTTATCTATAGATAGACTATCCATGGTTCCAACAGTATAACAATGAGATCACACATAAGATCACACTACAGTAAAATAACTACATAATTACTTTAAATTTGTGCAAGGTGTGTCTTCATAACAAATAAAGATTAAATGGCAGCATATTGGTGACATAAGCTACTGATAGAGTGGGTTTCGTTCATTGGTCGTTTGAGAACTATGTGGTTTTCTGCGGTCATAGTGTATTAAAATGTTGCCCGTGTCCTTGGTCATAATCTAAGAAACCACAGCACATAGATTCATTACAAACTGTCAGTGAGAGAACTGCTCTGAGCACTTTAGTAACAAGTGATCAGAGTGCTGCTGAAATTTCCCCAAGCCTCTACAATCTGACTCCTGAAGGGTTTCAAGGATCATTACATATACACCTCAAGTTACTTTATCAGTTTAGAAGCTCATTTATTAATCACTGACAGACAGTCATCTGTCCAAATTGCCTATTTAAATGATTTATTTAAAATAACACAGCTAAACTGCGATTGAGAGCTGACCTTTCCAGTGATAACATTTGTATTCATAGTGTTTGACTGGACATTAACCAAATTGGCATTCAGAAAGAATTCCGAAAACCATCCAGACTACAAATAAGGAACGTCGTTAAACTTTAAGACCTTCAAGACTTTAACATGGATCAAGATCTGTTAATCTTCAACTCAAGCAGATGCAGTGTCGTGGGTTGGGGTTTGTGTGCATTGGAGCTCCACCAAAAGTTAATTCTTTACCTTATGCTGTTAACAGCTGTGAACACTGAGTGAGGGAGTGTGTGTGTGTAGATATCGTAAGATAAGAGATGTGCCTGTGAGTGTAAACTCACTATTGTGCTTAAAGACCCGGATGGTGGAGCCGGACAGCCGGGCTCCCAGTACCAGAGAGGCATGGTTCAACTCGTCACTTAGAATCAGACATCCCTACAAACAAGAAAAACTGTGTTAGGTCACTGTAAGAAAATGGTAATTGAGTAGATACTTACTTTGTAGTAATATTATATAAATACTGTATGTATATATATATATATATATATATATATATATATATATATATATAAATATAAATATTTAATGACAGTAATTTCTTTCTTTTTTTTACTATTTGTATAACACATTTCACACATAAAAAGCAATAGAAAAGGTATAACGTCGAAAACCAAATAGAAAAAAAAAAGATATGGAAATGAGGGACACACACACACCTGTTCAAAAGTTTGGGCCAATAAGATATTTAAATGCTTTTAGTCTCTAATGTTCACCAAGGCTGCATATATTCGATCAAAAATATAGAAAGACAGACATATTGTGAAATATTTTTAGAATTTAAAATAAATGTTTTATATAAACATTTATTTTAAATTCAAAAAATATTTCACAATATTTCTGTTAGGTCACTGTAAGAAAATGGTCATTAAGTAGATACTTACTTTGTATGCATGTATGCATATATATATATATATATATATATATATATATATATATATATATTTTTTTTTTTATATTGTATATATATTATATATATATATATATGTGTAATTTTATTTTATTTTTTCTGTGATGCAAAGATGAATTTTCAGCATCTATACTCCAGTCTTCACATGATCCTTTAGAAATCATTCTAATATGCTGATTTGATGCTCAAGAAACATTTATTATTATTGTTGAAAACAGTTGTGCTGCTTGATATGTTGAAACCTTGACACATCATTTTCATGATTCTTTGATGAATATAAAGTTCAAACATTTGGAACATTGTTTTTACTGTCACTTTTGGTAAATTTAATGCATCCTTCCTGAATGAAAGTATTAATTTCTTTCCAAAAATATATATATTTTGAACTATAGTGTATATATTACATTTTTCCACCGAGCACACACGACGAAGTTTACCTTCTGCTCCTCCCTTTCTCTGGCTATGTGGTATTTTTCTATTTTCCCCTCCCTCGTGAAATCTGCTGCTGATGAAACATTTCTTATTATTCTCAATGTTAAACAGTTGTGCTGTTAAAATTTTTTTGAAAACCGTGATCATTTTTTTTTTTCAAATTCAGAATTCTTTGATGAACGGTAAATTCAAAAGAACAGCATTTATTTGAAATAGATATATTTTGTAACATTGCGAGTCTTTACAAATCACTTTTGATAACCTTGCTCAATAAAAGCTCATTTCTTTCAAAAATAAAAAACAAAACTTACTGACTACAAATTTTTGAACAGTAGTGTATATAAAAATATCTTTTTGGATTAAATTATTTTTTAAATTAGCATTTGAAATGTCTTTAGACACTTTTTAAGATGTGACTTAAAGCCTTTAAAAACTATTTCTGTTGCTTCTTTTGTCTTGTTGTTTCAGTGACATGTTGAAATTGTTGAATGGCGCTTCAGTAGACCTCTCTTGGCCTGTAACAGGAAGTGAGGTTGGGAAATCTCTCTGGTTCACTTGCAGCTAAGCACGTTTCCTGTGGTCAACTGCCTTATCAAGTGCATTCCATTGTGTGAGCTACACAAACTGTTTGAGTTGGAACCGTTGGTCTATCTGTACTATTACAGTGATCTCCTCCCACTGCACTCGTGATAAAACGTTACATACACAATTAAACCAACAAAGGAAAACATTCACACTAGAAGTGCATGTATCATTTAAACAAGCACTGACAGGTCAAGATGGGATCCGCCTGCGCTGACACTCCTACAATTTTTAGGAGTTGCCTGGATAGATGATCACAGAAACAGATACTGGAGGAAGAGAGGAGTTGGCAAACCGGAAAATAGAGAGTGAGGAAAGTAAACAGTCTAGAGCTTCAAACCTTGCCGGCTATCGCAGGAATGTTCATAGAATTGGTTGCAAAGCCCATGGCGAAAGCCATAGCCGACTCCACTCCCAGGAATGACGCCACTAGTTTCTCCAGCTCTTCATGCCTGTCGAGGTTTCCTATGAAAATCACACAAATAAATCAGCTAATGCAAGCAAACACTCATTTATTATAAACAGTGGCTAGAGAACAAACACCCGTGTATATTTCGAAAGCAAAGTCATCCTAGTAAGCTCCTACATAACACTATATAATAACGAACTAGATTTAAAGTCGGCATGAAATAAAAAAAAAATTCAACCTATTTTCTAAATATGTGATAATGATATCTCTGGGAACAATTCTTCCATGTATGTTTCTGACACACTACAGCAAAAAAAATATATAAAAATAAAAATAAAAATTAATTGACCTTGTAATTTCTTTATCAAAATGTCAAGACTGGATATTACAGTGAAAACTACAGACTTTCAGTTTCATTGCGACTGAAGGGGACATTTTAACGGGGACCTATTATGCCCCTTTTTACAAGATGTAATATTAGTCTCAGGTGTCCCCATAATGTGTCTGAAGTTTCAGCTCAAAATACCCTACAGATCATTTATTATACCATGTTGAAAAGGCACATTTTTGGGTGGGGAAAAAAGGTGCTGTTTTTGTGTCTTTTTTAAATGCAAATGAGCTACTGCTCCCCGCCCCATTTCCAGAATAAAGCTGAGCCTTTACAGCTCTGATTCAGATAACTACATTAAAGGGGTCCTATTATGCCCTTTTATGAAGCCTTGATTTTGTTTTTGTGGTGTACTAGAATATGTTTTCATTCTTGATTGTTCCAAAAACGCATTAATTTTCACATATTTTACATTATTACAGCACCTCTCTCCCCAGTCTGGCTCGAACATGCAGATTTCGATGAAGCCCCTCCTTCTGAAATACAAAATGTGCTGTGATTGGTTAGCTGGCCCATTGTTTTGCGATTGGCACTGCTTGGCGCATGTTCGGGAAATTTCACGCCCCTCCATAACTGCGAGTTCTTCTCTAGTGTAAATATTAAAGATGGCGTCAATTTCAAACCAATTCAAGCCCGATTCAGACCCTGACAATGTTAACAAAAGGGAGGACTGTGCTGAACAGATTTCATGCACAGACTTTGCAAGCATGGATTTCACAGGACGTTTCAGAGTGGTATGTTTTTTGGTTTAATTTTTTTCCATACATTGTAGATACGATATTATCCACCATTTAATCATATTTGTTAGAAAATATGGTATTACAAACAGTAATCGATCACAAAACCATGGCTAATTTTCCTATGGAGCGGTGAACAATCTTACAAAAGCAAAAGCTTACAAAAGCAACAGAAAACAATCTGTTCTCCATAAAATGTGCAGCGCACAGATAAACGTTGGGGTTATGTTCAGGAACAGTGTTTAAAATAAATTAACCACTCTAAGTTCGTAAGCCTTAGAAAAGTTCAAACAAATGAGTTTTGGAATGAGTCTCTTTGACATAGCGACAACACCGTCTTCTCTAATGCAGCTCAACCAGACCTCGTCCCCTTTTTTTGTGTACTCTGTGGGTGGAGATTATTTAAATGAGTAACATTAGAACTTCATAAGATCTGGAAAAATCGTGTTGTAGTCAAAATTAGTTGTTTCATTGTAGTTCTTGAAAAGTGAATTCTGTTAAATAAAATATCTCCCTTTGGAGTGGACTTTTGAGCGTTGTAACCTTGCAGATCTTTTTTATGCTCAAACAGCAACATTACACACTAACTCAAGTTGAAAAAGTGGAGACGCATAATAGGACCCTTTAAGAAATCAGGAGAATCAATATGACTGTCAACGAAAATACTGGTGTTCAGTCGTATATGTATGAACCGGAGTCGGACACTGATGAAGGAGAGACTCCGGAAGAAGCAACAACTTTGAGAATGAACCAGGAAGTTTCTGGATGGTTATTTGAGCAATTTAATTAGTTGTTGTAGAGTTTTTTTCAGCCATTTTGTAGCGATGGATGAGCAACACACACACACACAGACACGTTGCAACATGTTCACTTATTAATTGTTGTACAGGTGCTCATGTGGCAAATGTGACAGGATGCCTACCGAACAAGAAAATACATACTGCATGGAGATAGAAGAGGTATTATTTTATTAATAGTTGTAATTTCTGTAAACAAATGTCATTTATGAAATACCATTGCCTAACGCAGTTTAATATAATGAAGGTTAGAAGACGGATAAAAACAGCTTGAAGTGAAGTGATAAGCACGGCACTGAAGTTAAAAGAAGTTCGACTTTTTTTACATTTACATTTAATCATTTAGCAGACGCTTTTATCCAAAGCGACTTACAAATGAGGAGAGCAATAGAAGCAGTTAAACTAACAATAGGACAACAATATGTAAGTGCTATGACTTTTTCTTTTTTTAAATAGATATTGAAGAGAATAGAAGAGAAAAGAAATGGTTAGTATTAATTGATCAAGTGTTGCCGAAAAAGATGCGTCTTCAGCCGTTTCTTGAAAATGGAATGAAAATGTATGTTTATTTAAACAAAGACACATTCTGTATAAATGGCCCCTTAGTCCTCCAGTGTGTTTTGGGTGGATTTTAGGTGGTTGCTTACTGGCCAAAGTCAAACAAATTATAAGCACTTTTTTTTTTCTGTGTAATCTACGCAATTTGAGCTTTCATTAATGTCAGTAAAGCAATGGTATGTCATGATGTGTCTGTTTAATGCTTAAGGGCTGTGTGCAAGCACCAATATGTCCCTATATTTCCTAAAAAAGTAAACAAACAAGAACTCACCCATTTCCTGTCTGGTGCTGGCCACGCCCACCCCAAATTTCACCGTCACATCTCCAGCAGCTGTGGCACAGGAGCCTGTGTTCTCTGCAAAGCCCAGGTAATTATACGAGCCCAAGTTTATCACATTCTTCACCACTCGCCCAGTGTATCTGAAAGAGCACAATACAATTGCGTTAAGATTTCTTTTGAGCAAATGCTAGTCCTTGACAACCCTAGACTGAATTGTAAGTTTCATTTAACCTCAGTCACCTCATATTTCAGGTTATACTTTACAAGTAACCTTACTTTCGAAAGTTTATTGTACTTGGGCTTGTAAGTGACCTTGATATTAGCATCATTAGATTAATACAGCTCTCATCTTGGGAGGTAAAACAGTCAAGACGTGTTTTTTGTGTGTGTGCGTGTGTGTGTTCAGGTTCAAGACAGCCTCCTTACTCAAAGGTCCAGTTGTAATCATTGGAACTCCGCTCAACAAGGTCAAACTTGGCCCCAGGAACACCGCAAATGGGCCTGTTCCAGCTGTCCCGAATCCTCATGTATAAATTCCTTGTGTAGAAATTCTCAAAGTCTTGATAAAGTGGAACAAAGTCCTTGAGGAGGGAGCAACAGGAACAGTTATTTACTTGACATTTTTGTTATACCAACAGAAAACAATTCCGTACATTTTGGTGACTAAGTTGTCATGTATTCAATATTTTAGGAAGAACAACATCCATTAAAAGCACGTAGCAAAACAAAGCGCAACCTTTCAGTGCCCTAAAGTACTTTACAGTAACGGTAAACTGCACAATATCCTTCCTCTGACAAAATGACCTCTTCCTCTCAAACTTACATCAATAAATGACCACTAAATTAAGTTTAAAAAAAAATGTGTCACAGTAAATTACTCTCAAAATATTTTCTGGCATATTAATTTTCAATTTAATAAATATATTTTTTAAATGCAAAAATCCTGTGATGGCAAAGCTGAATTTTCACCATCTTAACTCCAGTCTTCAGTGTCACATGATCCTTCAGAAATCATTCTAATATGATTTACTGCTCAATAAACATTTATTATGTTTTTACTGTCACTTGTGACTTTTGATCAATTTAATGCATCTATGCTGAATGAAAGTATTAATTTCTTTTTTTTTAAACAACAACTTTTGAACAGTAGTGTATATATTTACTTTTTTCCACCAAGCACACATGACAATGTTTACCTTCTGCTCCTCCCTTTCTCTGGCTATGTGGCATTTTTCGATTTTCCACTCCCTCATGAAATCCCGCAGATATCCAAAGATCGTGAGGATGCCGTAGCCCATGTACGTGAGCACAGCAACCAGCATGGGGGTTTCCTCGAAGGACTCGATGAACGGCCTGCTGTAAAGTTCTCCATTGCACGCAGCATGGTAAACCTGTAAAGCAAAACCCATCAAAACACTGTAGTCATGGTACCATCACATTGTAGTTACTGATTACAAGTTGTGTAAATTGCCTGTGCAATGCAAACGTTTGCAGAACAACGGATCCCTTTTGATTCATTTAACAGTTTAGTTCAGAAACAGCGGCATGCATTTGTAAGACTGCAAGCTTTATTAATGGAAAAATTTGTCAGATTAACTTAAAAATTTGTTTTTTATTGTTTCCAATGGTCTCCAATTGTCAAGAACTCTGTTACTCATGGTTACCAAATGATCACATACAAGTTTTGGACCAAACAGACCAAGCAGTTCATTCAAAACCCTGTGATTTGCAGGCGCATGTGACTAGTCATGCCCCACTAACAAATACCACGGAGTCTAGCAACAGTGACATCCACGTGAGCCGCCGCCAGCTCCAAGACAGCAGCACAACTTTATATTCAACCGCAAGGCTGAAAGTGGTGTCCAGGAAAAAGTGAGCGATAACAGACTAACAAAAAAGTTAGATCTGTGTGATATACCTTTAAAGGCTGTTGCTGAAACATTACAATGCAGAGTGAATCAGAGCAAAAGTCTTTATAAGACCGTTTTAGTTGGCTAAACAAGGGAGATGTGACAATAACAACGTAGGGAATATCTTGGAATAGATTAAGCTGACCGATCTCCCACTCAAAACACTTATAGGAGGCACATGACGGAAATTCCTAGAGCTTTAACTTGAATCATGAGATGCTTCCAAACACTGGTATGACACCAAGATCCTGACTTGCCTTCCTCAGTGCATTTGGCTATTTAGCTATTTGATCCATTGATTTATTTATTATCAATAAACTTAAATGAAACACAAAATATAGATGTAAATAATTATAGAAATAAGATTTGCATATCAATATTTAAATGTATATGTTACTAAAACCCACAATATATTTAATGCAAGGACTAGCCTAATCAAATATAGAAGCAGAATTGTATTACCTATATAGGTCTTTTTGATAAATCTATAGATCTATTTTTCTATAAACCTATATGAAACATACATGGAAATATTCACAAAAACTACATGCACATTATAATTCTAAAGTATATTACTAAAACCTAAAATGTTATCATGGAGGCACATTTTATCCAGGGAATAATTCTCTGGTTTATATTTAAAAGTCCCTGAAGTTTTAGGTACAAAATAGACATCCATATCTTGGCTTGTCTCTCTCAGTGCATTTGACTTACAAATGCAAAGACAGCATGAGGTTGCATTTTAACTTTCTGGTTCAACAGTTTTCACTTATGGCAGTGATATGACAGATCATCATGTTTCAGATGTTAAGATGCCCAGGGCTCATAAAAAGGTATTATGAGGAGAAAGTCTACATCTCATCTGGCTGTCAAACTTTACTTTTCCACATGTGATCATGTCATAAACAGTGAAACTGCACGTCATGCACTAACTGAACACTACCAAGGAAGCCACAGTATTGAGAAGAGCTGTTGTGTTGCCATGCATCATCATTATCAGCAACAAAATGCACTTGTAGACATGAAATATTAGACATGCATGATTCGAAGCTCTCGATGCATGATATGGCCTCACCTTTTCCTGCTTTTGATACTGATGATGGTGATGATGGTTCTTCACCATGCCATTTCTTCCTGGTTTCACACCATTCGCTGCATGACAATCCTCTTTTTTATTCCCCGCGCTCTCAGTCATACTTATCCAAGACTAAACACATACGATCAAATGCATGAAAACGGGAGATGGAAATGTGTCGGTGATCAGGGAGACGCGCGTCCCCGCTACGCTACCCCGAGACCCACAAGAGGGAAACCTGAAATTCCAGCCTCCGCATACCGGAAATCAACACCCCGTTAGTCGCGCCAGCCAATCAGAACGCGGAGTTGAGATATTGGGCGTGGTTTGTATTGCAAAGGGCGTGTCCCTTCAGGAATGAACTCGAGTAACCTCTGTGTGTTTCACCTGTGTGTCCCTGCATAACTCAAATACTTGTATGATGCTTGCGGTTTCTAATGAAAGTGAAGTGAGTATAATATCAGGCCATATCATGTGGCCTGATATTATAATAATTTGAATACAAATTATGATAATAAATTATAATGTACATGACTAAAACCATAAGATTAATCCAATAGAAGTTAGCCTATGTGTATAGGGGAGACTGTTGCTAGCTGTTACAGTTAGGTTTATTTTCTTAATAAGTTATTTTCTCTGTATATGTTCAAATCTGGGAAACATTTAAATAGTTATTTACCAAGGAGAAAAGGTACAGTTAACTGAGCACATTTGATGAGACATTATATGAGACGATTTAATTGTATTTTTTAGCTTTTTAGCTAAATGTCAAATGTCAACAACAACAAAATATGAACAATACAATTAATGAAACAGCAACCATGTTACAGATAAGATGCACACATTTATTTTATTGTGTTTTCTTGTTTAACCATAGATAGATAGATAGATAGATAGATAGACAGACAGATAGATAGATAGATAGATAGATAGATAGATAGATAGATAGATAGATAGATAGATAGATAGATAGATAGATAGATAGATAGATAGATAGATAGATAGATAAACAACATAGTGCAACATAAAAACTAAATAAATTAGAGACATTTTACATTTTTTTGTATTTATTTATCTATCTAGCAGACCGTTTAAACCAAGGCAAAAAAAATACAGACTGGAGTAAACGCTGTGGGCCTGTTGGTGTCTCTCTTACATCACTGGTCACACAGTTTATCTAGGAATTATGGGATTTTGCCCGAATCAGCACATTGCACAGCTCAGACTACACCTTGTGTCTTCTGCTGAGAGAAAAGCTTTTGAACGCCCTTTCTCAACCACAGTTAAGACATAAACAATTCTTTAAATTTATAAGCCCAAGAAGGACCTTCCCTCAGTTTTCCACACAATTACATCATTGTCGCCTTGAAAATGCTTGAGTCTTGAAAGGCCTGGAAATAAATAAACATATAAATGAATGAATAAAAACACAAAATCTCATGCTGCCCAAGCAAGATAAGACTGTACTGTTCATTTAGCACACATTAAACAATAGCTGCCACTTTCTGTTTCTGTTCAAAAACAAGATTGTAAAAGACATTAACCCCCTGCATGAGAGTGATACATACGCTATGATAGGAAGAGTGAAATATCAGATCAAAAATGTGTGCGCATGTTCAGTAAAGCCTCAGGGGTAGTCTAACTGGATCATGGACTGGAGTCATTACTCTGCGATAAAACATCTGTGAGATTCAATGAACAGCAGGCAGGGCTGTTATCATCATTGACATTGAGCGGGACATTGCCTCAAATATTCACATTAGTGTTAACAGATATGTACATATATGTTATATTACATTGGTGCCCCTAATCCTGAACGTAAAGTTACATCCTTTACAACCGGTATTTGCATAAACAAAGTTATAGGGCCTATTTTATCTGTATTAAACCATAATAAATGTATATATATACATGTATATATATATATATATATATATATATATACTCACCTAAAGGATTATTAGGAACACCATACTAATACTGTGTTTGACCCCCTTCGCCTTCAGAACGGCCTTAATTCTACGTGGCATTGATTCAACAAGGTGCTGAAAGCATTCTTTAGAAATGTTGACCCATATTGATAGGATAGCATCTTGCAGTTGATGAAGATTTGTGAGATGCACATCCAGGGCACGAAGCTCCCGTTCCACCACATCCCAAAGATGCTCTATTGGGTTGAGATCTGGTGACTGTGGGGGCCATTTTAGTACAGTGAACTCATTGTCATGTTCAAGAAACCATTTTGAAATGATTCGAGCTTTGTGACATGGTGCATTATCCTGCTGGAAGTAGCCATCAGAGGATGGGTACATGGTGGTCATAAAGGGATGGACATGGTCAGAAACAATGCTCAGGTAGGCCGTGGCATTTAAACGATGCCCAATTGGCACTAAGGGGCCTAAAGTGTGCCAAGAAAACATCCCCCACACCATTACACCACCACCACCAGCCTGCACAGTGGTAACAAGGCATGATGGATCCATGTTCTCATTCTGTTTACGCCAAATTCTGACTCTACCATCTGAATGTCTCAACAGAAATCCAGACTCATCAGACCAGGCAACATTTTTCCAGTCTTCAACTGTCCAATTTTGGTGAGCTTGTGCAAATTGTAGCCTCTTTTTTGTAGTGGAGATGAGTGCTACCCGGTGGGGTCTTCTGCTGTTGTAGCCCATCCGCCTCAAGGTTGTGCATGTTGTGGCTTCACAAATGCTTTGCTGCATACCTCGGTTGTAACGAGTGGTTATTTCAGTTAAAGTTGCTCTTCTATCAGCTTGAATCAGTCGGCCCATTCTCCTCTGACCTCTAGCATCAACAAGGCATTTTCGCCCACAGGACTGCCGCATACTGGATGTTTTTCCCTTTTCACACCATTCTTTGTAAACCCTAGAAATGGTTGTGCGTGAAAATCCCAGTAACTGAGCAGATTGTGAAATACTCAGACCGGCCCGTCTGGCACCAACAACCATGCCACGTTCAAAATTGCTTAAATCACCTTTCTTTCCCATTCTGACATTCAGTTTGGAGTTCAGGAGATTGTCTTGACCAGGACCACACCCCTAAATGCATTGAAGCAACTGCCATGTGATTGGTTGATTAGATAATTGCATTAATGAGAAATTGAACAGGTGTTCCTAATAATCCTTTAGGTGAGTGTGTATATATATATATATATATATATATATATATATATATATATATATATATATATATATTAAACCATAGATAACAGATTAAACAGCAATGACATGGAAACCAGGAGAAACATTGTGTCATGAACATACAAGTTAGAAGGCTTTTCAGTCCACAAATCACCAGCATTCACCATGGATTTAATGTAGTAACTCTAACTGTAACCATGATCTAGTGGCATAAATAGTCATATGTTTTTACATTATTCATTTCAGAGTTCGTACAACCTTTTGAGAGTGAAATTCAAGCACTTTTCAAGTGCTTCACACTTTTTCCAGCACTTAATATTATCCAATTTAAATGTTATTTTTAATGTGATGAACAAAAACATTATTTGTTCATCCTTCAAAGATTGTCTCCGTTTGTAAAACTAAAAGTTTCAAGATGTAGGAAATTTTTTTTTTTTTTACCAATATAACCAGTAGAGGACACATTGGCTTATTACCCTTTACACCCCCTGATACGTTTTAATTTACAGACAATTTGAGACATTATGAAATCACTATTATAAAACACAAAATCATCAAGAAATCAATTTTTGAACTGTAGTATGAAGTAGGAAAAGTCACAAAGTGTCATGGAAAACAAACTTTTCTTCAAATTGCGGCTGAATTATACAGAAAGAAGGCAAAGAGCGCTCATTTTTTGAGTAGAATATATACAATTTTCACTATGAAAATTAGGTTTTTGCAAATTACGGTTTTTAATAAAAGCTCAAGGTCAGTGCTTTACAGTGAAATGTGCATTTCCAAGAAATAAATTTAATATTATTAGTTATTGCACTTATGAATGCGCTACCAAATCACCACCATTTGTAGAACTTAGTGGCACTGCTACTTCTCTTAGATGATAATCTGTAAAAAATAAAAATAATAATTTAATATAGACCCGATATCTCACAATGGGATGTTAAATATCTAAAATGCACATTTATTTCTCAATCGTAACTTTTTGTAAAGTAATGAATCAAACCTGTGAAAGAAAGAAAGAAAGAAAGAAAGAAAGAAAGAAAGAAAGAAAGAAAGAAAGAAAGAAAGAAAGAAAGAATTCACACACACAAAAAAAATGATTTTAGGGGAAAAAGATCCAGTGCATAAAGAGAATTGTTTTTGTTACCCAGAAGCTGTCAAACCAGCATTCTACAAATCACTTCTATACAAATACTCTGTTATGTTCTTATGTTTCAGCACACTATCTTGACTCTCCCCTTCCAGGCAGACTAGGAATTTTTTTCAGCTCCACCAACAAATCTCTGCCAGAAACATCATACACACGCCCTTTATCTCCGCTCTCCCTTCTTTTCCACAGAAGCCGCTATGTGTTTAATTAAGAAAAAAGAAACAATAAGGGAAAGAAGTGTAGGAAAGCATTTGCCCCGAGCCTTTAAGAGCTCTAAATGCTCGTTTTCTCCCCACTTCATCTTCTTGCTGCATTGACTTTTCACACACTGATCCTAGACTGTGGTTTATATAACCGTTTGGGTAGAATGTCACTCAAGGAGATTGGTGTCAGCGCTGATAACGTACCAAAGTGATCGGAGACTGAGATCTCGCCACCTAATTATGGAGCCTCTTGCCCGACGTGCATCTGGAAAGGAGTGATAAGAGGAATGCCGCTGATGGGAATAAAGCGTTTCTGAGGAGGGGGGTTGCAGAGGCAGGCAGGGGTACCACAGCGTCCTGCGCTCCCTCTATATATCTCTCCGCCTGCTTAGATTCATGTTTGCTACTGGCTCCAAATGCATTGGAGTTGGAAAGTGAGTGCGAGAAAAGGAGGTTAGGAGAGAGAGGGAAACTGAGTAAAGGTAGCCATTTTCTTAAGTCGCAGAGCAGATAAGGAGATCAAAATGGGATGTGTTTACAGTATATGAACAACTTCAGGTTTATCAGTTGTCACAACCCCCCATAAGAACTCATCAAAGCAGCTGTGGTGGACTGAGCTACTGAGGTCATCCTTCAACATGCTCATCTCATGTTAGGTAGCTACGGTGGCCCACTTGCACAACACAACGAAGTTTAAAAAGCAAACATAAGTTCACAACACAATGAGATTAAGCCACAACACAACGGAAATGAGCCACAACACAACGGAAAATGTACAACACAACGGAAAATGTACAACACAACGGAAATAATTCACAACACAACGGAAAATGTTCAACACAACGAAATTAAGCAGCAACGCAACGGAAATGCTCCCGACCACTAGAGGGCTCTCGGAGCGCGGTAAAGTTAGTTTTCCTTGCCATTGTTCTATAGAGTCGGCAGTCGTAATATATCAATACCACGATTAGTTTTATATGTAACCATTGTATATCGACATAAAATATACTCCAAAATCACCTACAGCGACATGTTGCGTTGATCAATAGGCTTCGCTATTTCATGTTGCATTTTATTGGCTAGTCAGTAGACGTAGGTCGAAGCATCAAACGCACCGTGATGATGATCACACTACATTTCTGACACTGTCAGAAAAATCTTCTAGAAAATTCGTCTCTCACTGTACGACGTAGGACCACCGTTTAGGAGCCACGATTATAGAAATCGCCATTTTTCATGTGGGGCAGTTCATAATCGTACAATGTGTACCGGGCATTAGAAGAAAGTGTTCTTTACCTTTAAAGGGTTCTGTCAGGAGCTTCATAGGAGCATTCCTATATCGAATCTTTTAGAGGTTCCCATCATGGTTTTATTGATTTAGTTTTAATTCATTTAGTTTTAATACATTTTTTTATGCAATTTTGTGAATTAAACAGCTCATAAACATAACTAGAAAAACCCGTTAAACATAATGCATAAAAACATAAACTATGCAATAATTTAAGACATTTCTCCTTACATAAATTTGAGACAAGAACCTATAGAACCCCACTGAACTTTTTTTTACTAAGAGTGCAGGCTCATTTTGTGTATGAGGAATATGTTCTTGGGACTGTTAAATGTGTTAGAATAGACATCAATGTCCCCAAGAACCGCGGGAACGGAGCGAGGCCGGAGGCTCGATTGTTAGTCGATTGCCCCAGGCCTGGGATATTTATGTTGTGTTTTATTATGTTTATGTGGCAGTCGTCCGTAAGGGGCTGTCACTTTCGCTTTGTTGTCCATCTTAAAATGCCATAAACAGCAAGGCTTAAAAAATAAATAAAAATAAAATAAAATAAAAACATTTAATATAAATCTTCAATTAGGTAAATGCCAGGTAAATTAGGTAAATAAGAATAATAGAATAATAGCAGGACACTACTTCTCAACAAGCTGCACAATTTGAGGTATGATTCATGTCTGTATGCAGACATAGGGCAGGGCAAGTAATGCACCTTATATTTAATGCTTAGGATTAAGGGTTTGTTTAAATCCCTAATCTTAAGTATGAGCAATTGTAATAGTGATGTTTGATTTGGCAAGTACCACTTATAATCCGGCCCCTATGGATGATGGCTGTTGATTTATGTTGTGTGTAGTTACACACACCCCTGTTACATAAATATGGAGATAGGCTGTTCCAAACGATGATGTCGAATGCCAGAAACATGTCATATGGATGATGAGTATTCCGAACACGTGGAAAACCCCTGTTATCAGCCCCCTCACTGCTGCTCTCTGGGATAATACACGTGACACCAGAAAAAAAGGACTACATTACAAACCACGTTCCGAAACCTATTACACCAAACGGAGAATTCACTGAACTGAATAGGCAGAAATGAAGGATCGTCAACAGTCGAGCTCATCCAATTGGATTCTCATCTCTCCCAACCTCCAGATCCTTCTTTTCTTGTTACAGGAAGAAAGATCTGAAATAGCTTTTCCCAGCACAACATTGGAAATCCTGCCGAACTACTGGAAGTGTTTTGGATTCCCCAATACATACTTTCCAGCTTTCATTTCCTCTGGCTTTCCTGTTTGCTTTAGAACATTTGGAAGGGAACTTTACTCTTCCTGGCTACCTTTATCAGATGATGACACACAGGGCCTTGGGAAAACAAATGCAGATGACTGTGAGCCTCTGGACTGCAAAAAAAGAAAGAAAAGAAAAAAAGAGTTAGTGTTTTTGTTTTGTTAAATTACAAGATTACAGTATTTTTATTTAAATTAAACAGTCAGACAAAGAAAAGTTACAGAATTTTTTTTTTTAAACCCTTCAAAATAACACATTTTTGTGAAGTTTATCCTTAAGGACATATCATTTTATAATATTGGTTAAGAATTTTTCATTATTCATAATTCAAAATGAGCCTTTTCCAGTAAATTTATCTTATTTTCAGGACAGGAAAACAAGACAACACTGATTTATAAGAAAAATGTAATTTTTGAAGTATGCCCAAGTTTTATTCATTTTAAGGGGATGAATGATGTTTAGGCTGAAATGTATCTGTAGGAGGAAACATTTCCATTATAGCTGAGAATTAGAATCTTTAAAGTATTATAATTTTTTTTTCATTCTTTAACAGCGTTCTCTTACTTTCAGATTCTGAAACATGCGTGTCAGCATGTTTTGCTTAAACTACATGTTCTCAAGGCACACTAAAGCACAGACGTCCAATGAGAGCACCTGTTTAGATTTAGCTTTAAAAGTCCTTTAGGGGGCGCTAATGGACCACAGCACTCAGCACAGACAAAACTGACAAAATCAGTGCAGTGCAGTCAGCATGGGTGGAAATGATATATATATATATATATATATATATATATATATATATATATATATATACACACTGCATTGTCTTTATATATATATATATATATGACAATGCAAATGTGTAAAGATAATTTTCTTGCCATTTATAAAATTAAATGCGTTTTGCAAATGTGAGTTCAAAACATAAGGAAACTGCAAATGAGAGGATTTGCTGTAAATCCACACAAGTTTGAACTCTTTTTTTCACAACATCTACAATAAAAGTCTTATTAAAAGAGATTTACCAGCCAATGAAGCAAAAATTAACGCAAAAGCCAATTTTGTCAAGACAAGTAACCTTGAAAATGTTTTTCATGTGATAATATCTAAATGAATTGGTTTTATTGAAGTGCAAAATATTATTCAGTATGACTCAATCAACAAAAAACATTTTGTAAAGCCAAAAAATCTTATCTTTTCTTCACCATCATAAAATAGATGCATATTTTTCATAACATATATATCGGAGCTAAACACACCTTTTCTTCTTTATTTTAGAGCCTTTTATCAAAAGAGCTGTTGCGTGTTATGACCTAAATTATGTGAAAGGTTACGTAGTCACATCAAAGCCAACGCTGCCATCCACGCTGCATTCAGCAAGCATCTATAATGTTCCTGGCACACTACATTACTCTCTGCATCTAACCTGGACCCAATTACAGGGGCCCTGGAACAATTTCACAGAGCTTGTGTGGCTACTCAGCAGATAGAGTTGCCATGGGAGCCAGTGTGATTGAAAAAGAAAAATTACAGGCTGCCAAAAGGGAAAGAGAGAGACAGAGGACAGAGAAAATAAAGAGCATTTTGCTCTCCACAACATGCAAGATATTAGATCAAATAAAAATAATTGTCTTTTCACCTTTAGAAATATCACAGTTAAGTACTGTACATGGCCAAACAATCCAATTCCTAAGACTCACAATGATTTTTAGACACAGACATGCGAAATTCAGAAAAGACTTAAGTTGTGAAATTATGGAGTGTTCATTCGTTTGTTCATTCTTTAATTCCTTCATGCAGTGAAAAGGTTAAAAATAACAAATGGTGCAAAATAGTTGTATAATGATATTGTATACTGTAAAAAATCATATGATCAATAAGTTATGACATCATGTTTTTTCATTGATTTAATTCATCAAAATAAGTTAAGCAATTTTCAACTTTTAAAAAAAGTTATACAAGATTCAACACATTTTTTAAGTCAGTTTAATGTAATTTAAGTTGAAATGACTTAAACATCCAAGTTGATTGTACTTAAAAATTTAAGGCAGCAACTTATTTTTTACAGTGACTATAAATAGGTTTGTTGTGCAAAATCTAGTTTATATTATTTATATCGATAGAGACAATCTTTTATTTGACATTTTTCTAACCTTCACCTTTTGAACATGTACCATTTACCATGATTTTTGGACATTTACCATTGTAGTACTATGGTATTTTGGAAGTGCATTTAAGTACCATGTAAATACCATGGTCCATGAATTTCAATCCAACTGTATTTTTTAAAGTACCATAGTATTACCAATAGTATTACCATAACCATGATACTATGGTTAAAAAACATGTTAATACCGTATAACTTTTTGGACATATTTTTACTACGTAAATATCGTAGAACATGAATTTCCAAGTAGATGCGCTCTTAAAAACAAAGGTTCTTTATTGGCATCAATGGTTCCAAGAAGAACCTTTAACATCCATATAATCATTCCATTACACAAAAGGTTCTAAAAAGGTTCTTTAGATTATTTAAATGATTTTCACTTAGAAAAATTGTTCTTTTAAGAACTGTGAAAACCTTCTTTTGAAACCCTTATTTTTAAGAGTGTAATACCATAGTACTTTTATAGTACATGTCCAAAAATGATGGTTGTACCATGGTACTTTTTTGTAAGTGACAGTAATCTATGACACTGAATGATTACCATATTCTGAAATAATGATTAGCATGTATTACCATATTCATGTTCTGTACTATAGTACTCCAAGATTCTGAGGATTATTATGGAATATCAAGTGAAAATTGAATCTGAGCGAACTGAAATTTTGAGGTTGGTTAAGATCACAGTGCTTGAACATTAATAGAATGTAGTACATTTGACTAACGCAAGCTTTGATGTTAATGGGTACCTTTGCACTGAGAGCAACAGCAGGCAACACATAAAACCACACACACACACACACACACACACACACACACACACACACACACACACACACACACACACACACACACACACACACACACACACACACACACCATCTCAGGGTGCAAGCCAGACACACCTCATGTCTCACCTCTTACCACAACATCGAAATATGTGACCAGTAAACAAACAGCGTATAAAACAGCAGCAAGCTGTAAGACCCCAGCCCCTCAAAATCATTGCCCCATCCACGTTGCCATGGCAACGTGTGCAGGCCGATTAAAAACAATGTCTGCGCAAATAACATAATGGGCCATAATCAACACACCGGGAAGCCAGGGGCTCTGCCTGCTGAAAGCGCACATCACCATAACAACAGCAGCTGGTACTCCTCAGTGTGTCTGAACATTTGCTCACCTAATCTGTGATTTTATGACAGAAAGAAGGAGAGATATGAAAAGAGAGGGACAGTGAGAGAAAGACACAGAGAGAGACAGAAAATAATTCGACTGCTGACCTGAACAAGGTCTACTGTAAGGAGGAAAGAAAAAAAAAAACTCTCAAAATCTTTTCTCTCAAAAACTGGTGAATATGTACACTATAAAAAATCCATTTAAATAATAATAATAATAATTTTAAAAAAAACTGGCAGCTGTGGTTGCCAGAAATTCACCATAAAAAATACTGTGACAATGTTTCCAGTTTTACAGGATGCCTGTATATTTTACAACCATAACTAAATATTTCATTAAGGGATATAATGTTTATATTCCTACTTTAACTAACCAAACTCTGCCTTTTAACCTTAAAATGTACTGTAACCACCTCAATAATACAGGTGGCACAATAGAAAGCCATAAATAGACAATAGAATCAGAGTTCATCATAAGCAGCCTGTTCATAAAACATCTCGTATATATGTACACTGTAAAAAAATGTGGCTGCGATTAGTTATAACAACTTAAAATTTGTTGAGATAACTTAAATATCCAACTTAACTAAAGTTAACTAAACTTAATATTTTAAGTCAAGCATGAACACATACTTTTTAAAGTTGAAACAATGTTGGATTTTAAGTTGTGATAAATAATCGCAGCAATTTTTTTTACAGTGTAGACCTTGCTCGTATATACGTAGACCATACTCTTTGTGTGTCAAAACACCATCACGGTAACACACGACACGAAAATAATGCAACAAACATTTACTAAATAACACAAAGCACACTAATGCACATTACTGATAACAAAATAGGAAACAAAATTATTTATAAAAAATTGGATCATATGTGATGTGTAACAAAAGGATGTCTGGGAGTGTCCTTTTACTTTTTTATATACCATAAATGATGTGGTAATTCATACTTGCAAAAAACATAAATTGGACCGTATTTTACAGTAAGATTACATATACTGTAATGTGATGTTAAATGATTTACAGTTTTTCATAGTATATGGTGGTAAGTTGTTATGGTAATTCTGTGTTTGTTTGTGTTTTGGGTGGGTCATGTGTCATGATTTTATTATCATGTGCGCCTGTTTTACATTTCGTTGTTTGGTTTGTTTGTGTATTTAAGCTCTGTGTTTCTTTCAGTTCATTGTCTGTTCTCATCGGATATTGTTGCTTGTTCTGTTCGTGTTTTAGTCAAGTCCAGAGTTCTCTGAGTATTTTGTGTTTAATAAAATAACTGCTGCATTTAGATCCTGTCCTTTTTTAATCTTTTTTGCAAGTTGTGACCACTGCTGACAGAAGAACAGAACTAGTGGCAGTTCGAATCCTCCTCCTCTCCCAGGGGGATTGCTCCCTCGAGAGACACACAGAGGGATTTTTAGACCCTGTCCATCAATGAAGAGAGCCTCAGTGCCGAGACGAGAGCGTGCATGCCTGGAGACGGGCCTCAAGGAAACTTCCAGGGGTTTGTGCACTGGGTCCTGTTTCACTGTGGATCCCCCTTTACCATCGGTGAGATGGAGGGGGGATCACAACACAACCGTCCACACTGCGCACTTTGTTCCACCCGCTGCCAGAGCCCACCCCAGAAAAAGAACCAGAGCTTGCCGTGATGCCAGAACCGATGCCTGAGCCATATATCGCCCAGGAGCCCGAGCCTAACACGTCTGACCAGGTGCTTTTGCCGGCAACATCATCCTTCACCGAGGGAGTACTGGTGGAATATGAGAGGATGGTGTGGAGCCCTATCCCGTCAAGAAAGGCGAGTGTCAATGTGCTGAACTCTAAGCCACTGATTGATTTGGAGGAGAGTTAGCACCATGCCTGTTTCGCTGTCATGCGCCGAACCTTATTTCGTCATCCAACACCGAGTTATGTTTTTGATGCTCCCACCTCCTCTGCCTGTTCCAAGTCGGCCAAGGAGGCCATTCCTGAGATGTCTGTCTGTTTGACGTTGGCCAAGAGGGCCGCTCCTCAATCTTCCTGTTCTGTATTGGCAAGAAGGGCCGTTTATTAATCCCCTGCTGCACTTCCTTCACTTTCTTTTATCAGCCCTTCGTCTTTTCCTACACTGTCTGATTGGTACATTGTGAATCCACCTTGGACTGATTGTTCGTCAGCTTGACCCTGGACTGTCTACCTGTTTTCTCCGCCTAGAACCTCCAAGCCCTTCACTCGACCTTCGACCATTCAGCTCTATCGTGGCTCCTCATCTCAATCTCGGTCAGTCGTCACTCTGCTATCGCCATGGACTTACGGCCCTTCATCTGTGACTAGTCCCTCCACCCCTTTGGCTCTGTCGGGCCCTGCATTCCCTCCAGCTCAATTTCAGTCCTTGGGCGCAGCGGCTTGTCCCCTCAGCTCCGCCTTGGTCTCCAGGACCTTCTGTGTCTAGATCTCCATCGCTATCAGCCTTGTCTCAGTCAGTCGTCCCTCTGGTTCTGCCTGCCAAGCCTCCACCATGGCTCTTCCCTCTATCGACTCCGCTGTGGGCTTACGTCCTGGGATTCATGCTGGGAGTTCCACCCTGGCTCCTTTTACTGCTAACTCCTCCCTGGCTTCTGCTGCTGTCATCTTCTCATGGCTCTTCATGTTGTCTGCTCCTCCCTGGCTCCAGTGGTCATCCCTTATGCCTGCTCTGCATCCCCCACTTAAGCCCTCTCACACCCTCCTGGACTATTTGTAATTTTGTATGTTAATAGTTAATAAGGCAAGAAGTATTGCCTTCTTGATATGTTACATGAATTCTGTGTTTGTTTCTGTTTTCAGTTGGTTTGACACGTGTTTCAGTTCAGTTTCCTCTGTCTCAGTTAGTTTCTATGGTTTCTTGTTGGTTTGATTATCATGTGCACCTGTTATTCATTTTGTTGATTGGTGTTCATTGTCTGTTCTCGTCGGATATTGTTGGTTGTTCTGTTCGTGTTATTCTAGTCCAGAGTATTTCGTTATTTTTGAGTTGGTGTTTAATAAAATGCTCCACGAACCATGTTCCACCTATATGCAGACCTTACTGTACACTATAATTTTTTTGTTGCAATTTGTAAAAACATGTTAATTGGTTACCTGTTGACTGCGGTGGTTGCAAGAAAGGTGAAAAAGGTCAGATACAAACCAGCGCCCTCTGATCATATGTTGACAGATAAACCACTGTGCCACATCGCCGACTATCCAATATCTTTATAGATGATAGCTCCACAAATCAACTCTATAAGAAACTCTAGAGGTGAGCTGAGATTTATGCATTAGCAAACAAAACAGTATTTATGGCCTCTCCTGCCTCAGCACTCAAGAGTTCGGCTATATTCTACTTTGTACTTTGACATTATCGTTGTGTTGCTTGGGAAGGCAGGAAATAAAAAAGAGAAACATGTCTCCAAGCTACAGCCATCAGCGTCGTTCATGAGAGAACACAAGTGCGGAGCTCACAGAGTTACTCTGGCACGACAGGAGAAGAGTTTGTGTGATGAGACAAAACCGTGCTACAACTCATCTGTCTTATCCTTCACAACCAAAGCGAAAGAAAAAAGAAAGAAAAGAAACAAATTCACAGAATGCACAGGCCATTGAATAGAGTGACCTTTGAAAGGCTTAAATTGTGTTGGAAAGTATAGCACTCAGTGACATTTCAAACACTCGGTTGCGTATTAAGTGTCTGAAAGCTTAAACTACAAAGTAGAGCTATACACTATAGTAGCTGAACAAAGAGAGACAGGCATTTAAAAAAAAAACAGAGTTGAGATAGAGAAACAGGTTTGAGAAAGCAATATATGGTCTCTCAATGTATTCATCTAAAATGAACATTAAATAATAAAACATGAAGAAAAGAATGTAAATATATATTTAATGTATTTCAAAATATATTTAAAGTCCCCATGAAATATATATATATCTTTTTTTGCCTTTTAGTATGAATGTTAGCCTTACTGTTATCTATAAACTATTGTGCTCCAAAACAATGACAGAATTCACATATAGAAGATATAAGCTTTCAAAACTTACAGTCTCTCACTTATTGATCAATATGGATCAATGATTTTGATGACATCACTCTGCACTTCAGCTTCTCATCAGATATTCTGTCCAATCAGAATGCTCTCTAGAATCTAAAGCATCCCGCCCCCTACATTATAAATAGATGCTGAAGCTGCGGCTAAAATTGGTCATTTGTTCACACATTTACTATTTTCTACATGGCGATTGGCAGTAGTGCACTATATAGGGCATAGGGAACGATTCAGACAGTGTAAAGCTTTCCATTGGGGCGAACGAAGTCTGGTTTCACATTAGTGTCACGCAGTGGCACGCACACATTCTGCTTTGGTCCAGAGACATGATAGCACAGAGCGGATCATGCGCGGGTTGAAGCAGACCACAAAACGCATCAGATCTATTTGAATTCTGCACAGAATACTATATATTAAAGCGATATGGAGGAGATTAGGAGGAGAAACAATTAGAGATTAGGAGGAAACTGCAGCTTTACCAAGCTCAACGGCCGAGCTATAATATATAAACAAAACGCTATTAGGTGTACAATATGTCCCGCCCTGTCTTCCTGTTTCAGTGGAAGTGTAGTCAACACATTGAATAATGCTGCACATTTCAAGGCACTTCAGTGAGCCTTTAATATAATATACTGAATACCTAAATATTATTTTCTCTCTCTCTCTCTCTCTCTCTACACACACACACACACACACACACACACACACATATATATACAATATATATACCGATATATTAAAATATTATTTATTTAATATATCATTATTTCAAAAAGGTGTGTATATATATAAAGTCATAATCCTATCCCTAACCCACAAATGTACACATACATAAAAAAGATCTAACACAGTTGTCTAAAAGTAATTAGAATATGCCAATGCTGTATTGTAAATACTTAATGATTTTCACTCTTAATATACAGTGAATGACTACTTGTCACAAAGATGCATACTTGGAAAATCAGCACACATTTGCTCCCATAAAACTATGGAACATCACACAAATTGACGACAGAAGCATTTAAATTTCATTACCCTCTTAATTGTCTTCATTTAAGATTGAATGAATTGTGCATTCAGCATCGAATTCTGCTTCTAATGAATAGCTAATAAATAAATAGGCTGCACAGCATTTCACTTTGTGGAATGGAACATCTAAAATCCCACGTTCATTTTGTCAGACACTTGGTATTCCGGCGCTATCATTCCGGACTATCCACGGTGGCGAAATGTTGTCTCTGATCAGCTCAGCTGTTCTGACAAGCTCTGGCTGCTCTTTAAACCACAAAGAAAGGGCAAAAGCTAAGCATGCTAATGGTGTGGAAACCCCACTCCATCAGTCAGTAAAGGTAGACAAGATGACTCACACTGCAGTCAATGGGAAGCCCAGCAACTTAATTCAGATGAAAGCCTAAAATGAAATCAAGTAAGAAAAGAGTACTGGCCTGACCGCTGTGCTCAATGTTTTGGAACAGTGTTGATTTTGGTTAAATGATCATGTTTGGAGGCACTAGGGGGAGTGTTTTGCTAAGGGAATGAGGGTACAGGCCTATTCCCAGAGCCACTGTCCTGCATCTCAATGCCACTGCTGCAGTAATTATTGGTAATGGCAGTGATTATAAAAATGACAGAGCAAACGCAATTTTGCCCCAATTTGCAAAGCTAATGTTCTTTAATTAGCTCCCAAAGTGAGGGCTTTTGAAGGTAAAAACACATTTTCTCTTTGTCTTGAGGATAAATCGTTGTACTCAAGCGCATTTAGCACCTATAAGTGCACAGATGTGAATCTGATAGTGTTGCCCCCCTCAAAAAGGACTGTGGTGGTACCAGTGATACTATCAGACAGTAATACCATGGTATTTTTTGATATATACTATGGTATATCTAATATGGATACAAAACATATCCTTCCATGAACTGCCATTTCTTTAGACATTTACCATGCAGTAGCACAGTATTCTTGATTATTCAAAATTATTAGCTTCTGAAAACATCACTGTACTTACTGTACCATGGTACCACCACCACCAAAATAAATACAGAAATAAATAAATAAATAAATATTATTTTTTATTTCTTATTTATCTACATAAAATAATAAATGTACCAAACCGATTCATCTCGGTATATATATATACACACACACACATATGTATAAATTCATACAATATTACTGTAACGATTATGCTCAGTTATGTCCTGTTAGTTCCATTTTCACACTGTTTGATCTGTTGCTGTTTGCCTGATTTCCTAGTTAGTTTCCTCATTTAATTAGTCAAACACCTGTGCTGTTTCATCCTGATTATGTTTTTTCATGTGTATAAGCCCTGTTTCCTCCGTTCTTTATCATATTGTTTATGTTAAGTGTAGATAACATTCTGATTTCTCATTTGTTAAAAGACTCTTTATTGAACTTGGATTTCGTCCATGTTAGTCTACACGTGACAATTATATTAAATACTATTACAATATATAATAGGAATATGAAGCTTGAAGTAAATTCTTACATTTAGTATGGTTGTATACAACTGTTTGCATAGATTTTTTGCAGTTATATGTGTACAGTGACAATACAATATTATATTTATAAATAAGTATTATATATTAATAATATTATATACAATTTTATAATTACTGTAAATGTTTATACTATTTATATAAAATATTTTATACAATATTATATTATATAAAATACTATTATTTTATATAATTGGAATGTGAAGCTTGAAGTGAATTCTTGCTTTCAGTATGGTTGTATACAACTGTTGTATACAATATGTCTGTGCAGTAAATATATAATATTAGGCCTATAATTATTTAAAATTTTAATAAAAATAGCCTACTTCATTTAATTATATGAAAATAATATGAAATAAATTAAAACATTTATACACAATTTACTGCACGCACATATCTGTAAATAAATCTACAACACTCAAACAAGTGTAGCCTATTCAATTCTGAATGCAAGAATTTACTTCAAGCTTCATATTTCCGTCATAGTTCACCTTGTAATATAAACACTGCAGGAAAATCTCTCACGATAGATAAAAGGGTTCATGCAAATGGACTACATTGTAATCTAATGCAATGCTCCATCTCCCTCGGTGATGGATGTGTGACTGACTTTGTTGTAAATTTAGTTGTGATCGTTCTTTCTGCTGATTTAAGGCAGTGCGGTAGAGGGCCGAGCGGGTCTCGCGCTCCTGCACCTGCCGCCGGTTCCTGCCAGTGTCTGGTAATGACAGAGTAATGGGAGGGACGCGGGAAAACGGGAGGGCAACAGGGCAGAAACACGGTGCCAGCAGGAAGAGCAGATAAAGTGGCAGCAATAAAAATTATATGACTACATACATCATCCTGTCAGCGTATAATTTTATCTGAGAGGGCAGGGCCTTTCTCCTTTCTTTGAAATGGATGTGGTAGCCTACCTAGAACCGGTGTGGCGTGCGTGGAGGTGCTAGAAGAGGAAAACCTCCTCATCTTCACTCGACGATAGCTCTTATACATACTTGATGCTTCTCCGGGGGCTGTGGGTGTTTAATAGCATTTTACATAATGCTATGTTCAATGACCTTTTGACTTCAGTAGGAAACTTGAGAATTTCACTTTTTGGGCACTTATAGAACAGGCAGCTATAATTCTTTAGGGAGCAACTTAGCAAGGGAATCATTCGGTTTCAGACAATTTAATTGAAATACATTCTCATTTGATGTGATTATACAGGAACTTGCGTGAACCCAAAAATAGGATAATCACCATCGCGAAATTGGTGGAACCGTCTCAGCGGAATGTCTTTGCGTAAGTGACAATTGCTTTGGTTAATGGAGAGGTGTTTGTGTGGCTTTCTTAAAGGGCCGGCAGAAAAGGCCTTTTGCGAAAACCAATTACGTCTTCCTTCTATGTTACCTCCCACGGTCATACAATAAGCAAAAACAGGAGGTAATTAATCCAGCATTGTACTCGCAAAACAGCTTCACCGTCTCAGAAGGACAGCTGGATTAATAATAAAGGAATTCTGCTTATCGCTTTACAAAGCCCTGAAAAGTAGGCCCTACATGCAGGGAAATACAGCAGGAATGGTAAACACTATGTAGGCTACTTTTAGGGATTATTGAACAAACTGTAGTGTTTTTACTTACAAAGTGACCATGGTCCTTTAAGTCGATATAGCCCTAAACTATCTCTCAACAGAGTTTCTGATCAAAAGTACAGTAAAAACAGCAATATTGCGAAATATTATTACAAATAACCGTTTTATATTTGAATATATTTTCCTGTGATGGCAAAGCTGAATTTTCATCGTCATTGTTCCAGTCTTCAGTTCAGTGTCACATGATCCTTCAGAATTATGAATCAGAATTATCAGAATTATTGATTATTTGGTTAACAAGTGTTGAAAAAAGTTGTGCTGCTTAATTTTTTATTATCATTTTTTTGTGGAAACGTGATAGATTTTTCTGGATTCTTTGATCAACAGAATGTTCAAAAGAACTGCATTAATTGAAACAAATATTTTGTAACATTCTAAATATCTTCAAGTTTGATCAATTTAGTGTGTCCTTAATGAATAAAAGTGTTTTTTCGGTGGGGGGAAATTTTGTGAAACTATGACTTTGTTACAAAATTTTTAAAATAATATATATATATATATATATATATATATATATATATAATAAAAAAATTATATATATATATATATATATATATATATATATATATATATTTGGAAGTATCATATCAAAATGAAAGAAATAATTTCAGTATCATGATATATTGTAAAGTACCATATGGTTATATTATGATGTCCACACAGTAATATTTCGATATGGACCATGGCATGCTTTTTTTTGGAATTGGGATTTGGACTGTGATGATACCATGGTATTCTTTGAAGAACCATGTAAATACTATGGTACATAAATATGGTAAACATTCAGTATGGTAGCCAATATACCACAATACCATGGTCTAATAATGTTTTGAATTTATACTGTGGTAAAATCACATTTATTTGATAAGTAGCATGGTAATACCATACTATTCTTACCATTCTGAAGTTTCATCCTTGAGTACCTTGGCATACCAAATGTACTGTAAGTACACAAATATTGTGATCATTCAGTACCATATAGCCTAAAATACCATGGTATTACCATGTTTTTCAGGCATATAACCACCATAGCCTCTGGATGTGGTAAACCAGGTGACATCTCACATCAACTCTAAAACTACAATGACAACAAAAGACAGACCGATAAACACTGCCGAACATTTATGTTTTTACAGCATGTAAAAGACCAGAAACATTAATCTAACAAATCTCACATGCAGACGTGAACTTTTGATAGTGTTTCACGAGAGGCAGAAGTGTTTTATCACCATGGTAACACAGGCCCCCAGTGTTTTCAGTCACAATGGCAGTGTCAACCTGGGTCCCTCAGGGAACTTGTCATAGGCAATCTCACACTGGCTTTGACGTGTCGTGACACCGCTTGACCAGATTAAAAAGATTATACGCCGTCTCCCTGGTTTTCCTCTGAAGGTCAGGTCTGTTTAGTGTTACAGCCCTGGGTGAGCAAACATGGCAACCAGCCTTAAATCAACAGACCTGTGCCTGGCAAATTGTCACGACTCACAACAGACTGGACTGAATGTCACTGCTGTTCTACAGACTGAGCATTGTGTGTGAAGTTGGTCATGACAGGGTAAAATGAAGTTTATGCTTTAAGCCAGCCTGACTCGACGTGGCACATAAGCAGTTGCGTATTTCCAACACCTGCTCTGGAACGAAGAGTCATTATCTGGGAAAAGATCACAATAATGGATTTATTTGCAGTCATATGTACAATTTTTAATACCAGGTGCACTTTAAATAAATAAAACATCGATCCCATCCAAAACAGACACGTTAAGTGTCACGCTCATAGCCTGATTTGCTTTTCCTCTTATTATTTTTTGGAGTTTCTTCCTCTGATTTCTCACAGCTTGATAAATGTGACGCCTGTGCACTCGGGAAGTCCTGACCGGAACCGAGAACTTGTCGGACGGTCACATTTACCCGAGACGTCTGCAGGTACCAGGAGCAAACCTCCCAATCCTCCTTTGACACGCTTTGGATGATGTCATCATCCTGCGCTTCTGCCTCTGGTCTCTGGCCCAGGCAGGGTGGCAGGACATTTCCAGCAGGGGCGGGGACAATGCAGGGTACTGCGTGATAGAGTAGGCGACTGTGTCCTGACATCACCATTATGTCTCCGCTGTGCATGAACATGGCTGTGGGACGGTCTTCTCTCTTAGTCCCGCCCAACAGGAAAACGGAAGTCTGCCCAAAACTGACATCAAAGGACAAAAGTTTTTATGAATGCATTTCTTATGCTGTATGGATAAAATGCTACATGCACTTTATTTATTTTTCTAAAATACCCAAGTAATATTTGACACTGACAATGCTTACATGTGCACCGATAACATGTTTACATGATATGAGCAAACCTCTTTAGTCCCATTTACATGCAATTTTCATTAATATGATTATTTGCTAAGAATTGTGGTTATTTTTTACCGCCATTCTTCACATGATAGCACAAATCTTCATCTTCAATGCATAGCACAAATTATTAGCCTTGTTGGCAGAGGCTATTTACACTAACTCCACCCACAGACGTCTGGTTGGGCCAGACAAGGAAGACGCTGAATTGTCAAAAGTAGCAATAGTATAAGTGTAAGGCGCGTGGCAGAAAGTTGACGCAAACTGACCCAAGTTCAAATTCGTCTTTTGCCGAACTGGCTCTACTCTCTATTCCCATCACATATCAGACCGGAAAGGCAATAAGAAAATATTAAAAAAGTGGAAATAAAGTGTTTAACATGTGTTTAATAATAAAGTGTTGATCGGTACAACAACACTGAGGTGCAAATAGTATCTTCCACTATTTATAAGTATAAATAGCATAACTACTTTTTACACTTATGTCAAAGAAAATACTGCTACAAAGTGTAAATAGAATTTATTTTTACTTAATGTAATTAGCATTCGCTAAGAAAATGCTGTTATTTTCACTTAGTGTAAATAGAATCTATTGCTTTTAAACCGTGTAAATACCAGCTATAAATATTTGTACTTAGTGTAAATAGAATCTATCGCTAAGAAAATATGCTATTTTCACTTAGTGTAAATAGAATCTAGTTGCTATTTGCGACGTCATACATGATACCACTCTATTCTGAAACGCCTGAGCAAAGTCTGTCGTCAAAGTGGTTCGGTATAGTTCCCTCCCAGAACTTACATAACTGCGTTCCCAAACAGCAGCATCTGCCTCCGAAAGCAAGATAGTACGTTTATTATGTTTCGTCGGCGTAATTAAGTAATTCATTATATACAAAAAATTTTATATACAGTGGCTTCTCTTACTTTTCTTGGTGATATCTCTTCTCTTCGACTCACTGGATGAAAACGGTGCTTTATTCGCAAATGTTTTATGTGAAAGGATAGGCTATTCCCGTTATGCGCATAATTTATTATATTTGCAACTTTGGATGGAAACATAGCTACTGACAACATCTGTATCTCCAATCAAAATATGAATGATCGTATTTAGTAGATGAACGAACATGAACAACACCATCATGTAATATTGGCCATATTTTCTGGGAATGCTGAGGGCACTCAGGGCAGCATTAATCACTATATATTTATTTAATAAAATTCCTCACCTGAAAGACAACAAAGGTCGGGTATGGTCGAGCTCTGATTCGTCAACATGGATTCCAAGCGACGAATCAGATCGATAGTAGTTGAGAATGCCCGCCTCCGCATTAAAACCAGGAAAGCCACAGGCTGCCGCCACTCTGTGAGAAAGTGAGTGAAGGTCCTTGGGGAAGGGAGTGTAGTGATCTGGGGAGTACGTCTGCGGAATAAAAGTATATCAGAATAGTATGGCACTATACATGCCTCATCATAGTATTACAGAGTAAAACTGCCACTCATTATAGAAGGTAATCAGGCAGTCATTTAGCAAATGCTTTTATTCAAAGCGACATCTCTTCTCCTCTCTGATGATGCGTTTACTGGTCTCACTCACATGAGATCACAGCAATAGCAAACCACAATTATCAGACGATCCAATCAATTTCCGATGGACAAAATCAAGTCCCACCCTAATTTTTTTCTCGTTCTAATATCCGTTTCACTCATATATACGTCACTACAGGAAGAAAAGACTATCGCAACTTCTGTTTCATGCCGACTTTAACATAATGATTGACATAACTGATAAAAGAGCGTTTGCAGCGTTCTTTCTGCTCTGTGGCTTTCACAGTGGGTCATTGTCAGCAGTTATACATGAAAGTGTAATCAATGAACAATCATATGAGCACAGCCTCTCCAAAGAGCTGAATTAGCGGCTTACACGTCTGATCCGAGCGGAGTGAATGCCTCAGCCTTCAGTTCTACTTAAAGGGAGGTGGAAAGAGCCTCTGCTTAAAATTCACTGATTGCCGTCAGACGTTTGGTGGTGTCAAACTAACATCAGAGCTAATGAATCCGGTGTGCACCTCCTGACTGATTTAATAGGACAGAAGACTAAACACTTTTATGTAATTAGCATATAAACGAGACAGGCAGACATCAGGCCTGTACAATTAGAGATGAAATGTCCTGAAAGGAGCAAATAATGCTAATAAGATCCTTGGCGATGTTTTCTACCTTCCTCTCCCTCCAGGAAAAACAATGCCACAAAGCTGAATTTTCAGCATCATTACTCCAGTCTTCAGTGTCGCATGATCCTTCAGAAATCATTCTCATGTGCTGATTTGCTGCTCAAGAAACATTTTAGTTTTATCTATAATGAAAACAGTTGTGCTGCTTAATGTTTTTGTTTGATGAATAGAAAGTTTAAAAGAACAACATTTATTAGAATTTTAGTAACGATGAAAAAGTCATTACGTCCCTTTTGATCAATTTATTGCATCCTATTGCTGCTGAATTAAAGAATTTTATTTTCACCCCAAAAAAAAAAAAAAAATCGAACTGATCTCAAACTTTTGAACGGTAGAGTAAACAAATAAAATTATATAAAATAAATAAATCTCTTTGTTGCATGGATGTACTTATTTTTTAAATTACATTAAAATAACATTTAAAAAAGGTTTTTCCTTCCCAGCGGAGGTCCGGACAATACTTTTTAGAAACAGTTATACATTTCCATCAAGGCAGCCGTAGTACTTTGTAAAAAAAACAAAAAAAACTGTGATGTCTAAGAATTTTTACCAAAAATGTATCGAAAAAAGTTCATATTTTTCCCAACTGGATATGAATATACAGTGGTGTGAAAAAGTGTTTGCCCCCTTGGTAAATATGATCAAATATGGCTGTAAAAAATAAATCTGCATTTTTAATCCTTTTGATATTTTATTTTAAAAATGTGCAAAAATCGAACCTTTCATTGAAGTAAAATAATTGAAAGTGGGGGAAAAAAATCACATTATGAAATAAATGTTTTTCTCCAAAACACGTTGGGAACAATTGTTTGCCCCCTTTTATTAAATACTTTTTGCAACCTCTTTTTTACAAGATAACAGCTCTGAGTTTTCTCCTATAATGCCTGAAGAGTTTGGAGAACACCTGACAAGAGATCAGAGACCATTCCTCCATTACAGAATCTCTCCATCCTGTTCTCCGTTATAAGATTTCTAGAACAGGCTGTCAGGTTTAGATTTTTTATCTGTTGGTATTTGATCGAATCCGTGATGCCATGTATCTGAACAAGATGTCCAGGACCTCTGGCAGAAAATTAGGCCCACAGCATTAAAGATACAGCAGAGTATTTCATTTTACACATGGGGTACTTTTTTATCCCTGTGTGCACCAAACCCATCTTAAGTGTTTGCTGCCAAAAAAACGAATGTTTTTGTTTCATCTGACCATAGAACCCGTCCCGTTTGAAGTTCCAGTAGTGTCAGTTACTTTTCAAATGTTCTATGGTCAGATGAAACAAAAACATGAGCTTTTTTGGCAGAAAACACTTAAGATGGGTTTGTAAAAGGGGACAAACAATTGTTCCCAACGTGTTTTGGAGAAAAACATTTACTTCATAATGTGATTTTCCCCCCACTTTCAATTATTTTACTTCAATGAAAGGTTAGATTTTTGCAAATTTTTTAAATAAAATATCAAAAGGATTAAAAATGCAGATTTATTTTTTACAGCCATATTTGATCATATTTACCAAGGGGGCAAACACTTTTTCACAACACTGTAGCTCCGAAAGATCATTACCATAAACAGCGAGTGCTTGTGGTGTGAACTGCTCCGTTGTTTTCACGCATTGCTCACTTTATTCTGCAGAAACGGTAAAATGGCGCAATTATGTCCCGCAGTCCGCCATTTGAAATACACTGGTATAGAGTAGACAGGAAGCAGAAGAGAATGGGGCGGGATTCATTCTCAATTCAGGACTCGAACTCGGGTCACCTGAAGTGTGACTGCAATAAATGTTGGAGCGCTGTCCACGAGGGTATCGGCTCCAGCATTATAATAACATTTTGTGTTAGACACACTACTAAAGCACACATAAAGTACATTAGAGAGTGACCGTAGTACCTTGGAGTTCCAATCATAGTGGTAACCAAGAGTCACCCAGCGTAGTTTTTCTAGCAGAGTTTTGGCCTCTCTTTTCCCACAGCCTTTCCTCCTGCAATAATACACAGACCCATTTAGATAAGGAAGAGCGTGGGATAGATTAGGTGTGGTGCAGTAGCACAAACCATTCACACAAATGTTGTGTGATAAAGGGGGCTGCAATACCTCAAATCTACCATCTAGGTCACAGTAAAATTACCAGAATAGACCTAGCCACAAGGAAAGCATCTATGAGGATGCTATATACTCAGTATCAGAAGGTCAGCACACCTATATTGTATATACTCAACTCAAATAATTTCCACAGATCCTTCAAAATATACAAATATAGCATTTGTTTTATTCCAAAAAAATCTAAATGCACTAAAATAATATACTATAAAATAAGATTCTACTAAGCTGCCAATGCATGTAAGGATCTTTGACTTACCGAATAACATCTATGCTTCTTTCCCAGATGTTTTCAGTCTCCACAGATGACATATGCATATCTAGGTTACACACGTTGGGCTTCTGTGGATAGATCTTCAGACACTGCTTTACCCAGTACTGCTGAGAACCCGGCAGGAATGGGTTGGATATAAAGATAAACCCTACGTTCCAACAGTGATGATATAGTTAATTTAATCTCATTAAAAGTAAACAGGAAAACATGGACGTTTTCCATAAGAGCATGCTAAAGAGCAAGATGGAAAGTCCCCCTGTAATCAATAATTGTAGGCCTATCCGCTGTGTGCCGCTGTTCGTCTGACTGTTTGTACTGTACTGTATTTTATTTTATTTTTCTAAACTGTTTCAATTATTCTTATTTCTTTTTATTATTTTATTCTATGTAAAGCACTTTGAATTGCCATTGTGTAAGAAATGTGCTATATAAATAGACTTGCCTTGCCTTGCCTATCCCTTAAAACTCATCTTTGATCATCAAAATTACATATTTAAAAGTTTTTACCCATGAAAAAATTGTCTTCATGCTTTACAATAGCTTTAATGTAACTCTACACCCTTGCCTCATTTAGTGTACATGGTTCTATGAATATGCAAATTGTCCCCGCCTCCACTCATGCGCACCAGCTCAGAGATCCATTCGTTGACGATCACAGGTTGACGCGATTGGTTACAAGGTAGTTTGTGACGTCAGAAACACCTGCGATTTCGAACCGTGTTTTTGAGACTGTCTTTGGTTCACTTTGGTTATTAATAGGCTACCATATATTCAAAGTGGCCTATTTGAATATATGGCGTCAAAGTGGCGATAATAATCAATTAATGGGATTATGCAATGCAGGAGATGCCACCAACCTATCTAAACCATACCTGGATATCCATGCAAACCAAAAGCTTTCCAGTCTGTTACCGGCCGAAGACCAGCTTTAGAAACATCTTCCTCACTTATAGGAGTGGAGTTAAGTTCACAGTTAAAAACCTAGAAATAAAGTACAAAACTGAATAAAGTACAAAGGCATAGCAAATTACTATGACAAAAAAGTTGTGCATGTTCTGTAAGCATATAAACATATATTATGTTTAATAAACATAATTCATAGCCAAATTAGTTTTTTTAATAAACCATAAATCATACAAATGTTCTTCTAACGGGTTAATAGTAATACTAATAATATTAATATGCACGGTTTAGGAAAGTTGTATTATCATAAACACAAATGATAGTTCCTCAAGTCTGAATGGCACATCTTGTCATTGTCATTAGAAGGTTCGGTTTAATAAACATTTTTTAATAGTCAGATTAGTTAATAAATATATAAATAAAAAACTGATTTAGAATAATAATAATATTAATAAACTGTTTAGGAAAGACTCATAGCGTCATAATGTTAATGAACACGCAATATTTCTCAAGTCTGAATGGCTCACCTTATCATTACAAGGTTTGGAGAAATTAATGACCTCACTGAAGTCTGGAGGAGGATTTCTCCTCTTGTAAAACTTGAACAGTTTTCTAAAAGCATCTTCTCCATGCTCCATTATGGAGGCTGCCATCTTTGTCGTCATCATGTGACCTTTCTATTTCTTACGCCAACGACACAAAGCCTCGATTTGATTTAAAAAAAAATTATTACACAATGCGAATAAAATAACAATCACTAACGTAAAAGGTATAGTAAAGCGATATTTTACCTTTCAAAATTGTATTAAGGTAATAAATATTTTTCTTCTGGTCACGTGGTCAGGGTCACCGTAAGCTCCATTCGGCAAGGACGAAACATGGCAGCGACAGCAACTGGGAAGAAGGTGTTTGAAGTATTTGTATCAAAAGTGCCATGGACCATCGCAACGAGTGAGTAAAGGATGCCATTTGATCAATGATTTTACATCAAATTGGTAAATAATGCGTGTACGAATGCATAAAATGAGCTAGTCATTATCCACAACGCATCATAAGTATCTCTAATACTAATAGTAGGCTATACAGTGATACAGTGATGCTTTATGTATAGCAGATACTTGACTAATGTATGTTATTATTCTGTGTTCTGTTTCAGAGGAGATTAGAGAATACTTTGCGCAGTTTGGCCAAGTGAAGAAGTGTCTCTTGCCATTTGTAAGAATACAAATAAAATGTAGTGTTTCATGTTTTTCTTTAATATGCCCGTCATGCTGAGATTATTATTTTTTTTATTGTTTTGCAGGATAAGGAGACAGGTTTTCATCGGGGGTTTTGCTGGATAGGGTTCACTTCAGAGGAAGGATTGCAGAATGCATTACAAAAGGATCCTCATTTCATCGAAGGTGCAAAGGTGAGCATCTAGTTGGGACTGGATGAACTGGCCCTAGATGTCTCTGGTAAATGTTGTAGTTTGAACATCTGCTTAAAAATTTAATTTTCTATTTTCTTTTAATGTAGCTCCTGGTGCAAAAAAACAGAAAGCCCTTTTCTGGAAAAAAATCAAACAAAGAAGCAGAGGATGTCTGAAGAGAAGTTGTTATGTCTTCAGTAACAGAAAACTCTTATTTATTGTGGATGTGTCTTCACTTGGCATACTTGTTTTCATGAAGCCAAACTTTAATGAGTTTCGATTATTGTTGTATTGACTGCTTGTCTAGTTTTTTTCTTTTCTTATAAAATGTCCAATGAAATTTAAAGAAATGTCAAATAAATTGGGATATTTTGAATTATTTTGTTGTGTTGGCTACAAATTATTATTATTATTATTATTATTTTCTTTGTCAGTGTAGTGTACTATTTAGTATTATTTTATCCATTATAATTCCGAATAGATTTGAGCATTTTGCCTTTTACAAAAAATTGAATTCCAAATTTTTTAATTTTTTTATTTATTAGTACTATCAAATCAATGAATCGTATCTTGCATAAATGTTTGTGTTTATATAAAAAAAAAAAAAAATATATATATATATATATATATATGTTTTTAAAAGAAGTATCTTCTGCTCACCAAGGCTGCATTTATTTGATAAAAAAACAATAAAAAAAACCCAGTAATATTGTGAAATATTATGACAATTTAAAATGACAGTTTTCTATTTTAATATTTTTTAAACTGTAATTTATTCCTGTGATCAAAGCTGAATTTTCAGCATCATTACTCCAGTCTGCAGTGTCACATGATCCTTCAGAAATCCTTCTAATATGATGATTTGATGCTCAAGAAACATTCATTATTATTATTATCAATGTTGAAAACAATTGTGTAAAAATTTTTTTCAAAATTCTTTGATGAATAGAAAGTTCAAAAGAACGGCATTTATTTATTTCTAACATTATACATGTCTTTACTGTAACTTTTGATCAGTTTAACTCATCCTTGATGAATAAAAGTATTGATTTATTTCATTTATTTCCCCAAAAAATAAAATAAAAATTCTTACTGACCCCAAACTTTTGAACGGCAGTGTTTAATGTTACAAAAGCTTTAGATTTTAGATAAATGCTGTTGTTTTGAACTTTCTATTCATCATAGCATCATGAAATAAAAATGTAAATAACTGTTTTCAACATTGATAATAATCATAAATGTTTCTTGAGCATCAAATCATCATATTAGAATGATTTCTGAAGGATCATGTGAAGACTGGAGTAATGATGCTGAAAATTCAGCTTTGATCACAGGAATAAATTACACTTTACTGTATATTCACATAGAAAACAGCTGTCTTAAATTGGAATAATATTTCACAATATTACTGTTTTTGTTTGTATTTTTAATCAAATAAATGCAGCCTTGGTGAGCAGAAGATACTTTTAAAAATATAAAAAATCTTACTGACCCCAAACTTTTGAATGGTGGTAGTATATATATATATACACTGTATTTCTATATGTGTGTGCATATACCTACAGTATGTATATATTAGTGCTGTCAAATCGATTAATCACATCTAACATTAACATTTTTGTTTATATAATGTACCTGTGTATGTTATATATATAACGTGTGTGTGTGTGTGTGTGTGTGTGTGCATAGACACACACAAGTTTCATTTTAGAATGTATATAACTTAAAAATATATTGTAATTAGAGATGCTTGAGCAAAACTGACTTAATTCCTTATTACTTTTACATGTAACAGTTGAGTAATAACTTGAGAGTTTTATGTATAACTTGAGGTATGCAGATGCATGAAACATTTCATCAGTGTGGATAATTTATTTAGAGGTTAATCAAGGCTGCATCTAAGATGACTCTGCCAATGTTCCGGTCACATTATCTGTCCGAGCTCATGTCATGTTAAATCTGGTCACGCTCCATCACTACCTTGTCCTCTTCACCTCAAAGAAAAAGAGTTTATAATGTGTTTATGGAATACATTTTAAAATAGATCTTTTGACTGAGGTTCTCTCTGTAAAAAGAATGTGGTAGGAATTGTTTTTATTGCTGTGAACATCTGCTCCATCATTTTGCTTAATAGACAAAATGGGTTATGGTTATTACATTTTGTGCTTGCATATACTTACAAACCATAATTTAATGTTTTGGCATGTTAAAATTAAGGTTCAACCATGATAATGTATTTGTGTAGAACTGTTGAAATCAGAACTGTTTTGGCTTCTCAGATTTTCTGGAGACATGCATTTAAATGGACCAATAGCTTATAATATTTAATATCTAATTGAACGTTTATTTAATTGTCAAATGGTAAAGATGGGGTTATTTTTTCGTTTCGATTCACCAATGACTGCTTATATTTTTAGACTACAATGACCACAATGCTTTGCGCCACGCACGTCATCGGAGACGCCGGAGTTGAAAGGTCAGAGAGCGACACCGGTTAGTGGATGACAGCGTGAGTCAATGAAGGTAAATCAATCTGCTGTATTATGATTCTCTAAAAATATATAATCACAGTTATGAACTCTGACACCATGCGATAAAACGGTGTCGGTTATTTAGTTATATTCTCTCTGTGTGTTACGCAAGGGCTTGCATAACAAGCAATATTTGTGATCAGCTGACCTCGTCTTTCAATACATCGACTGATATTATGAATGAAAGTGGTTTACTTGTGCTTCGATACGCTTTGCTTAAACTGTGCTGCTGTTGAGTTTCGTTTAACTCATTTATAAATTTGATAAATAACGCAATTTGGTTTCAGTTGTGTAAACCAGGGCTGCATTTCCCAAAAAAAGCATCATGATGTGCCCAAGTTGATCTTGAAGAAACCAATGACGTCACAACTTAACTGCCACGCCTCCAAAGTTTATCGGCAGCAAATTTCATCAAAGTAAATAATCAAACAATGTTTATAAGTATGTGTTATTTCTATAATCATATTAGTATCTCATTAATGATATGTTTGTTATTTACAAACTCTGTTTGGGAAGACACACATATGATATGAGACAGTATGATAAATTAAATATCAGTTATTCAGTTGTTCTAATCAGAATCTAATACTGATTTGTGTGGGATTAATGGTGATGGATAATATTTCTCTGTCTTTTTGCAGTTCCTCACATGGCTGTTCGGCTACTGAAGGTATCGTCTGTTGCCACTGCAGTGATCGCATCATCAGGATTTTACCTGTACAGCAAAAATGTGGACTTCAATGATCTCAGCATTGTCAGATTTGGGAGGGCAGCTGCAACGGTAACCATGAATAAATATTTTACACACTTTTAACTAATTAAACTTTGAATAATTCTGAATTCTACAAACTTAAGGATTGTCTCTTTTCAAAGAAGACATCAATGTTAAACCGCTTCAAAAATGAAAGTATAAAAAAGTGCTAAAGTTTGTTTACTGTAAGTCAAATGTATTCTGAACAACAACAGCAACAAAAAAATTATACAAAAAAAGTATTTTACAAAATAATTGCTAGAAAATCAAAGCCATACGTTTAACCCTGTTGTGTTCCGATTTGATATAAAAACAATTGAGCTTGTTAATAGGTTTCAAAGTACCGTTTCCATGATAACGCAATGTTCAATTTCGAAATAGTTGCACTGGATGAATGTGATACCTAATTTATGGTGATTACTAAAATATGTGATGGGGGGGAAAAAGGCAAATAAAAAAGCATGCCAAGCTACCGTGAAACTGCTAATAGACCAAGATGCATCTTAATGCCAGGTGTAAACTGGGCCTGACTGTTAACTGGCTAAATATTACTCTCATGTTAAATATTTATTTTATATTAAATACATTTAGTTTTTGCGTTTGAGTCACAGTAAGTGAATTACTAAAAATAGTGCAAATACAGTGTAGTTTTAATGAATTTTTCTGTCTAGTGTGCAGTTTTTATTCACAGTTTTCATCTTTGTCTCTGGAATGAATGTTTTCAGACAGCTGTCATCAGTTATGACTACCTCACCACTCTCAGAGCTGTACAGTATGGGACAGAGGAGTACTGGGCTGTCAAATCAAAGGTAAAACTCTTTGTCTTGGTGGTGACGGGTTATATCCAGGAATATCTGCTGTGTGGACATTTTATTTTATTTCTTTTGGGCTTAATTTGAAAGGAGAGTGTAGACTGGAAAGTCTGGGTCCCCTTGAGTATGTCCAGGTCTGGCGAATATTCTTGAATATCCTAATTTTATGAAGCGAATGATGTGGTCCTGTTGTAAATATACTTTCCTAGAGATGAATGGGCATCTCTTGTTGTGCTTTTGCCTTTGAAAGTCCACTAAATATGTGCTAATTCTATGACCTGCATAATTTACTATAACTACAAAGAGATCCTTATAAGGCCTGAACAATCTTAACCTACTGTACACTGTTTCAGGAGCCACTGTGTTGTATGGATATCTAGTGAAATAAGCAGTGTGCACAATTTTTTTTTGTCTCGGGGTCCATGATTTTTAGCGATGTCTTTACACATACACAACGATTTTTACTCTTTTATGCCGTGTTCATGTAATCTCAAATTACATGTAGTATAATAAGCAATCATATTTTATTAAATGTCATCCAAACAACACATTACTCCAACCAATATGACAGCATTGAAGTCAATAACCAACATGCAATCTCATTATTGATGCATTGATCAAACTTTGAAACAATGAAATTAAAAACACCCTAAACAATCTGGCTCGCTGTTCGTAGGATCATAGCTGCAAATGCCAGGCAATAATTCTTGTGCCATTTCCACCCCTGTGTATAAAGGCCATTTGAACAGCTCCGTCAGGGACAGTTAAACAGCTGGTGCAGGGAAAGGTTGCAGTCTCTCACCTGTGTGTGTGTGAGTCTGAGCGCTGATGGCAGTCGCTGGAGGGAAGCGCTGAACCCTGAAGAGCAGGGTCCGAGCCAGATGCACTCTCTGCCAGGCCCGGGTACGGAGGATAGGGTGCCGTTTTCCTTCCCCCTCGGGGCCCGCAGTCAAGCCTGGCTACACGCGCTGATTAGAATTAATGCAGGCCCCTGATTTAATATAGAGGAGAGATTTGGCTTCTAATTATTCTCTCACTAGGTGATTCAGCTCGCTGGTCGTAGGTTGTTTCGGATCATTCTTGTTTAGATTTTTCTCATTTAACGTTTTACTGCATTGTGGACAGTTGTACAAACTAACAGGATTAAAAGTCTTTTAAATAGTGTACACCTAAAAATAATTGTTTGATCTTCTGTGATACTACCATGCTTTTTGGACATGATACTATGTTGCTCTGCACATTTACCATAGTAATACCACAGTATTTTGGACATGCGCCATTGTATCTTTTGCAGTAATATGCAAATGCAATAGTAAGTGACTTTTTTGAGTATGCAATTTACTAGTCTTGGCCTCAGATGTCATGCCCACAGACCGTTGATATATAAAACAAACAAAATTGGAAACACTCTGGTGTTTCGAAGTCGTCATCTGATTGGTTGTATTCTGCAGTATTTCCAGGAGACGTGTGTGTCGTGTTCTTTAACGGCCCGCCTGGAGACAAAGACGCTGCGACGCCAAACCCCCTCATGGAAGAAAGCCACTGAGTTTACAACTGTGACAATGAGCGCTTATCAGGATCAACTAAATGCTGGATATGTGAAGTTCACGGCATAGACTCTTTAAAAGACATCCGAGAGTTTTACATGCCGCCCCGGTGTGATATTGTATGGACATCGACTTTACATTTTCACGCCCCTAAACATGATTCTGAACAAAACAAACTGTGATTGGTTACTTTACCTATCAATCAGATGGTCTCTGGGCGAACCCCCGAATAAAAGTTATTAATTTATTAATTGAAACAAACTGATTTGAATTCAGTGCCTTTTTTCAGTGTTCTTTTTAATATATATGACAAAATGCACAATAAACAAATGGCACCAGACTGTACATACTAGCTACATTTTAATACATGACCTCAAAATTATATTGCATGTAATTGAATTATCTGTGTCTCAATGTTTAGCTGATCAAGGTCCTGGCTAGTGCATTTTCATGATTCAAATTCTAGGGAACTAGAGATGAATGAGATGTGCTCCTAGTTTGGTATCACCGCATTTGCGCATTGTCATATTTCAGCTCTGAAATTTGTGAAGGGGGATGGTTTTTGGGGGAGCACTCACTAGATGATTTGCAGAAGGACAAGCATGTCTCATTGCTCCATGAGAACAGTGCAAGGGATAATGGGGGAGCTCCCAGGTGTTGCGGCTCTGTAATGGCCACAGCGTGTGACTCATGTAATGAGGGGCGTTCCACACAGTTAACCATGCCTCTGCTCTCTGCAGACCAGACCACCTGCTCTTTATGCCTACCAAGTGCTTTCCATCTCAGCAATTAAATCACTACTCACTTTTGTGTGACGTAATGATGATTATTACTAGACAGTTTTACTTTTTGTGCTTTATAATAATCAAGACTTCCATTCAAAAGTTTGGGGACAGTACTTTTTTCTTTATTTGGAAAGAAATGTATACTTTTATTCAGCAAGGACGCATTAAATTGATCAGAAGTGACAACATATTTTTATTTCAAATAAATGCTGTTTATTTGAACTTTCTTTTAAAGAGAGAGCCTAGTTCAACCAAAAATGAAAATTCTGTCGTCATTTACTCACCCACATGTTGTTCCAAACCTGTATGAATTTCTTTCTTATGCTGAACACAAAAGATATTTTGAAGAATATGGGTAACCGAACAAATGATTGACTTCTGTATGGAGGGAAAAAATACTATGGAAGTCAAAAATGATTACAGAATTTTCATTTTTGGGGTGAACTATCCCTTTAACCAAAGAATCTTGTATCACGGTTTTCTCAAAAATATTAAGCAGCACAACCAGTTCAACCTTGATAATAATAATAAATGTTTCTTGAGCACCAAATCCGAATGATTTCTAAAGGATCATGTGACACTGAAGACTGGATAAATGGCTGCTAATGATTCAATTGATTTTAATATATATATATATTAAAATAGAAAACAGTTTTTTTCAATTTATATTTCACAATATTACTGTATTTCGATCAAATAAATTCAGCATTGGTGAACATTTAAAAAGACCCCAAATGTTTGAAGGGTTGTGTATTTAAGTGATATTTTTTATATAGTTGTTACTTGCGGGTACTTGTAGAGAAAAAGTGAGTGGATTGTGAATAGTGGGGTTAAAATTAAAATAGTGGGGCTTTGTGACATCAGCTGGAAAGTCATTTCAGAGGTTGTTACATTTCAATCAAGTTTGTTTCAATGTTGTAGCTCATTAAACAGAGTAGACCTTTGAACTGATCAGTTGAACAGATCATTAAAGTACATTCAAATATGATCAATATTCTAAAACATTATATTTATTGTGACAGATGAGTAAAGCATTGAATGCCCCTCCCCCATAAGCCTATTATAGCTGACAGTCCACAGCAATCAGTTTGCAGATGTTTTGACCATTGAGATACATCTTGCTGTCAATTTCAAAGTTGAATTTTTGACACAATTTGGCTTTATATGCAGTCTGAAACCTATAGATCTGACGCTCCTCTGCCGCTTCTGTCATATAATCTATGCTGTTGGATACTGCATGATACATTTGCATGCATTTTCCCCGGTTTCTCCAACTGCGCTGGCACATAATTTGCAGTCAAAGGTGACAAAATGGACTACTTAGAAAGTATTCCTGGGGAGTGAGAAATCACTGGGTCCACAGTTTGGTATTTCTTAAATAGATGCTTTTGGCCCTTTTAACCCATAGCTGATGTCTCCTGATAATGTATTCTATGAATAGCAAGGAAAAACACTTTTTCCTGCAATGTCAGTGTGGCTCCAAAGAAAAGAGCCCAGCAGTGAGAGCCAGATGAGAGAGAGATAACGTCTGTTATCTACCCCTGGAAAGACCACCTGAGAACATTGGTGACACCCAAACTCAAGACTGCAGTGCCTTGCCTGATTAGTAACACCTTATATATAGAAACACACACACATATTTGTGGTTTGCGGGGACTATAGGCATAATGGTTTTTATACTGTACAAACTGTATATTCTATCCCACTCTAACCCTACCACTAAATATGCCCATCACAGAAAACTTGGTAGTTGGTAAAAAACAAACAAAAAAAACACTGGTTTATTATGCTTTTTGTTTTTTTAAAGCCATTTGGTTTACAAGGACACAGGAAGTGTCCTCAAACCATGTTAATGTTGTAATACCCATGTCATTATACACATTTGCATAAGCCATATATACAAGAACACACACGGACACACACACACAGACTAATTAGTTGCAGATCCTATTTCCTTTCTTTTTGAAGTAGAGGAACCATTTAAAGATTGGGTACTTGTAAAAGGTTCATTAAAACTTAATTTAAAACAAATTAAAATTGCATTTGTTCATTTGTTTCAGTTGACAAATGTTTTTAATGATGGACATAAATTTAGTTAGTGAATATTATGTATAACTCCATGCTGACAAGAACTCAGAGGGATGCATTATTTCATAATTTTCTATATTTCAGAACAGACAACATTGTATAGGATTTCTTAATTTCTAAATATTTAAATGATGTAACATGTAACATTTATTTATAGTGATTATTTATTTTTTATTTATTACTATTAATAAGTGAAATCATTGGGAAAAAAATAAGTATAAAAATAAGTTATCAAGTTTAGTTTTTTATTGTTATTATTATTTAGACTATTCAAACAACTTTTAACACTTTAAAGCAACTACTAGTGGCAGTTATAGGACCTCAACCACAAAAATGAAGGTGAATCTGTAAACTAGAGCCACCCCCTCCTCCTCCTAGTCTCTCCAAAACTATCATGTAGAAACTGCAGGATATCGCAGCGAGACAAGCTGCTCACTGGCCTGCTTTGATTACGGCACATGGACGCCCGCAGTTTTAGACGACAACACCGGTGGCATGCAGAGCTGTAGCGATGCTGAATAATGCATGCACTCAAAGTTGGAGGGCAGGTGTACCAGGCACCGCTGCTGTCAGGTGGGCATCGGAGCACAAACGGATGTAATCTGTTTTCTCTGGCACTGAGAGGCACTGCTGTAGAATGCACTTTTTCTACCCACGGCTCAGAAAATAGTCTTGCTCTATGATATCTTGCCCTGTGTGGGGTCTTCGTTGAGGAGAGGTTATGTGTCTTATCGTGGTTGACTGAATACCTTCCGAACAATCTGAGGAGATGATGTGAATCATTGCGTGAATATCACAGAGATAAAGTGTCGAAAAGTGTCAGAATCGGCACTGAAAACGAGTGGTTCTCAACTGTTGGGTGGTTAAGCATTTTGGGGTAAAACTATGCTAAACGCATGGAATCATGGTATCAAAATATTTAGTCATTAACTTTTAATCTGTTTCTTTTTTATTTTAAGTTTGAATTGATTTTAGTTGACTTTTTAATATAAATTATGATATGAAAAAGGCTTACAAAAAGAGTTTTGTAACCCCCCTTTTTTCAGCCAGCATTAAAAATGCATTTTGGGTATTCACATGAGGTAAGTTTTAATTGAATTATTTCTGCACTGAAAAAAATGGCTTTTTGATTTTACTCCGTTTTTAAGGCAAGTGGTTACACAAAATTAATTTATCTTCATTTTAAACATTTATTTGAACTTAATGTTATTTAAGTTCAAATATGATGAGTATTTCAAATATATTCAAGTCTGTGATTTTGAGTATTTGAAAAAGACCTGTTTGTATTTGACGTCCAGTTATGTTGTACAATTAAAAGACTGTCTGCTAAGCTGCACAGGCAGAAAGATACTTGGGTAATGCTTTATTTTAAGGTGACGTTGTTACACGTTACTATATGTATTTAATATAGTAATAACAGTCATTTATGCATAATTACAAGTAACTAACCCTAACAAAAAAACTAACCGTATGTATAATAAGTACATGTAGTTAATTAAAGGAATAGTTCACCCCAAAATTTATATTCAGTCATTATTTACTCATCCTCAAGTTGTTTCAAACCTGTATGAACTTCTATCTTCTGCTGAACACAAAAGAAGATATTTTGAAGAATGTCGGTAACCAGACAGTTGATGGTAACCAGACAGTTGATGGACCCCATTGACATCTATAGTAGGAAAAAAATACTATGGAAGTCAATGGGGCTCATTAACTGTTTGGTTACCGACATTCTTCAAAATATCTTCTTTTGTTTTCAGCAAAAGTAAAGAAATTCATACAGGTTCAAAACAACTTTAGGGTGAGTAAATGATGACAGAATTTTCATTTCTAAGTGAACTATCCCTTCAATATTACTCAGTACTTATTTGAGTTAGCACAATGAATACATCACCTTAAAATAAAGTGTAACCGATACTTGTTACTGCACTAGCATTAGCAAACCTTTTGCTCATTGGATGATGTAGCATTATAGTCTTACATGCAGCCATCCACAACCTAATAAGCTCTACTCTTCAGCACAAGTGTTAACCATAAATGTCAACATAACGGAAACTCTTAAATGTCAAACGTAACTGAACATTAACAGGTATTTCCCTCAACTCAAAAAAACATTAAATAACACAATCATTTTACATTTACTCTCCCGATCCAGCCATATGCAAAGAATGCTGGGAACTAAAAATTATCCTCCCAGTTTCAATAAATGCAACAAAAATCATTCATGTAATCCCAACACAAATGGATAAAGTAAACTTCAATTTTAAATAATAGTGGATTGAACACAATTAAATTAAGTTGTGTAGTTAAATGTATAACTTTTTTGAATTGTGTTGCTTCAGCAAATTTCAACTAAGTAATTTGAACAAGCAGTAAAAATACTTGCTGTCCAGGGAGTTTGACTGAGCAATGATATGAAGGCACTGTATATGTTTGTAGACCTGTACATTTGATGTTGTTGTTGGAATGTTGCTGCGTTTTGCCTTTTTGGCTTGTACATCTTGTTTATGTATGTATAAGTGTGATTGTTTGCAGAGGTCTCAAAGTCCTTGACAGCCCTCACAGGCATTTGCACAGCAGATTAGACTTTAGCGAGGGCTTATTCCACATGACTTCCTCCAGAGAAGCCTAAACGTCCTCCTCATGACCCTCCTGCTGAAGCAGAGCGGTACCGGGGTCTGAGACTGATTACAGGGTTAGAACAGCTATAGCGCTCTTATTGTCATCATGTGTTATCTTTGCTGAAGACTTAGCAAGTTACTCACAAAAACCAGGATGTTGGTGGTCTGCTTTGGGTTGGACTGTGAACTTTCTTTCCTTGAACATTTCAAAAAACAAAAAAACAAAGCAGTGGCACCATTGATGTAGCGACGCTGTAGCCGAGACTTCCTGATTCTGGTGAGCAGCAAGAAAGAGGATTGACAGTAATCTGATTGTGGGAAAAATGGAATTTGGATTGAGTTTGGCTTGGCACATTCTTTTAAGGGAAAACACTGTTGATGTGAGAGCAGTCTTTTCCCACTTCCCTTCTTTTCACTTTCACTCTACAACCGTTCTCTTCCTCCTTGTCTAAATGATTAATCTGTTCCTCGCACAGGTTGTTGTTCCAAGTAAGTCAGCATCTTGGCTTGTAGCATTGGAGAGAAAATCAAGCCTGTAGGGTTTGTTGGCAGAGACCTTAACAAAATCAGAAACAGCCACTCTAACAGAATGCAGCCGAGGTACTGTAATAATAATGTTTTTTTTCTTCTCCTGAAGGAGAGAATTGTTGACTGAGTCCATAAATGTTATTCTTTGCACACTTTTTTTTTGTATGCAGTGTTTGTTTAGACCCTCAACCTCATTGACGTGGCCACCTGTAACGCCACATTCTAGCCCACAAGTCTCTCTGCTTCTCCACCAGCCCGCACTGTGTTAATTGCGATGATGTAATAGATCACAGGCGTTTAGGAAAGCACCTATCATACGGGGGCTGATAATGAAAGGCTGGCCATATCACTGGATGATTAATGTGTAGGTGCTCGCTGAAGGTCATCTCAGATTTTCGCCTTCGGATTATCATTAGCTCAGGCGTGCTCTTAGACGTCTAATTCATCATCGTTTTTTAGGTTGCACCGATACTGTATTTTCATCGCAGCCAGAATGATGGGATGCTACGGACATGCAAATGAAGTTAGCATAAAATTGATTTTGTGAACACCGTTGCTTTTGATTTTCTTTATGATTTAGCTTGAAATTGTGGCGTGCAGTTCCATCGACTTGGTTTGTTGTCATTAAAGGTTGCTTGAGGACAGGAAGACCCCTTTCAGCGCCTGACGCATTAAAGTAATAAATCGGCATCTTCTTCCATTCGTTGAAAACATCCTCATCGGTTGGTAGTAACAAGGGGTTGTGGGCAGTTAATTATAAAAAGTTTCAGAAAGTATCTTTCAAAGTGCAACAGGTGGCATTCATCATCTCTAGATCTGAACTAATGAAATTACTTTTGGGAAATAGAGGGGAAATGAAGGACGCAGAAGTGGATTGCACACATGGAGGAACAATGCTGTGCTCATCAGTTCATAGTTTTGCTGCAGCCTGGAAAACTGAACATATGGATGAGCCATATATTCATTTCCCTAGCTCCGAGGAAAAACCCCTGCTGCCTTTTTTAGGAACTTTTGCCTTTATGAAAGTTAGAAGGACTAGCAAGTTTGGAAACTGATCTACAACACATCTATGCCAATCGTTGTTTCTCTTGCAAGACACTAGCTGTGTCCCAATTCAAGGCCGATTGTGTCACAGCGGTGTGGCCAACGATGTCCCAATTGGAAGGCTCCATCAAATGCGTCCTTCATTTCCCAGGCCATGGACCCTTCGCAGCCTAACCTATCCCAAGATTCATTGTGCGGCAGTAACAATTGGATTTTCTTGACAGAAAATGCCGGATTAGAGGTGAATCAAATGTAAATAAATATTGGTTACTCAAATATTTAACGAAAATGATTAAAAAAACTTTAAAGCAGTTCAAACATTGTCATTTCTTACTAAGATGCGATTTTATAGATTATAGGTTTTTGTAGATTGCAGATTGTGAACCCTGTTTTGTTTTCAGACTCGTCAATGGCAGTTTCTAGAGCAAACATGTTGAAGATTAGCCAATGATTCATTAAATAAGCCATTTCCTCACAAAAGTGGTTTATTCAGTGTAGTGAAGCCTCTCCTCCATTGACATTCAAAAAAAAACAAAAAACGGCCTCTTGTCTCCTTCCCTGCATACAGCAGCGTTAGCAGGCGTTACGCTTTTTTCGGCTAAGGTTGCAGGCTTGACTTCAAGTGGCTTTCTATCTGCTGTTAGATGAGGTGATGTCAGGCTATATGTTAGTGTCTTTCTTTTCTATATTTTCTATTTTCATAACTTGTTAGGGCCGGTTCACACAGAACACATTTTTGCGGTTAAAACTGTGAGCAAGCAACTTTGTTGCGAAGTTGTGAAATTACCAAAAAGTACCAATAAATTATTTAACTAGTATGTTGTGTGTTAGCTGGCAAAAATTTGCATGCAGGTATGAAGTTCATTCTATTTAGGATCAGTGTCCATATGTTTTATTAACAGTTCATGTTACTATTGTGTATTTACCATGACAATAGTACCAAATATTACAGATGTCGATAACTATAGATATGCGTGTATATCTATATCTATATCCATATCCATCTATATACATATACATACACATACATACCTACATACATACATACACACACACACTCTGTTTCCCTCTCTATCACACTAACACTAGCCAAAAAAAAAAAAAAAAAAGAAGGAAAATGGAACAAACTGCATTAACAAAACTTTTGTCCCTCTCTCGGATGTCCAGAGGCTAATATCAAAGAAAAGGATCGGTTGAAGGAAAGAAAGTCATATGTGCAGAACACCTTTGGTGTGGAAGAAACTGGCTAGTTTAGAAGATCAAACGTTTTCAAGTTGTGTAACACTGCTCGGCTCAAATCAAAGCCACGTTATTTGAAATGTAAATTTACCTGTGCTTTACAAGTTCTCGTTCGCTTTAAAGTATGATATATTCGGTGAACAGAGTGTGTTTTCCTGAAGCTTCAAACCTATAAGCTAATAAAAAAGCACTTAGCTCTGCACATATATGCATGTGCGTTAGCACACCTCATGTTTCCAAGAGATAATTGTTCTGCTAACTCTGCTGACTGAGATAGAACAGGACACGGCATACAGGAAAACATAAAGGCTAATGCAACGCTTATCGTGGTGTGATTATGCAATCCTAAACACTTTCCCAGTCTGAGGGACTGCTGCTAAGGGAATTGAGTCTCCTTAGCTATTAGCATATCATTAAAGGGAATGTGAGCAGCTGATTTGGAAATTAAATGTAGCTTACTTAACCCTAATGAATAATGCATATCAGATCGTCATGGACATGCTGACAAGTGCAGGCGTTATAGGAGGAGACATGGGAGGGGTTGCAATGTCAGAGAGGACGGACTAAAGGAACTGAATGAAAGGCTTGGTTAACTATTCGATTCTGCTTTTACGACCACATCTTTTGACTGCTGAAACCAAAGAGAAGCCTATCATTTCAACGGCTTTATGACTTGGAAAGTTGGAGGATAGTGTAGCAGAGTGGTTTAAGATCCTAAATGGTAACCAAACGGTTGCTGGTTTGAACCCTACATGTAAGTAGGGCCCAGTTTGTTTTGTTTTATTTATTTATTTGCCAAATTCCTTTAAATGTTTCTGTTTTCCATTTTAATTTCTGTATTCTGTTTTCTTGTACTATTTAATAATTTATAAAAAAAAAATTACAATAATAGTGCCCTATGAAATTGTAAAAAAAAATCAGAAATTTAGTTTTTGAGCTTTTGTGTTTTATGGTTTTATACGAATGTGATATAAAACGCTGGTAATAAAAAGAATGCATAAAACTAACAATATAATTTATCTTTTAAAATTTAATCAAATTAAATTGAAAGAATTTGTTTCATTTTTGACAAATAAACTGCTGCACACAGAGATTTACTGTTTCACAAAAAAAGTGATAATAATATTTATATATGAATGTTTTAATAAACTACTGTTGTTGCATTCCGTTATGCAATAGTGATACATTTTCTCTCATAATTTAGTCAGAAACATTGGATTTGCTGTAGTGAAGACCTTTGTGTAGTTTTATCAAATGAAATGCACTCTCAAAGCAGCTCTGGAGATGAAGTTCATGTGGAGTGTCGTGAGATTGCAGACGCTGAAAACACCACGAGCCTCACGCATGCATGATGATGTGTAGTAGACAAAACTGAGACACGTAGAACCTAGATATCATATAATAAAGGCTAGATGTCTTACGGCGGAGTCACTTCCGGCATCACCGGCGGCCATCTTACCACAGGGAAGCTGTGAATTAAGGTGAGTGATCAGCACGCACACAAATCCTCTTATCTCGCTGAAATCTTGACGGATTTACAAACGGTTTGGTTTCTTACAAACGTTATTAACGTGGCTGTAATTCTTTCATATGGAAGTCCATTGTTATAATTATTCAAATGTATGCAGTGTCATAACTACGAGTCTGACGTTTATAACAAACCAAACCGTTTGAAAATCGGTAGAAAATTTAGCAAGTTATGGTTATTTAAAAGTACATGCACCATGTTACGAGTGAGCGAGCACCCTGTGGTAAGATGGCCGCCGTGTGCGGACGTCGACCTCCATTGATTGGCCAGCAGCGCGCACGAGACATCTAGCCTTTATTATATGATATCTATGCGTAGAACACTCAGGCTTCAGTCTCAGATTTCAATAGCATTATTTTTACATTTACATTTATTCATTTAGCTGACGCTTTTATCCAAAGCGACTTACAATTGCTATATATGTCAGAGGTCGCACGCCTCTGGAGCAACTAGGGGTTAAGTGTCTTGCTCAGGGACACATTGGTGTCTCACAGTGGATTCGAACCCGGGTCTCTCACACCAAAGGCATGTGTCTTATCCATTGCGCCACCACCACCCCCCCTAATTTTTGCGGTTTAATATTAATAGACACTTGTCCACATCATGATATCATTAAGTGTGCAGCCCTACTTGATTTATTCATGCAATTTTTTGCCAAATTCTGTGACGTTCCATGCTATACAGTAAATTTCATTTTTATGACTGTATACTGCGATTCCGTAAATCATAGACTCCTATGTAAGCCATCATCATTGTTTCCTTAATCCTATAAGTTGCACCAGGGGGAATGTTACTTTGGATAACGGTGTTTGCTAAATGGCTTCATACTTGGGAGTTTTTCCAGGGCGCTGCGTACTGGGTATCTTGCACTTGAACAGAAACAGTTTTTTTTTTTCCTGCAATGTCACTCAACTCTAAGTGGACTAAATCACACTGCAAACTGAAATGGCTTCATCAAAGATGACAAAGTGGGGAAAAATACAAAACAACAGCTAGAAAGCCAGATGTAGGCTGGGAAAAGCAGAATGAGTTGTAATGGAGCACCAAATGTGCCGTCAATAAAAGGGAGTGCACACCAGATGGACACTCATGTGGAAATAGCTGCACTTTAAGTAAGACTGAGTCAAAGTGCAATGAGTTTTATTTATTTTTAAGTTCCTACTCCAAATTTTCAGAGGCCCACATATATCGTGCGTGTTTATTTCCCCCAGGCGACCTCATGACTAAGTAACAAGCAGAACAATATAACACTTGCAAATGAATGCCTTCTATTTTAATTCTTCCTTTCAAAACATCTCAGTTCCGGGGAAATCAGAACAAATATATTTCACCTTAACCCTGCTGTGTACAGCCATGGGGTAAGAGCTTATTCAGTTTTACGTAGGCCTTGTGTCATTCCAGCAGCCAATTAGCTTCCATTTTGCCTGTTAGTTGTAAACAACATTATCTAAATTTGTTCTGAGAAGTCTCTGAAGGTTGTGCGAGTTCCTGTTTTTGCTGCACAGCAAGACAAGTAGTTTTGTACCCTTGCAATCTCTTTTTATTGGATGTTGAGCATGACGTCTTGTTCTGATGAATGAAATTAGGTATTCCTCTGGCTTCTGTTTGGGTCTATCACTTGAGTCAGGTCCATTAGTGTATTCTTTGAATGGGTCCATTACAGGGGAGTAACTTGAGTAGCATTGATAGTAGTCCAGATGTTTTAAAAAAAATCCCAGTAATGACCTACGGTTTTCAACGAATAGCATTGTTACATTAAAAAAATGCAACTTCACTTTATTTTGCATTATTTTATTGCATTCACACTCCACAACTCAACTTTATTTCTAAAGCCAAACAGCTGGACATAGAGGTTACAAAGGTAATAATGCATGGAGCCAAAAATACAATTAAAACAGAACGAAGACAGACAAAAGAAATGACAGTACAATTTATAATACATTATTTAAAGCTAAATAAATCACTGGTTTTTAAGGCTCCCTGAAATGCCCCTATTGTGGGATATGTTTTTAAGGATAATGGAAGCTCATTCCAAAGTCTAGGAGCTGCCACCGAAAATTTACGTTTCAGGCGAGATCGAGGACCTGTCAGACACAGCTGATCATTTGAGCGGAGTGACCTCAAAGGTTGATGCAAACCATAGATTGTAAAAAAAAAAAAAAGAAGCTTGTCACCGCTTCCTTCCACTGTAGAAAAATAAAGCCAAAATATCCCAGAAATGGTCATTGCCGATTACCTCATTTAGAGCCCGAGTCTGTGCAGTACTGCGTGATAAGAACTACCTAAAATGACACGCACACAAAAAAACTGTCTTTGGAAAAATATTATTTGAAGTGTAATTAAATTTTTTTAGGTTTGGCTTGCGTCCCATTCGATTATATGGAGAGGGCGGGGTTTATGACCTATACTTCAGCCAGCCACCAGGGGGCGATCAAAATGCTTTGCCTTCACTTTTCAGGACTTGTGCGGCACATTTGATGCAAACTAATGAACTCAGAAATACACCACAGCTTTAGCAGAGTGAATTGAGGCAAAACACTATGATTTGTAGGGTTGGAAAGCCTGATTCCTTTTAGAAATTCAGTTTGTTCATATAATTAAGCAATTCACAGGTCAAAAAAGGGAGATATTCAGTTAAATATCGTCATATCGCCCACCCTGATGTCTCATCTGATTATCTATAAGATATTGTCCTCTTATACAGCATCAGTGTTTTTTGTTGGTGTTGTTTTAACTATACTTTTGTCACTGTTTTTGTGTTTTAAAAATGTAATTGAATTTTTAATTTGATTTACAGTCACCAAACTGTCTTATATTTCTAAGCCAGATAAACATACTAATTGCATAATTTAAACAGTATCATCTGGTTTTTATATTTACATTTACCTTTATGCATTTGACAGATGTTTTTAAAGCAACGTACAATGCATGATATGAGTGTTTATTCTTTTTTTTTTTTTTTTTTATCAGTTCATGCATTCCCTGCTAATCAAACCCATGACCTAGGTCCTAGGCATTGCTAGTGCCATGCTGTACTGTATTATTTATATTTGTTCTGATTTTTTATTTAATTTTTTTCTCTCTCTGATTTCACTGGAACTGGGATGTTGAAGGGATTAAAATAGAAGACATTCATTTGCAAGTGTTATTGTTCTTCTCATTACTTAGTCATGATGTAGCCTGAAAGGAAACAAGTACAAAATCTGTGGGTCTCCAGGCAAAATTATGGCAAAAAAAAGAAATAAAAACAGAGCACTTAAGTTTATGTATGCGTGTGTGTGTGTATATATATATGTATATGTGTGTGTATGTGTATATGTGCATATACAGTATTACATGCATTCAGTGTTTTTGTTACTAGGTTGTAGTGTAGATAACTACTAGCCTATTCATTTAAATTATCAGTAGTTTCTCCATCACTGACCATGCCAGCTTTGTCTAACAAATACATAGACTTCAGATGGGTTTTGCTGGTCAGGAACTCTCCCTGGGGCGATGGAGTAACTGCGTGGAACGATCTGCCTAGATTACCATTATGGGCACATGGTAACAAATTGGTGTCCTTGTACTTTGTGACAAGCATGAGATTCAGGCAGATGATGTGTTCAATAGCGCTACAAATGATCTAGCCGAGTATCAGATAATGTGGGAGCTGATGGCTGCTGCCGGGGGGAGAGCGGTGCATTTCATTACGATCAGATGCCGATTCACTGTCAGGAAATGGTGGAGAGCGTGCCAAAAGTCACACAGATGTTGCATTGTACTCATCTTTTCAAAATGAAGCCAACAAGCAGGCGGCAAGAGAATGTGTCCATGGATTGAGGACAAACCGTGTTGATTTTAGGAGTTTCTCAGCTGTGCCATTAAGGACGAAGGAATTGTAAACACATTTAAGGCGGCATTCACATCATCTGATTCATGTTACATCTGGAATGTGTCCGCTGAGGATATGGGGAATAGAGGGTTCCTAAATGCATACAGCATTCCAGAAACATTACTTTTATGTAGTAGCATTGATGATTTTTTAATTATTAAACAGATTATGCTGGATACACACTATATATATATGTGTGTGTGTGTGAATATGTATGTATGTATGTGTGTGTATATATATATATTCATATATATTGTGTTTTTTGGGACCTGTTTAAGTGCATGCTTTTCTTCTGACATTTATAAATTTTCAGTTTTGGGTTTTTGTTATAAGTTTGAGCAATTTGTTGAGAAACTAACCAGTTCTTACCTGCAGATGAAGAGTAAACCCTGTTTCTCCTTTAAAGTATATAGTGCAAGACTTGTTGTATAATCCTGTATTACATAACTGCACATTATGGATGTACCATAAAAAGTGGCTTTTTAGCTTATAATGTTATAAATGCATAGAGTGCAAAATTTCACTATGGAGGCGTAGATGTTGTAAGTAAGACTGTGATGATTCCTGAAGCTAATTAGTGAGGCTACCTTGTTATTTCATCAGTTTATTTTATGGGATAATTGTGGTTTATAAATTGCTTATCTATGTTTAGACTGATTTATCTTAAGCCTTTTTTGGAATGAGTAAGGGAGGCACTTAAAATATATTTTTGGTTGTATAATTATGGTTGTAATTAACATCGCATGCACTAGATGGCAGCACTGGCTAAAGGCCTTCTGCTGTCTCATTGGCGAGTGAAGTTTGTCTTTGCAAGTATGTTGAAAGTATGAAAAGAACAAACACTTCTGAGGGGCATATGTAAATATGGGTATACATAACTTAAGTCCTTCAAGGCTTTCTCACAGTGGCATTCTGGGTAAAAAAAAAAGATCCCTCTGGGAATATGATGAGAAATTGAGGCGTTTAACATTTTCATTCAATCACGGCCAGAGTCTGTAGGAATGCTGACAGCCCCAATTCAAGCAGCCCACATAAATACTTAATTTTTCTGTCATGTTCACTATGCTGTCAGTCTTAGCTTGAGGTTTGGCAGCGTGCTGTGGAAACACAACTACTGCAGAAAAGCTGAAGCCCTCCCGTAATAAAGATGAAAAATGGACCTCATATTAAATATCTAATTGTTTTAATTAATTACCCTCCATACACTCCATAATTAGCACAAAAAAACAAACAAAACAAAACAAAAAATATATGAATATATACATATACATATACATGAATATACATATACATTATTTTTATCAACTGTAATTGAAAATATTTTGTGATTTATTAGATGAATTTCAGCAACATTTTCAATCATCCCTCGAATATTATAATATATATGGAATTAGGGGAAATTAACAGAGTATATATATATATATAATATAACATTAATATAAATTATTTAATTTATGAGTGGAATTATGATGTTTAAACAATATCTGGATAACCATACAACTATATTCCTGATTCGCTGTGTATTATTGTAGCACGATGACCCTTTAACGTGCTTTACCATACTGTCCATGTGAAAATGAAATGTTATAGACTTTTAACTTTTAATTCTTTTTATAATTTTATCTCATTCTGAGCAGTGTTATTTTAGTATTATTTTTATACTAATATGGTTTTATTAATATTATGAACTTGCATTTTATTTTATATATTTTCAGTTTACATTTTGATTTTAGTGTACTTTTTAGTAATTTTGTCATTTTTATTAGTTTTTGTTCTTTTTAAATATTCCTTTTTATGTTTAATTTATTTTATTTTAATTTTAGTTTTAGGTCAATTTTAGTTTTTAATTTCTATATTTCCAGTTGGTAGTTTTAGTACTTCTGCTTAAACATATATCAATTAGTTGCCAAAGCAACTTTTCTCTTTTTCGTATAATTTAAGTTTTTCATCTAATATAAATATTTATATTTAATTTCAGCGTTATTTCAATGAACAAAGATCTCTTTAATAGTTTTAGTTATTGATAATAATCCTGATTCTGAGTTTGCATTTTGGAGAAATAGAAATAATCGAGTATGTTCCACCCTCTCACAGATTTCTCACAGAGTAATGTTTAATATTTTCCCCCCAAAATACTACAAAATAATTCACACACATAATAAAAAAAATAAAAAAGAATATATATATATATATATATATATATATATATATATATATATAAAAAAAAATATATAACACACACACACACACACACACACACACACACACACACACACACACACACACACACACACACACACACACACACACACACACACACACACACACACACACACACACACACACACACACACACATATACATACATATACATACATGTGAATATACATATACATTATTTTTATCAACTGTAATTGAAAATATTTTGTGATTATTAGATGAAATTCGGCAACATTTTCCATCATCCCTCAAAGCCTTATTTTCCATTGTGTAAAAATGGCATCTACTCTGATGTCTGGTTATAGTCTTTGTTGTTTGCTGTGTAAAAGTTGTTTTGTTGTTGCTCCGAACACCCTGGACGCTGCTATCCATTTCTACCATCTTGTCATGTCAGTGAAAAAAGTCCAGAAATGTGACCAACACTTTTATACCTCATACTGGTTTCATTCAGATTCTAATAAATGATTCAGTGGTGTTTCTCTAACTGTGTGAAGCATTAGCATGGCGTGTGACAAACACAAAAGATTGATGGTTGGTGTGTGTGCGTGTTTGTGCGCGAGAAGTGTGGTGTTAAATTTCAAGGTCTGGTGGGTATTCATGGAGATGACAGACTCCTGGAGAACCCCACAGATGCTCAGTGCCCTGATATCTGCTGCTGCTTGCTTCAGCAGCTCAAACTCTCTCACTCTTATCACCTGCCACTGCCCTGGATTGTGGAGATCCTCAAGCCAGTTCACTGCTCTAGAGCGTGTGCTGAAGATCGTGTCCTGTAGGGCTGTGAAGTGTTGGCAGAAGCATTGCACATATGGGTGAATCTCACAAAAGCATGTCCGGGTCAGATTTAACTTCAAAATCAATAGAGAAAAAAAAAAATTCTAATCTACACTTCGTTTCAAAAGCTTGCGGTCTGTAAGATTTTTTATGTTTTTGAAAGAAGTATTTTGCTCACCAAGGTTGCATTTATCAACAATACAGTAAAAACATTAATATTGTGAAATATGACAATTTTTAATAATTGTTTTCTATTTGAATGCATTTTCTGTCATTTCAAGTGTAATTTATTCCTGATGCAAAGCTGAATTTTCAGCATCATTACTTCAGTCTTTAGTGTCACATCATGCTAAAGAAAAAAAACAGCATTTATTTGGAATAGATTTAGATTTAGATTTAGATTTTATTGTAAAAATGTAAAAATCTTTACTGTAGGGCCGCGCAATCCTGGATAAATTGAGAATCACTTTTTTTTTTTTTTTTTTTTGATCTCGACTCTCGATTCTGAACAGACAACTAAACAAAATAACGCAATTATTAAATATTTACAAATAATTAAATATAAATAAATTTAAAAAACAGTTTGAATGAATGATTCAATGACTCACTCATTAAGACTTCACTTTTTTATTTAATTGTTGAATCAACGTTTTTGAACAAATCTTTTGAATGAATAATTTATTCAGTGACAAGTACATTTTTAACGATGTAACTAATACAATATTTATTTGAAACGGCATTACTTTCCAAAGGTGATTTAAGGAGATACACATTTTGCACACATAAAAATTTGACGTTTTATGACTATTAAGATTTATTGCATTGACATGCACGACTAATATATTTATTATATATATTTTTATTTCATAATACATTAATGACAATAATATAAAAAATTTTATTTAAAAAAAAAATTTGCATTATAGAACTGATGAAAATATTAATCGACATTGACCTGTAGGCTTTGTTTGTCTTTAAGTAAAATAGAGCTTATTTTTTTCTGATGCCCCTGCAAATTTGACCCAGTCTGATGTTGACAGAAAGTTGATAATTTGGCCAACTTTTTTTTTTTTTAACAATACAGTACAGTCTTGTCAAATGAAATGTGACGTCTGCTCTTAGTTTTCTTTTAATTGCTCTAGCACTGAGTAAGTATGTTGGCCAATAACCCTGCCTTTGATCTGTGGAAGCATGTCAGTGAGGAAGAAGAGGTGACGGGGTCTATGTGTGACTCTGCCTGGGGCCTGTTGTATGGGCTCTTGGCAGGGAGTCCTCACCGCACAGAGGGTGATCTCATTTTCATAATGGGCTTTGTTGCTGTTTGTCGTTATTAACATTGGCGCTCCTCTCAGGGGGTCTTGGAGAGGCATCCAGTCACACACACCAGCCTGTGCTGCTTTACATTTGACACCCATTATAACTTTGTTTTGATTAGAACTAAGTGGACAATCTGTATAAATCGCTTTGTAGTTGTATTTAAATGCAGATGTATTGAAAAAATGCGGTTGGTAAACACACTGTGTGCTTGTTTAGCAACAAACTGCACTCAGATTGCAGGTGACGTGCATTGGTGTTTTAACCAAGTATTTTTAAATTGTAATTGTAGGATACTAATTTAATACTATTTATCATGTACATTTGTAATTGATCTGTTTGTTTGATCACCTTGACTAGCAAAAAACAATGGTTTGAGTTTAAGGCGGGACTACCTATTTGTTTGACCGATGGCAGATGGTTTGAAAACATTATTTTTGAAATCACGTTTGGTGACGCTAGTAGTGCAGAATTGACATACTTCACCTTTAACTACCTAGAGTGATGCGTAGAGTAACTGCTCATGCACACTAATAATATACAGTAGCACAATAAGTTTGTTGCCAGAGGGGAATAGTCGAGTTTAAACTACTCTGACTTCTTGGATTTTTGTCATTTGGCTCAGATGTTATTTTCTGGAGACCAGTTAAAATGACCAATAATTTACCACTCTATGAACAAATCAACCAATGTCAAATCACCGCCATTAGTTTCGAGCTTTTAGCTATGAGAGCTTTTCAAAACGAGTTTTTTTTGGGCAACACGGCTCAGGTTTATGGACATTGGATGGATAAAATTTATGCAGCTCAGTTTCAACTGTGAGGTATAACACTTCAGTTTGTGTTTGAAAATGAGCCAAATTTTTTGTTTTGTTGACACTTAAGTATAATTTAGCAGTACCTCTTTGCCAAATATGGTTAGTATTGCTAAGAGGAAAGCAAATTGGTAATATCATCAAATAATGGGAAAGTACCTCCGGAAACACAAAATAACAGCCATTTTGTCATGAATTACTTCTGTGAAAGGAATAGAAGTGTTTTGAAGCATTGCATACTTACAAGAAGTCACATGTAACTTGTGTATTTTTTTGTTGTTGTTGAATAAAATGTCCTTTCTGTAACTGCGCCATGCACCTGAATGAACGTTATTTTGTTCCATTGTATTCTTGTATCTGTCTGGAGTGACAAATTAACTTGAAACATGAGAGGTAACGATAAGCCTGCATAGCAATTTAGTTTTCTAGGTGGATAATGATATCGTGGTCATTTAGATCTGTATCACAATTTGGATGTCGTACCATCAATAGTCCTGCCTGACAATTTTATTGCAGCCCTAATGGACGTTTAGATGCTTTGTCATGTGATCTGGCCCTCCTGGACAGGTTTGGAAGTCACTGAAACCACAAAATAGTGGCAGAGCATGTTTCACTGCACAAATCTGCTGTAGACTGAAGCATGGTGGGGCCGTACATGAAAATTATACATGGCTGAAAAAGCTAAATTGCCTTTTGTTCCAGCTCTCTCTCTGTTCCTTATCTACTCCTTGCATTAGGCAGTCGGTTGCTATATGTGGTCCACTGTGAATCGCATGTAATATAAGCTCTGTGGTTTATGGTGGTAGCATATGTCTGTACGCTGACAGTCACTGCATGTGAACGATAGAAAGGTCTGGTCTGCACATCCATCTACACTCTTGGAATTTATTATCTCAAAGCTTTTAGAAAAAAGGCAGATAATTAGCTGCAATGGAGGGAGAAAGCACTCATTGTAGTTACTGGCTTTTAGCTTCACTCTACATTAATTAATGGCGGTCTCTTGCGATGGGGAAAAAGTCCTGTAAAGGTCCATTACTGTTTCTTGGCGGCAGGCAATCTGCGCTGACCAGCAGAAGCAGCATGGATGGCTAAATGTTTATTTGGACTGTCTGCATTTTTAGATTCAATTTGCTTTTGAGCACTAGGGAAAGATTTTGCGAGATGTTGTGCCAGTTGAAAATGTTCATAATACTTGAAATGTAAAAACTCCAAAGTCTGTTTTTATTTTTAAAGTGTTATTACCAAATAAATGACCAAGTTCCATGGCGTGTAAATGTTTTGTCAGCACTGCTGTTCAGTAGTTGTTAAGCAGATGCTTTGGTCTTGTATATACTATGTTTATTATAGGGTCCACCTGGAGTAGCCTTGGGTTAAGTGGATTGCTCAAGGGCCCAATGGTGATAGTTCATGAATCACCTCTAGTGGGATATTCAAACCAGTTTACAGTAATTTCTGCATTCATACTTGGACAAGACTGATTTGTCTAAGACTCATTTTCTGTGTTTCATTGCTTGTGTAAGTTTGTGATTACTGTCTGCATCTCTGGAGTGCTTTGTGTTTTAAATGGGAAGGACATGCTGCTGATTAACACAGACTGACATTAGCAGGAAAAAAGAAATTGTATTCCAGCTTGGATGTCATATTTAGCAACCTTAGCTCCTCTGGTGAATGTACGGATGATTATACCCTAAGGCTGACAGCTAAAATAGACCATTGTTTACTGATTTATTAGAATTAGATACAGTCCATATCGTAGCAAATTTTTATTTGTTGTTATTATTGTTCATTTGTTTCTCTTTTTTAGGCTGTTTAAATGTCTCCAAACTAATCTGAAGTTGTAACTTTTGCTGGGCGTCAATGTTTTTATTATTATTTATTTATAAACCTTTTTTTTTTTTTTTTTTATGAAATGAAATCTGATGTCTCCTTCCAAATGGTGAACTCTATATTCTTGTTTATTCATTGGTCATTTACTTTTATATGCTGGGAAAGATACTGGAACTGTTTAAACTTCATATTACAAATGAAATATCCATTAACGCATGCAATTGGGAGGAGTTTCTGTAATCACATGAACATCATCTCGCTTAAAGATGGGATTACTTGCAGTTCTGGTATTGAACTATATCTAGCATTGGAAAAAAAGATGGCGTCTCAGCTCTCCTCCGAGCAGTGGACTGGAGATTCGAAGAGATACGAAATGGTGCGCCGCCTCTGAGAGAGGAGAACAGTAAATCAGACGCTGCTTGGGCTCCACCAGTGCATGAAATGGCGGCAGTAATGAATTTGCGGCCAGAACATTAGCATGCTTTAGCCTCTGTCTCGATTCTTCTATTGAGTTCTCACTTCTGATAATCGTCTCTCTCATATTCTCAAATGCAAATTGCATTCTTATCACAGCAAAGCTAGTAATAAATAGACAGCTCTAAATGAAGTTTTCAGAGGAGTCTTCCAGCTTCAGCACTAAAAACATGTTGAAAATGATTGCCTGGTATATTTGTGCCTGGATATTGTGGTTTTGTTTTATAATCGTAGCTTTTTGCTCATTTCAAGAGATTAATAAGTGACATTTGTTTGTGATTCAAACCCACTTCTGTTTGTCTTTGCGTTTTTGACTCAACCAGTAACATGAGTTTGTTTGACCAATGGTAGACTAGTTTTCTCTATAAACTTGTCATTAGGATTCATTATTTTTGCAGTTTTAGCTGATGATACATCTGTCACAGAAATTACATGCTTCGTCTTTAAAGAATCTAAGTAAGAAATTCTATGAAAAATATATATTTTTTGAACAGTCCCACTTATGAGTGCTGTTGGTCGATGGACTGATGCGTCAAATTGGTTCAGATTTCAAAAAAGATTTCAAAAAGATTGATCACTTATTGCATCACAGTATTTAATGTGAACTTTGCTGACCTCTTTTGACTTTCCACATAGCTTGCTCCTTAATAATGTGGATGGTGGGGTAGTGGATAGGAGGAGTAACAATGTTGAACATTAAATTTGCTAGATCACACCTTTTAAATAAATGAATAAACAAACTCTTCAGCATTAAGTTCCACAGCCTCTGTAGGAAGGATAAGGGAAGCTGATATGACAGAAAGTGTATTGATTTGGCTCACAGAGCTTTCAGTAATGAAGTGTGGGATTGCATAATTCAACCCCTATGCTGCAGATGTAATCTGGGATGTCTGCTTTTATTAATTGAACGTAATGCAGCTGCTACTAATGGCACATTATTCTTGAGGGCTGTGGGAGCTGCAGGCTATGAACATTTCTCAGCCGCTATCAGATTCTGATGTCTCTTTTAAGTTTCTATTTTTTTATTGTTTTCGGCATGCTTTTGATTATAAATACTGTACCCTAAGGAATGTGAACCTTCAGAAAAAGGGATTGTTTAAGGGTGTCCAGGTCACATTTTACACCCAAAATATAAGTAGCAGCCTAATATGAATTTGATTTAAAGTATGTGCGTTATGATTGTTTTGTTTTTTTGTGGATGGAAATGCAATAACATTTTATAAATATAATGTACTAATTTTATCAGTATGATTTATACATATAATTAATTATTATTAAGATTATAAGAATGTAAAGGGGAAATTTCATAAAAATGTATAATGCAAGCAGTCTTAGTGGTTCAAAAATAGACTTCTTTCCTGTCAAACAATTAATTTATCTTGTAACACTGTATAAAAAGGTTCCATTAAACTACATTCATTAACATGAACTAATGAAAAATACTTCTAAAGCATTTTATTAATCTTGGCCTAGTTCATTTTAATTCCAACATTTACTATACATTAAAATCAGAAGTTGTATCTGTTAATATTATTTAATTGACCTGAGCCAACATGAGCAGTTAAACAGGATCAATAAATACTGTAACAAATCTATTACTTGTTGTTAATGTTAGTTAATGCATTACATAACGTTAACTAATAGGACATTATTGTAAATGGTTACTATTTATCTTGACAACCAATATGCCATTTGAAAGTATTAAACACAAGATTAGTGTCTGAAATCCGTTTTGGTTACACTTAATTTTAAGGTGTCCTTGTTACTGTGTAATTATACATTTAAGTACTGAGTAATATTAAATAACTACAGTAAGGATTAGGGGTTGGTTTATTTGCATGTATTTATGCATAATTTATCGTTATTAGCAATAACATGTAATATGTGTAACAATGGCATAATAAAATGTTTCCCTGTTTTTCCTCTATATTTTGGACGCACAAGTTGGACAAAGTGGGCTTTTAACTCTTTCCCCACCAGCGTTTTTGAAAAAAGTTGCCAGCCTCCTCCTGCATTTTCTGATCATTTTCAGAAAATTGTCATGGCCCCCAGAATATTTGTTGTATGAATATCTGAATATGCAATATATTAAAAGAAAGAACAGATCTTCTGCTTAAAAAAAGAATGCATGAAGCTAGAATAAAAGGTTTTATGTTGTTTTAATCAAGCAACTTTTTGAGCATAAAGCTGAGACAATTAAGTTTTTTTCAAAGACTACATCAATAGCGCATTTAGAACAATGATTCAATCGTAGATCGAGTCCATTAACACCCCTAATGCTTCACAGTCCTATAGCTCATCCTGGGTCAACAATTCATTCAGTCACATTAGGCGGTTTTGATTTATATGCTGGTTAATGTTGATGATCACGTTATTTTACATATGATATCGCTTGTTTCTGCTTCTTCTTTGTGTTTAGATCTGGAGATTCTGTACTCTGCGTAATAGCGCCCCCTAGTACCATATAACAGTAATAACATGGAAAGCCGGAAATTTCTGTCAATGGCGGGGAAAGAGTTAATTTTGATGTCACCAGCCATAAACGAAACCCTCTGCAAACACACCAGGTGCTTTGTATTTATTTCAGATGTTACTCTTTGACCTGACCTCATCTCATCCTTTTAATCAGGGTTAATCTTTCTTCTGGTGGATTTGGGTAAATAGGCCAGTTAACATCATGACTAAGGAATCACTGTTGCTTGTCTGGAATAACAGCAAGCTCATTTTATTCCATTGAAAACCCACCAGGCTGAATGAGACTCCTTTCAGAAGTTACAAAGCGGCTTCACAGCATGGCCGTAAATTTGGTAGTGCATGCCTTCCTGTCTTCCATACCTAAAGTTTAGAGACTATTAAATAATACCTGCCAGTATTTCTAGCACTTGCACTGAGCCTGGACAGAGGCGCCGCACGAAGCAGAAGTGTAAATCGTAAGGGAAAAGTAATCCATGAAGGTTTTGTTTGTTTTAGGTCTGTCACGAATGAGAGATGTTTCCATTTGTTCGATGGCATCACTTCTAAAGGGCTAAGTGCATCTCTGTTCTACTCGGGCAATTCATTACTGTATGCTAATTTGTTGCTAGCGCCAGGAGCTAGCCAAACAGACCCCTCAGCCCTCCATCTGGCCAAGCAATTTCAAACTGAGATGGGCGGTAGTAGGTACTGCTCGCAGAGGTGGGGGGAGAAATGAATAAGAGGGGCTTTTTAATGGTCTAGTGTGCATTTATTGACTGCTGGGAATTTTCTGAGATTGGGCAGCCGCTAAATTGCCCGCTCCCTCAGAGTTATTCATGAAGTCACAATGTAAAGCAATAATTGCCTGGCAATAATAGATGCAATTTCTATGAACGCATGTTGCTCCACTTTGCTTACAAAAGGAGTGACTGGCTAAGCCGCCGTGTAATGATGGAAGTGCACAGAGCATCTTTTCACCTCAAACGAAAGATCACAGAAGAACGAGCCGCCATTTTGCGGCTTTCCTTCACAGAAAGGTGAATAGACCTTTCATGTACACGAAATCACTTTATTAAACAAGTAAGGGAGAAAGAAATTGGTAGACAGACCATTATTATCACCTTTTTTTAATACCTTTTCTGTCTGGAGGTGTGATTATTTGGTTACTTGATCAATAGGGCTGTAAAACTGTACATGACTCTAGCATTTTAGAGGTCATTGATTTGTGCTTTTACCCCCAAAACATGGTTGCCATATGAGAAAAAAGTCAATGAGGCTCTCATTTAAAATGAGTGGTTCAGCAAGTTGTAACCCGATACCAGTCTGCTCTCTCTAAGCTGGTATTACTACATGACTGGATGTTTTTATTCACTTTCAAGTAGTTATCTAAAGAAGCTATCTGCTAGCACTCAAGAATCTAAGGTTGCACTAGCTGTAAAGAGCTTAAGTTATCTTAATTCTTCTGACTTATTGATTTGCATTGAACCCTATGTGTAACCTTTTTATTGGTGAAGCATTTTTAGGTGACACTAGCATCTCTGAATGGACACAATGCCAAAACTTGATGTCTTAAACCCAAACACTCTCCCTTTCTTTGTGTTTTCAGTAAGCAAGCTATCAACTTGGCATACTAGCTTAGCATAGTGCTACCTTTTTACGAAAGCTCTACAAGAAGATATTGTCGTAAGATATTTGAAGTTTAAATATCGATTACAAGGGTGAATGCACACTAAGCTTGTTCCTTTTAGAAAATAATATATTATAAATAATAATAACCAATATGTCTTCTCAATGTCTCTGACACTGGAGTTATGTATTATTGCTTCTATTTGAATGGAGTAAGTGCTTTTGAATTGAAAAAAACAACAACAAAAAAACAGGGTGAGATTTTCTAGTTTTATCTGCCACTTCTATTCTATATTTTCAATGATAAAGAAATGGTCTTATTTCAGTTCAGTGACAGAGTGTCCATAAAGAGAATTTTATAGACCCTGAGACCAAGAAACATCGTTCTGTCTATAATTAGAGAGTCTGGAATATTTATGCCAGTGTTTGTTTTACACTAATAGCCTTTAGATTATTTGTAGTGTATGGTGTCTTTTTTACCATGCATGGGGTTATTTATTTATTTTATGCATTTATTGATTTATTTGTACACATTTTTATTTATTTATTTGTATATTCATTTATTTATGTTGGGCAATCATCTTTGTACCATAAAATGTTATTCGATTTTCAGTATTTTAAATTGCATCGTAAAGTTTTTTATAAATGTATACTTATTTATTCTTGATACCGAAAAGTGACCTGGCACTTTTGCCGTATTGATGCGCTGAGGTTAACAGTTTGTCTTAGCATGTCAAGTTTTTGACAGTCTTGCTAATTCATGTTTTCTTTGATGTAAGACTGATCATTATTCTTTGGTGTTTTGTGCACAGTGAGAGCAGGAACAGCATAAGAGGAACCTCTGCTGTCTCCCCATTAGTCCCCTGGCAATAACATGCTCTGATGATGGTCCTACAAAGCATTTTTCAAAGGCCATCTAATGGCTTCTGCCTGCTGCTGAAATATGTCATTAATGTCTGTGGCAATTACGAGAGTTGTCAGAGCTCCGGCTTTGTGCCGCTCTGTCCACGGATGAAAGGGTTGCGGGAAGAGAGAGAGAGAGGTATGGAGGGAGGGGAAGGGCTTTTGGGGAGGAGGAAGAGAACAGTAGAGGAGGTGATGGGGAGGTAGAGGGAATTGCTCTACTTGGGTATTAATTGCGCAGGGCCTCGTTGCCTCCACAGAACAGCGATGACAGACTGCACACGCCAAAAGTGCTGCAAAAGGGAAATGTGATGTTTCACTTCGGGATATTCAGAACAACCGTTCAAAATATGGTATCCCTGTATAAATTGGCTTGTCTCGGTCAGATGCATTTCTTTTTAATGCTGTAATATCAGTCCAATCCACCAAATAATCCAATAATGTTTGACAGTTTTTATTTATTTATTTTTAAAATATTTTTTAGGGATGTTATGAAAATTTTGGCCGATACCGATAATTCTTTACATTTGAAAGCCGATAACCGATATATTGGCCGATAATTCTACATCCAAATTCTTATTTAATTTTTGAGAGCCTGATGACACAAACAAAAGTCTCACCATTAAAAGCCATGTCCCAAGCACACAATTATAATGTTTTCATTATGATATTATGAAGCCTATATGACAGACTTGTGCTCCACATGTTGCACTTAACTGTGTTTTCCTTTTTTTAAGTGATTCCAATCATATTTCAAGGAATTTAAAACCATCATGGCAAACAGTGCGCACCTGAAGTGTTTCAGCTGAACAAAATAATCCATTATTTATTGGCTTTATTATATCGGCCAAATTTTCTTATCGGGCCGATAACGATAACATAAAAAAATGAATATATATCAGCCGATATCAATATGGTGGCCGATATATTGTGCATCCCTAGTTTTTTGTAATGGCTAATGCCGATACCAACATCTGTATGAAAGTGAAACTGTAAGTTAGTGTAGGCTATGTTTTGTTAATATTTGATACCGTTTTTTCTTTGTATTGTTTTCTCATAATTTTTTTCAGGTTCAGGTTAGCTTAATACAAATTTTGCTTTAATTTAATATGTAATACTTGAGTGTGGATATATCTATCTGTGTAGATAGATAGATAGGTAGGTAGATTAATTACGTTAATATATTTTAAATAATTTAGCATACAGTATTGTATATGCTAAATTATTTAAAATATATTAACGTAATTAATCTACCTACCTATCTGTCTGTCAGCTGTTATATCCATTATCGTCCTTTCAACCTATTTCTGTCTGTCAATCATAGCAAAAAAAGGGTAAAAACTAAATTGAGAAAAATCCCAAAATGCTAAAAAAAACCCAGCCAGACAGTTAGGAACGTGTGTGGTTTTAATAGGTTCAATTTAAGTTGGAGTGTAACTCCTGTTAACTGTTACAGTAGCTTTTGTAACTTACACTTTCTTCTCATTTCTATTGCATGACACAACCAGCAAATCTCAACAGGGAACATTTTGTACACCCTGAATCTTCCAATAGTCTTCTTGGTGAGGTGTTTTAAGTCGGGCAGAGCTCATAGCTAAAGCTTTGTTCGTCCATCCTTCCATGTGTGTGGGATCTTTTCATCTATAGAGATATCTCTCTCTCTCTCCTACTTGCCCACATAAAGTCAAAGCTTTCTGCTGAGTTTGTCTGTCTTATTACTCTCTGAACATGTGGAAGGCTTCTCCTGTGCCTCCCCGTGCTTCTCTGAGGACTTGATTGGCTGTCACACTTGTGTTTGCTGAACAACTCCTGTAACAAAAGACTCTTCAGCATTGCCTTGATGGAAGACATGATTGACGCCTCATCAGATACGACGAGCGCTCTTGTGTTATTTCACTCTCCGCTGGCTCACGGTAAATTGCTGCAGTAAATGCTGCCCTTTTTGTGAATATAGTTTTCTGGAGAATTAGGTCTGCCTGGAGTTCCCTTTCGTGCTTCTTTGAAAGTTAGCATGTGTTTATGGATCGATTTTAATACATTTTTCTTCCTTAGAAGCTTAAGATCGGCCAGCTGCATGCCACAGACTAGGTTGTTGGATGAATGCCAGTGTGAATCAGCCAATCCCAGAGTGGCTTCCCCTTCACACCATGTAAAAAGCCGCCACATTTCTCCAGGCTGCCCCTAATGGACTGGCCATGCAAATGCAGTAGCCGCGGGTGGCTGGGAGAAACGTGGGGTTGGAATATTGAAAGAAATGTAGGAAGTCTGACTGCCTGCCAATAGCGTCTTCCATTGCCAGGACTGTAAGATGGCAGGTGGCACAGATTTCTCTCACTGGGGGATTAGAGAAGAATAAAAAAGGGGTAGAGCTGCTCTTCTTCTTCCTTTTTCTCAAGCCGCCGTCCCTCCACTTTACTTTATTGGTTCCACAGATCCAGTGTAGAAGGTGTTAAAGATGAGCAGGCAGAGATCATGACTGTTATTACTGCCTCCTTCGTCTCTTATTAGCCCTGCCTTTCTCCTCGACACATCCTCACCATCAAAAGCCTGTTTGGGCTCTGGGCTGAGAAGGCGAGAACCACATGTTTAGTATCCGCCGAAATAAAGTGTCTTCTCATCACCCTCGTAATTATCTCCGAGCTGCCACATCCTATTGACTTCTCTGGGCACGGAAAATGGGGTTTTGTGCATGCCGCAAAAGCCAGACGGCCTAGGCTGCCATCGGTGGCGGTGGGGCTGAGCTTGAACAGTGCAAAAAATGCCCATAGGACAACCTTCAAATCTCCCATCCACTGCATGTGAGGATTAACAGCAAATCCTGCCTGACAGAAGTGTGTTTACTCTCCCCTCGACATCCTGTCAGAAATATCAGCTCGATGCCTCGAGTCCAAAGTTTTTTGGACCGTAGGGGGTGTTGCCTGAGTAAAGCACTCGAGAAATAAGAAAAAAAACACACACACAGAGATTAAATTAAGATATTAGAGGTGGGGGGGACCCTAAAATCTGATGGCGATTGTGGTGCCAAGGCAGGATACGGTATGACGGGACGCCCCTCCATCCACAAAAAGCATAATTATTAAAACATATATTTACATAAAAACAAACATAAACAAATAAATGAAAGGCTTCCATATACAAAAAATTGTATGGTATTTGTTGGTCTAGAGGTAAGATTTTTGGTTTTAATGTGAACTGTCTTGTAACTTAATTAACCAAGCAAAATTAAATGTGACGTTTGGTTACATTTTATTTGATTAAATGTATTTTTAGAGTTGTCAAAGTTAACTACAAAACTGCTCTATTATTGTAAAAAGCACTATAAAAACATTTTGAAATGCTTCTCTCATATACACCTAAAATAACTGAGGGGGGCAAATCAAGATGCATGTTATTAACGTATAATTTATAATATTTTAAAATACTTATGTCATTTGCTTCGACTTCTCTTCAGTAACTGTGTGTGTGTGTGTGTGTGTGTGTGTGTGTGTGTGTGTGTGTGTGTGTATGTATGTATGCATATATGTGTGTATATATGTATGTGTATGTGTATATGAAGAGTTCAGATGCAAAAGCCTCTAAGTGCCATCTGAAATTTTCTTCTAGAATGATCATTTTTATCAAGCTCGTATATTTAAGTTCAGTAATTTCACTTAAATGGCAATGAAATTTACCTATTAATTGTAATTTAAGTGAAATTACTGAACTTAAATATACGAACTTGATAAAAATGATCATTCTAGAAGAAAATTTCAGATGGCACTTAGAGGCTTTTGCATCTGAACTCTTCATATGTATATATGTATGTACTGTATATATGTATATAAGTATGTATATATAATGTGTGTGTGTGTTTGCTCATGGAGACAAGTCTGTGTACTGGAAAAAACAAAAACAGGACTGGATCATATTGGAAATTAAATTCATTGACAAAACTGCCAATAATTTGTATACATTTTTGGATTAAGGTGCCAAACGTACATATAGACTCCCCACCCGGTATAATTAGGTGCATGTGGACTTTGTCTTTTGAGGGATGATTCAAATCGGGTCGACCAACCTCATATGTGGCCCCATTTGGAGCACAAAAGACTGTTTTTTGTCAGGGTGAGAGGGTTAAGAGAGCTCATTTCACGGCAGTTTATTTGCTCAGGTCCCAAAGGGACGTCCCTCCAAGAGTACTATCAACTCTACCAGCTGGTGTTGGGACGGGACGGCACAAAGACCCCCATAAAAGTGACATCCCATTTAAACTGCATTTAAGACAAATGAGATGACGGGGAGGGACCATTGTGTGTAGGTTTTTTTTTTGCTGGCAGCAATGATGCCAGCAACTTATCAAAATAAGTTTCTGTTAGTGTTATGTTGTCCATTCTTAATGTTTTCCTTGCTAATTCACAGCAAATTAAAATGCTAATTAATAATAGTGTTTTTGCTGCTTCTAGGTTTTCTTGCAATTTCTTTTTGGTTAACACTTCAAAGTAACTTACAATTATTAAGCTATTCACTAGCAGAAAAAAAAAAATACTATGGCAATTCCATTATTTAAAAGTCATTTGCTTTGACTTCTCTTCAGTAACGATGTGTGTATATGTATGTGTGTACAGTATGTGTGTATGTATGTATGCATGCATGCATGTATGTATGGTATGTATGTATGTATGTATGTATGTATGTATATATATAACCTTGATTATTCACTGGTATTTTACCACTGAATAACATACCTTGGGATTTGAAGTATTGTGAATTAGCGTATTGTGTACTGTAAATACTTAAGAATTATATACTAATCATTTTTATTGACTACGTTAAAAAGTTTGGGGTCGGTACGTTTTTTTATTTTTTATGTTTTTGATCACAAGGCTACATTTATTTGATCTAAAAAATGTATCAAACAGTAATATTTTATGATGTGTCTAACAGTTTTTAAATTCTAAAATTGAATTGTTTTTGCGACTGTGACGTGAAGCTGAATTTTCAGCATCATTACCCTAGTCTTCAGTGTCACATGATCATAAATCATTCTAATATGAAGATATGAGGCTCAAGAAACACTTCTTATCAATGTTAAATCCAGAGGTGGACTGTAACGAAGTACATTTACTTGAGTATTATTTTTTTCTGGAAACTGTTTACTTTAACTTCACTACATTTGAAAGACTAATATCGTACTTTTTACTCCACTACATTTCTGTCAAAGTCCTTGAGTAGAAAGTAGTCAGGGCATGATTTTTTACCGCCTATAAAACATGATTGTTTTACGTGATTGACAGACAGCCTATCAGTAATCACTCCTGTGGGGTCACATGTCGTGAAGTTTGACGATTAGAACAATTTCTCTTTACAAGTGATCTGTGAGAGACAGTATCGTTGTCACAAGTAATGGTTTGAAAGTTTTGTTTTCACGGCAAAAAAGATTTTCTGTTGTGCTGTTTGTTAAAGCAGTATTGCTGTTGGGCAGTTATACAGTTATGGTTGTATAGCTAGTTTTTGGGGGTTTTTTTTGTATTTATTCAGACAACTTGATTCAAATGTGCATGAACACATAGATGTGGACTTCTTTTGTTGGGGTGATAGGAGTGTTAAATAAAAAAAAATGAAGATGATTATGGCTGTCTTTTTTATCAATTCAGTTGTTTAATTTCTATAGGTTTTGTGACATTCTAAAAGCTCCAAACTAAAAAATTACAAACTGGTCAGTGTATTCGCTAGGTTGCTTCAGAGGCATAAGGTCCTGTAATAATGCAACAATAATATAACAATGCATTGACATTTACTTTGTACTTTTGATACTCAAGTACTTTTAAAAACAAGCGCTTCTGTACTTTTACTTAAGTAAAAATCGGTCTTTACAACTTTTAACTTGTAACGGAGTAATATTTGACCAGTAGTATCTGTACTTTCACTCAAGTAAGGAAGTTGTGTACTTTGTCCACCTCAAATCAGTTGTGCTGCTTTTATAGAAACGGTGATACTTTTTTTCAGGATTCTTTGATTAATGGTAAGATCAAAAGAACAGGAATAGTTTGTAACATTATAAATGTCTTTACTGTCACTTTTGATCAATTTAATGCATCCTTGCTGAAAGTATGCATTTCTTAAAAAATAAAAAAAAATAAAAATAAAAAAAAAAGCTCTTCCCAAATTTTGAACAGTAGTTGTATAGATGAGAATTATGAGAGCTTATACATCATTTGAAATGGCTCTAAGAATTTAAACATTTGTTTAAATGTCTCTTTTTCTTCAGGTTCACAGGCGTTCGGCGGAAAGGCTCCGGGACCTGTGTTGTATGAACAGAGGCACCTTCATTAAAGTAGGGCAGCACCTGGGAGCCCTGGACTACCTCCTGCCTGAGGAGTACACTAGCACACTGAAGATCCTGCACAGCAGAGCGCCTCAGAGCAGTATGGAGGAGATCAGGCAGGTCATACGAGAAGACCTGAGAAAAGAGGTATGAGAAAGTAGATGCTTCAAATGGGCATATTCAGATGTAAATAATCTTGGGCCGGTCTTGATTTTATTCAGTGGGATTTGTATTGTATTGTGAAGTGATGAAATATATTAACCAATGATACTGACATTTATTTATATATTTGTTATAAATATATTGGTTCGTATATTTCATCATTACACACACACACACACACACACACACACACACACACACACACACACACACACACACACACACACACACACACACACACACACACATCTTTACTTAGCTATCAGAATGGGGACATTCAATAGACGTAATGCTTTTTATACTTTACAATCTGTATATTCTATCCCCGTACACTAACCCTACCCATCACAGAAAACTTTCTGCATTTTTATATATATAAAAACAACAGATTTACAAATGAGGACATCACTAAAGGGAGGTTTTTGGAGATTTTGTCAGGTTTTTGTCACTTCTGGGTACAAATTTGTAGAGACACACACACACACACACACACACACACACACACACACACACACACACACACACACACACACACACACACACACACTCTTGACCTTGGTTATGGTAGCAAAAAATGTCCATTTAAAATGTTATAAAAAGAAAATAATTTCATTGACTTAATTTTGATTTCATGTTGTATCGAATGATCCAAATCACATACTCTGTCATTATCGCAGGCTGCTCTTTGTGAGAGAAAGGAGCTGTTTTTTGCAATAAAAGTCTAGGTCATTTTGGGTCGGCAGGGTTAACGTCACGTGAGAGAAGCTGAGGTCTCCCTCGTCCTCTCCTGTCAGCGCTTTTGTGCCTCTTGTCAGAGCAGTCGTCCTGAAAGAGCTCCGTCTCAGGAATGTTTTGACAGGCGTTTAAATTTTGGTGGAGATAATTGTTCCGCTCTGAAGATGACCTGTTCAAATCATTTATCAGCTTGTGTCCCAATGTTGTGTGTATATATCAGGCTGTTATCTCACATTACACAGGAACAAGGCCATTCAAGCGATGCGGCTTGTTGAGGAGAGGCGTTTTGTTACTTTCCAAAGCGATCAAATGTATGACTTTCACCTAAAGGGGTGATACAATGTGTGAAACATCTTACATTAAAGGAGGTACCAAGCCATAGAGTAGAGTTTTGAATATAAAAGGCTCTTATTGACCATTACGCAACAAACTAGCAACCACGGTTGAGTTTTTCTTCAGAAAATGTACAAATCAAATATTTTTTATGCATTCTCACACTATGGCAATCCCAAATCCAGTTGCTGTTCAGTATTTCAGGTACGTTCAAGGTCACATAACTCGCCAGTTTGGGCAAAATGACCTTGAACGAGGTCAATTCAAACCTGTAATCACTCAGCCGGATTCTGAGCTGGTTACCGTAAAAGTGCGGCCCTCCCTCGTCTGACCTTGAGAGGGCTACGCTTGTTCGCAATGCTCCTGGGGTTTTGACTGCATCTTTACAGTTTTATTATTGTAATTATTAGCTCTAATAGATCAGTCTGACTTCTTGCTTCATTGCCTTCCCGCCTCCCATTCCTCTCTCTCTCTCTCTCTCTCTCTCTCTCTCTCTCTCTCTCTCTCTCTCTCTCTCTCTCTCTCTAAAGCCCCATCCCTCCCTGCTGTATGACAACCGCACTGGCTGCAACATTACGTAATTCCATCCAGGTCGCGACTGGCTTGCAGAGGTTTAGGGTGTGTGTGTGTGTGTGTTGTGAAGTAAGAAGCATTTGAGACACCACTGCTGTGTGTGTCGGGAACTGGAGATGGACCCGTCACGGCTCGTTGGGCTCAGCGCGGCGGGAGAATAATCCCTCTGCCTCCATTTCACAATAAAAGTCCTCCCAATTCTCTGGCTTTCTCCTTTTGTCTCTCGTTCACTCCATTATCGTCTCTGTGTGCGAGTGTGTGGATATGTAGATTAGGTGAGGCTTGCGCTCCTAATGTTGTGTAAGAATAATGCGTCTCTGGATGCTCTGTGTCAGGTCAGCGCAAGTCTTTTTAATGAACATCATTCATCTGCCTTTAGCAGGGGTGTTACTTGAGGAGAAAAGGGTAGTTGTGTGTTCTCAAGGAAATCAACAGTACAAAATGAAACCGTAAACACTATGAGATACGAAATGATTAATTACTCTATTAGTAGCAAGGTTTCCATCCACATGTGTTTATGTGAATTTTTTTGGTATTGCATAAAAAGTCAGAGTTTCACCGAGATGCAAGTAATATTTGGAAAATATAAATATAAATATTTGGAAAGAAATCAAAGTAATTTGTTCAGTTTGTGAGTGGATCCTATTTTTTTCAGTTAGAGGCCATGCGCATAATCTAGAAGCACATTCACTGAATACATTAGGTGTGTTTGACGAAGCAGCGCTGCGCGGACCAATCGTTGTATGACATCTGGAAACAAACTTTTGAAAACGTGTTTCAAAGTGCACGTTTTTGAAAACGATTCCGTTAGTCTATAGGTGCGTAGTGTTTCTTTACAAAGTGACATCGCCAACTACTGGCCTGGCATGCAGATTACAGGATTTTTTTCACAGATCCATGTGACCTGGGATGGTTTTGACAACGTCGTCTGTACACGAAAAACGTGAAGGAAAAACGTTTCTGTTCGGAGTACATCGTTGTCGTTTAAACGTAAATTCAAACCCTAAATTTGCCCAGGTGATTGGCTACTTCCTCCAAGGCATCTGCCACTGATCGCTAGCAAACATGAAGTCTGTCACAGTGTTTTGTCTGTGCACCCTTTTTAATTTATACTGCACAAGTAATTTGTTACATTTTACTAAAAATGCAACGATTGCTTCCTCGGGTGACTGCAAATTTCTATGTAAAAACTAAATAAAAATACTATTAATGTTATTTTATTGAAACCTTCTAAGTACTCAGTATTTTTTATTTATTTTATTTATTTTATATTTTATTTTAATTTAATAGTGTTATTAAAATATTTTAAAATTTTATAAACAAATTTTATAATACTTATATTTGTTCCTTGTTAATAGTGTAAGATAAAATTTGTTCATATGCCTTAAACTTGAAAACAATGTAAACATCAGAATTTATGAATATATGTCTAAGTCAGACTGAAATACCAAACCCAGAAAGGGAACTTTGCCACTTCATTTCATAAGTCTACCTCACGCCACTGGGCTGTAGTATCCGATGTACTGCGCCGTGACTGGTTGGCAGTACCCGTCTGACAGAGTCACTGCCAGGGCTTTTAGCGAGAGTCTCCTGCACCATGAGGTAAACTACAGCATCCCAGAATTCCCCCACCTCCCCTCATATTTATTTATGAGGCCTGGCATGGTCTCACACAAAATCAAAAAGCTGTTACGGGCGGCTCTGGATCCATTTAGATAAGGAATTATTGATATCACAAAGGTGTGGGGAGGAAGAAAGACACTGGTTTTAGTTTCCTCTCAGCTTGCCTTCGCTCTATCTCTTTAATTCACTCTTCTTTAAGCCCGTGAGCAACTGAAATGTTATTCCATGAGATTCTTTCCAGCTAATAGAGCCAGACCTCTGCTTTATGCACTCTTGGCTTACCAGAAAGCCACTGAATTTGTATATGTATATATACACACACACACACACACACACACACACACACACACACACACACACACACACACACACACACACACACACACACACACACACACACACACACACACACACACACACACACACACACACACACATACAGCAGTACACACATTTTTTAAATTAGCAATATATTCCCTGTCCGTAATAGTTATGTACACAACTGTTATTCTAACCTTGTTAATGTATAATATCTCTCTGCCCACAACAAAAGAACAGCTATTATCTTTTTGCATTTTGTGGCTTTCTAGAATGTGTGAACGTTGTGTGTTGGCGAATAGCATTAACCTCCAGCACATTGTAAGGGAGGGTTGGGTAGAGGGACTGAAAAAAGGACGGGGCACTTAGTAGTTCAATTATGCAAATATTTATCAAAAGTAATTATCGCGTTCGGTTGAAAAATTGAGCTAATTACTCAACACTACTTAGTTTTGAGGCCACGGTTGGGGGGGGGGGGAAGAACACACACGTGACAATTTGAGCAAGGACTCTGAACCATGAGCCTTCAGGGCTGTTTGTTAACAAATAGTAGTATGTGCTGAGATGATTGTGAACATTAATAATAATAGTAGGTGTTTAAATTAAGAGAATGATGCAGAACTCTCTGCCTTGATGCTAGAGTGTTGTGGATGTTGGCTATCCAGTGAAGATTTCCACGTCAAAGAAGGCGGAGCCATATACTGTAGCACACCTACCTATCATGTAATCGCCAGAGAACAATGTAGAGTTGTCAAAAAGTATCGACTTCGGTACCAAGTTGGTACTGGAATGTAAAAAATGTGACTCTTTTAGCGCTGTTAAGCAGAATCGTAAACAGCTCTGATTGCCCATTGTGCTTACACGCTCATCGGATATGTCTGTGATTGGCTACAATGATCAGCGCTTCAAAAACATGTTGTAAATATACATCATTCATTGACACTCTTCACCGAGCGCTTACACAGATACAGACGGGAGCGTTTGAAAGCAGGCGTCTATCAGCAGACAGGTTAGTTGATTGACGCCTGCTTGTGCTTTCGAACGCTCCCGCTCCCGTTTTTTTTAAAACACCTTCAAACACTTCCGTGTGCTCTCAAACACTCCTGTGCGTTGATCATTGTAGCCAATCACAGACATATCCAATAAGCGCGTGAACACAATGGCCAATCAGAGGTGTTTACGATTCAGCTCAACAGCGTTCAAAGCGTCACAATTTTAACTCTAGAACAATGAACTCTAGAACAATGATAGTTCAAATGTGTTTGCAAACTTTTTTCTATTTAAAACTCTTTAATCTGAACCTTGGTTTGGCCTGATTTTGTTCAAAATGACATCACACTAGTTCGTTCGTAGTATATTGCGGCCTTAAAGTCACCATGAAATCAAAATTGACGAATCGTATATCATTTTGGGAATATTGCTGTATTTCTTATATATTATTTATCTGTGCACATATTTTTTTTTAATTTATGTGCCCTCATAAACTTTTAATCTCTTCTCTGATGACGTGTTCACCGGTGCGTGGGCAGGTCAACCTGGCTGTCACTCATATGACATCACAGGAATAGCAAACCACAAAGATCCAATCAATTCCCGATGGACAAAATCAAGTCCCGGCCTACTTTTTTTTTTTCTTGTCCGAGAAGCGGTTTCACTCTGATTTATACATCACAATAGGGAACTATCGCAGCTTCAGTCTCAGTGATTATTAATAGTGATTCATATCTTTGCAAATTAAATTAATTCATAGTACCGTTTTCATGAATTATCATCCTTATCTTATTTCAAAGTGTAAAATAGGGACTGGCAGATTTCCTTGATGGATGATTAGGTCTAAAAAATGCTGAAAGTTCTTCCATATGCTGGTTAACACAAGAAAGGCCCTGCCACTCATTAACCAAAATAGACTCAATTAACCTTTTGTGAGACAGACAGTGCACAGTGTACAAGAGATGTTGGGCACATTTGTTATCTACCATACCACCCCGGTTCTCTACTTTGGGAAAGACTGACGTATCGATCTGAGGTTTCCACTAGTTTTCTTCCATTTGCTAGAGAAATGCTCTTTAAGCTGTCATTGATATAAAAAACACCTCACCTTCATAAATATCCTCTCACCCGCACAGGTTCATGTTGAATCCAGAGATAGGATCTCTCTGTAAGACCCTTCCACAATATTTAGTGTCACTGTTTGGTCACATCATCACTTTTTTCTGCAGCGGAGCATGCAATATAATCTCTAATCGACACATAGCTTCTTGTCAAATCCCTCCTCAGTTGAGCAATCGTGCCATCTGAGCTACGAGATGAAGTTCTTAACCGCTCTGTCAGGCTGGTATAAATAGATCCCATCTCTGCTCTCCCATTTCTTTTCCTCCTCACCTAATATTCTTTTGCAAACTTCCTGAACCATTAGCTCAGCTGTGCCCTTGAGGAGGACAGGGTTTTGTTTAAAGTATCCCCCCGTAGTATTATATTTAAGTAAACTGTTATTTTTTTTCAGTTTATATATTCTGATTAGTAATGTTGAATTACTAATTGCTAATGTTGAGTGTGTATGTGAAGTTTTAGCTCAAAATACCCCACAGATATTTTTTGTAGCATGTTCAATTTGTCACTTTTTGAGGGTGAGCAAAAACGCACCGTTTTTTTGTGTCCCTTTAAATGCAAATGAGCTGCTGCTCCCGGCACAGAGGGCGGAGCTTCAAGAGCTCATGTGTTAGCATCTTCGATTACCTCACATAGACACGCACTGAAAATTTCATCAACTTTTAGCCTTTCATGTTCAAACCGGAGTCGGAGAAAGATGGAGAGACTCAAGAAGAAGTGACAACATGTAGAATGCAACAGGACATTTCTGAATGGTTAGTTGATGGATTTATGTAGCTGATGTGGAGTTAACTATCTTCTAGTCATTGATTAGCATATTCTGTCATGATATGTGTATAAATCTAGTTCCTGGGGGCGGGGTTTATGTAAATTTAAGGGTTAGTGATGTCACTAACCTGTGAAGAAGCTCATTGTTGTCCCTACCAGTCGTTTGTTGTAGTCCTTAAAAAGCGATTTCTATAAAAGAAAATATCCCCATTTCCTTTGAACTTTGAGCGCCATAACTTTGCAGATGGTGTTTATGCTCAAACAGCAGCATTACACACTAACTAAAGTTAAAAAAGTGAAATCATAATTCAATTTCAAATCAATAAATACATTTCCCCTCTAACTTGCTTATAAGCAGGTCCCTCAGAAGGGGATCATCATATTTGAGGGTTCTTGTGTACAAACTCCTGTATTGGATGGGAATCCTGTCAGAGTCCACTATGCAACTGAAGCCTCATTTGGACCATGTAACTTCATTCATCTTCAGCCAGGTTATGAGTCTCTGATCTACCCAGTGAACTCTCTTGCCTGTTAGGTCTGCTGTGTGTCCCATAGAGAAAAGACTGGGCTCATGGGGCAGGGATCCATTACAGGAGACCATTAAACAACAGATGGCAGGCGAGTCCCAACCTAGGAGTGGCCTGTGAGTGTGTGCGCTCTGTGGAAAGGGGGTGTATCTCTTGGAGAGCGCCACCGCTGCTGCCTCATTCTCAATGACACGATGGCCAGTGGAGCATGTAAATGTGCATCATTTCTGGTAATGATGTGCTGGATGTGTGGCATCATACGGGGTGTGTCTCAGCAGCCCCACTGTTCCCATCCTGCCAGCACAACCCCAACACCCACCCTGCCCCACTACTCTTTCACTACACTTCTTTCTTTCTTTCTTTCTTTCTTTCTTTCTTTCTTTCTTTCTTTCTTTCTTTCTTTCTTTCTTTCTTTCTTTCTTTCTGGTTTGTTTGTTCTTTTGTACATTGTTCTTTCGCTTTAATGTTGTTCTTTCATTCTTTTCCTTCCTTCTTTCATTTTCTTTTCCTTTCCTTCTTCCTTCACCTTTCCTTTCAATTCCTTTCCTTTCTTTCCATCCCTCTTTCCTTTGTTTTTCTATCTTTCATTCATTCTTTCTTTCCCTTGTTCAGTTCTATATCTTTTGTTAATTTTTCTTTTGTTTGGTCCTCTTCTCTTCTCTTCTCTTCTCTTCTCTTCTCTTCTCTTCTCTTCTCTTCTCTTCTCTTCTCTTCTCTTCTCTTCTCTTCTCTTAATTTTTTTATTGTTCTTTCCTTCCTTCCTTCCTTCCTTCCTTCCTTCCTTCCTTCCTTCCTTCCTTCCTTCCTTCCTTCCTTCCTTCCTTCCTTCCTTCCTTCCTTCCTTCCTTCCTTCCTTCCTTCCTTCCTTCCTCTTCCTTCCTTCCTTCCTTCCCTTCAATCCATTATTCCCTCCTTCCTTTCTATCAATTCTTCCCTCCTTCATTTGTTTTTCTATCCTTAGTTCATTCTTTCTTTCCTTTGTTCTGTTCTTTTTCCTTTTGTTAATTTGATTATTTTGTTATTTCTTTTGTTCAAGTCTCTTTCTTTCTTTTTTCCTTTTTTTCCCCTGTTTGTTTGTTCTTTCTGACATTTTTCTAAAGATTTAAAAACTTGACAACATAATTAAATGAAAAATAAATGATATAGCTTGTCTATGTTTTAAATCCTCCATAAGGTTTCTTCATTTTTAAGTGCATTACAGTAAATACAAATTTTTGGTTGTTTTTCCATACTGAGGGTTGAGTCACGATTTGAGTCACGATTTGATCCATAAACTCTTAGAACACCCAATGAATCCACAGAATGATGAAAAAACAGTTATACTTAGCATGAGGGTCTGAAAAAAGAGCATGTGGTCTTTTTGGCATTGGTTTATAATAGTAAAGAAGCATGTGGGTTGCTGGACATCTTTGGCGTTGGTGATTTGTTGGACCCTGTAAATATCCAGACTCAGCCCTCTTTGCTTCAGTGGTTTGCCACCCTCGCAGAATGCAGGCTGTCCCAGTGCTTCCTGTATCCATATGGGCTGTTCTCTACAATCCCATGTTACTCCCTGCCATTCCATGCCAAACCCTTTACTCTAGCACCAACACTCTGGCCCAAGACCAAGCTTTGTTTTCCAAAAATAATGATAAACGAAATTATCATTGAGTTATGTTTGTTTGTTTTTGTATTTTTTTTGTTGTATTTTTGTATTTTTTTTTATTGGTTTGTTTTTGTGTGTGTATTTCCCCCTTAGCAAAAAATTTTTGAATTATGATGGAATAATAGCAATGAATTTATGTAGTTGTGTATATATACGTGGGTGTCAGTGCAGAAATAATAGACTTCACTATTTTAATAACCACTGTGGCAAATTTACTGAGTAATTCTAAATGATAACTTCAGTTTGTGAGTCTTTTTGACAGATTTGTTAAAGAACGGTCTCTCACTTTTCGTTTGTAAATCAGACTATGGGGCATGTAGTATATTATTGTGTACAGCAAGATGTTGTCTGTTTAACATCTTTGTATTATTTTGCACTTTTTATCTCATTTCTTTCATTTTAGACTTGTTTTCTTGTGGTGTGCCTAGATGTAGCAGACATGCTGCTCAGCCACTTAATGTGTAGAAAACACTGCATCCATGCAGCCAATATAGTACATAGATGTGCCTTTTCATTATAAAGTGAACAGCCAAGTTTACTTGGAGGCTGCAATAATATTTTTTATTAGTCAGTCATAAAAAATGAGAAACGAAACGGAACTGTAGCATTTGTGGTGGCATATGTGGTCCTACAGTGTGAATCTGGAGTGTGCCGTTGAAATGACTCTACAATCTGTCCGCTCGGCTCTGAAGAGAAGACCCTACTGCACTGCTCTGTGGTGCATCTCTAAGACTGTTCCTCACTCTCTGTGAAAACAAACACAGAAACAACTTTTTCAGAGTTTCATCATGAACGTTTGTGCAGTTTGTTTGAGTAAATAGGACACATTTTATACTTTAAAATTGTATTAGCAATGACTGAGTTGTTTATTTGGCCTTTTTTGTACTTAACTCAAAGGAGTTTTTTGTAGAAATGTTTTATAATTTAAGCACATTCTCTACTAGTTCTCAACTAGTTTGGCCAAGAGACCCACATTTTCCCATGATCATTAGGGCCGGTTCACACAGAACGAGATGCGGGTCAGTGGAATGAAAAATAGCGCAAGGTCCAGAAATGTGTGTTTTTTTAAAAAAGTTTAACATATTTTAACTTGAGCGATGCGTTTTTAGAATGCAGTGTAATGCGTATGATGCTGCAAAAGACACGAACGCAATGGTTTTATAAATACAATACAATACAAATTTGACAAATTATAATACATTTGATTATTATTTTATTTTTTTTAAACCAAGCATATTTATTTTACAAAAATGGTTGACACTCACACAAGTACCGTCCCACTTTACTTAACATACATATAAATTGTAAGAATACAACTAATGCTGATGAATAAGCAGTAGGCCTATAAGGTAAGGCTTTGGTTGTAGTCCCAAACTAGTTTTTGTTAATACAATAAAGTTGGTTGGTATGAGCCACCACAGTCATTTAAAAATATACAAAATAACACCAAGTGAAAATAAAGTGGCTTTTTGGGGTTATGGAAACAAAAGTTATCATGGTAAATAGACAATTACTAACGTGAACTGTAACGAAACAAATGGAAACTGCTCCTGATGAATAGAATGAACATCATACATGTATGCAAATCTTTCCCAGCTAGCACACGACGTACCGGTTACGTAATTTATTGGTACTTTTTGGGAATTTCATGACTTGACTAACTGACAACATAACTACGATGTTGCATGCTCGTAATTTCTTTCGTACTTTGTTTATAATGAAGTGGTATACATCGTGTGCTGCTGGATTTGCGCAAGCAATCGAAGACTGAGCTTTATGAGCTTTGATGTCATACTCTGATCGGTCTGCGCAGTGCCGCTTCAATTCAAACACACTTATTGGCTGCGTCCGAAAACTTAGGCAGTTGACTTGCAGGGAATGACTTTGTAGGCAGCGTTTGCGCGCGGAGATACCTCACGAAACTGGTGGTGGTCGACCGATATATCTCCAAGGCCGATACATCGGCCGATATTTGTCATTTTTTTAAATATCAGCATCGGCCGATAAGTTTTTCTCTTTGGCCGATGTGTTGGAAGCGGGACTTGTATTTTGAGTGCGCTCCAGACTTATATTTTGACGGGCGGCGCTGAGAACACCAGCGCCTGATCACACAGCGCTCACTCACATTCTCCGTCTTCATTAGTTTATGTATGTCAGTCATATCTAATACTACCGTCAACATTCAGCAAATGTGCATCTACATCATTTAAACAAATATCTGAATATCTAATAAACATTTAGTTTCACAAACCTTGCAGATTTAATCGAATCCAACAGTGATATCTTGTGAAGTGTGCATTTGTAGCCTGCATAAACGTGTTACGGTCGGTCGGTCCGTGCGAAGTGAGTGAACTGATACACTTACACACAAACTGACCACCAACTGCAAATTTAAGATGTCATCTTTATTTAATTTTTTAGCTCACTCAGTTCAAAGCAGTTCGTATGTAAATGTACATTTTTGACCAACGTTTTCCAATTCTGATGTAGTTTCTAGCGAGAAATTACTATTGTAGTAATTAAATATTTGCTTAGTTATCACTAAAGCTCTCTCTATTTTGCCTTAGTTCATTAAACCGTTACACTGCCTCAGAAGTCTGTCTGAAATCAGTTTTGTGAGGTACTTTCGTGAGTGTGCCTACAAAGTCATTGCTTGATAAGGCAACAAGTCAGCTGCCTACGTTTTTGGACGCAGCCATTGTTTTTTTTGACTGCACACTCAAAACGGTCTTGCGACACAACAGTTGAGAAACACTGGGCTAATTCACATAATCTTATTTCAATTGGTCTTTTTCATATCACAAAACTGTCTTTGACTGCTGACATTTATAAAAATGAAATGAAATAACACATCAATCACATGAAAGAGAGAGCAAAAAACGGAAGCAAAAACCATCTCTTGTTGCTTCTGATAGGACACCACAAAAAATGGGAAAATAGATTTTTTTTTTTTTTAAAGATGATAAAAATGAATAAAGCAGTGGTGCGTTAGTTCAAAAGCTGATAAATACCCTCTGGGTTTCTCCTCTAGCACGATAAGAGATTAAAATATTACCATAAACACTGCATTATCTCACTCACCAGAGTTTTTCTCCCATACGCCCCACAGCAGAATGTTATCTCTCCATTTCCTCAGCATGAATATCTGCTCCATTAGCAAGCCATTCATCCACCCAACACACTGCTCTGAATAGGACCATAACACTGCTAAAAGTGATTGGATATCTTTTTCTTGTGAGACTGGTCTGATGCCAAACCAGTCGACTGTTGAAAGTTGTTCCCTATTACTGTTTCTTTTGCATTAGCTTCAATGATTGTAATGGTACGCGTGCGAGAACGTTTTAAAGGCTTTTTGTCTGTCTACAAACCTCAGTCATGTTACGTGGAATCAAGTCGTCTTTTATGGTAAATGCGTTTCATGTGAGCGCCACAATGCATTTTACGAAACAAAACAAAACAAAAATAGTGCAGGAAAGCAGCATTAAAAAATAGAACAGGTCTCGGTTATATAATGTGTAATTGTAGAGGAGAATTCATATTTGTGAACACTTGATTTGTAGCCTTAACTAGCTAAGCAACTTGACACTTTTACAAGCAGAACCTTACAAAGACATTGAAATATATACATAGAAGACCTGCAAGACTATGCATAACTTTAACATTGCTGAATTGTTTTATAACTGTGTTAAAGTTATTATCTTGTCATTAGGGATTTTTTCATTTATTTAATGTTTTATTTAATTTGTTTTTAATTGAGTTAGGTAGTAGTTTGATTCTAATGAAGTATTACTTTTGAGTTGTTGTTTTTTTTCTGATGAAACCTTTTATTCTGATGTAAACCTTTCATATTCTTTGAGGATACACTTTCAGTAAATATCCAGGAACTAGTTTTGCTTGTAAATTGGGGAACTCCTTTGATATACGATTATATCTTATCTTTAAATAAAATTTTGTCTGAGTGCCAGTGATTCTTTGAGCCTTTGGGCAGACTTTTGGATCTCAATGTCAAAAAGTGTAGAATAAATGTCTAGTGTCCATTTCTCACTTCTCTACAGGTAAAAACATTTTAAAGGAATATTCCTTTACTTTGTACTTTGCCCTCATTTTGTTCAAAACCTATATGACTTCTTCTGTGGAATTATTTCAGATATTCAAATATTTAAGGATTTTGGTAAATAATAACATACATTTTATTCTGTTTAACACTAAAATCTGTCAGATCACTTGAAATAGTTATAATTTATAAAGTTATACATACTATATGATACTTTATGGTACTATTTTGATACTTTTATAGTGCTATTGTGTCCTTTTTGAAGTCGGAAATCTCCAGTAACCATTCATTGTTGATACAAATTGAAAATGTCTCCCTTTGTGTGCCACTAAAAAAAAGTCATGCTGATTGGAATTACATAAGGGTGATTTAAATGATTGCAGAATGCACATCTTTGGGTGAACTATTCCTTTTTAACACATATGGTCATTGGTCAGTATTTTCAGTGTCTTACCAGATCCATCAACCCATAGTTACAGCAACAGAATGGTGAGATGGATGATTAGGCCTTTGTGTTTGAGATTGTCAGTGGTTAAAGTGGGACGGTTAGCAATAGCGTACCCTCACTTTTTCAATTACTTTATTGCAGTTATGTTATTAACCAACTTTGCATGCGTGCAGAGTTCGCTTCTAATCAACACGGAAAAATGCCAAATGGAAGGCAGGTGACATGGAAAAAAGTCAGTTATGTGATACACTCGTCAGTGTGAGTGAATGAAGCTGCAAGACAAGTTGATTTATTTAGTGCTGTGAAAAGATAATATTTAATCTCCAAAGCACTGATCTCTCTTTTTTTTTTTTTTTTTTTTGCCACTCTGCCTCTGATTATAAGCGTCCCAGCTGTGCCTACTTCCCTATTCATTGAGCAGAGTCTTGTGGCTTGTTTTACAGCTTCTTTCGGTGTAATTAACATCCTAAACAATCACAACATTCTATGGCTTGGCTGTCATTTCCAAGCTTTCTGTGTTTAGGTCAAAGGCATCTTCTCATTTCCCCTGCAAAAGGGCTCTGCCTCCTCAAATACTCAGAATTTTTGCTCTAGGCTTGTTACCCTGATCCGTTTCTACGGGAAGGCTGACATTTCTGGCACAATGTTCAGATCTGAAGTAGACTGAAAAGAGGTTATGCACTTAACTGCACAAGTAATGACTAATTACGGCACTTTTCGTGCATTCTTGTATGGTACCGTTCAATAGCTGCATGCTGACATGCAATTTCTTGATTTTTCACATTTAAACCTGAAATATCGTACTCTCTGAGACATCCAAAGTTTCAATGTATCCATGAAATAGTTTCGCACTACCCAGGTGAAATGTGAAAAGCACTTTAATACGTTAACAACCCTTTTGTCATAATCGCAGGTGGTCATAATCTTACTGATTCTATGATGCTGTGAGCTTAAAATAACAGTTTATACAGTACATCGTGAATACAGGTTGATTGGGACACTTTTTCCAAGTCATTTCTATGGTGTACAGTCATGTGAAAAAGAAAGGACACCCTTTAAGAAAAGAATCAAGGTGTTCCACTGGCCCGACTGAAATGTTGTGGCGGGACCTCAAGAGAGCTGTGCATAAACGCATGTCCACAAACCTTGATGAACTGAAGCAACGTTGTAAAGAAGAGTGGGACAAAATTCCTTCCCAACGATGTGAGAGACTGATACTGTCATACAGAAAATGATTTCTTTTTGGAACTTATTGCTGCCAGAAGTTGCTCTACAAGCATAAGAATCATAGGCTGCACTTAGTTTGTCACCCATGGCTTTTCCATTTTGGCTTAATTTTTGATAAATAAATAATGACACGGTGTAATATGTCATTTGTGGTTGTTCATCTGAGGTTGTACTTACCTCATTTTAAAACCTGCCAAGGACAAGATGATTTTTTGATTATGTCCTCCTGATACATAAAACCATATAATTCAATAGGGTGTCCTTTCTTTTTCACATGACTGTATATATACAGTATTTACTTACAAGCCTTAGACTTTTGCACAGTACCGTATATGTATACTATTTATGTATACTATATAAAGGAACAGTTCACCCATAAAAGGTAATCTTTTCTGTCACTTTCATGTTTTTTTCAAACCTGACTGACTTTATTCCATAGAACGCAAAAGGTGACTTTTTGCAGAATGATGTTAAAAGACGCATTGAAACTATTAGTGATTTTATAATGACTTGACGGTAAATTTAGCTCTGTTACTCCCCCAGTGCTATCTTATAGCTTTAAAAGAAATGGAATATTCTGGATTATTGTCATATGGTGTATTTTGTACTGCTTTTATTTCATTTTGGAGCCTGACCACCCCTGAAATGAGCAGTTTGTGGCTAGTTTTTATGGCGTGTCAGTGTTTGGAAAAAAATATTACAACATGTTTTAATTATACCTCAGAGACGCAGGAGAAAATTGAGCTCACCACAGCCATTATAGTGTCAGCAGAGGCAGCATAGTGCTCATCATCACAAAGAGTATGTTGCTCGTGATTATACATATGCAATTGTGTAAGAAACCTTCTTATTATTCCTTCCAAACATCTTTAAAATTACTGCATACAACTTGAAAGCAGGCAGATGAGAAACATCCTCCAGAACACACAGCTGAACACAAAGCTCTTTGAATTGTAAATGAGTTCGCTGTACCATGTGGCTCCATACTGTTCTATACAAAGTTTATTGATGGTGGCCGTCTTTGCTGATGTCGATTGGGGTGAACACTGACGTGGTAATTAGAAATTAATTATAATTTCATGTCTGAATTAGAATTAGAATTTATAAGAGATATAAGGTGTCAGAGCTAATAATGCTTGTCTGTCTTGCCTGAATTGAATCTTTAATGTTTCGGTTTTATTTATGCTCAATTCAATAAATAAGAACAAGTGGCGTCCGTAGCCTGTTTGTGTATGTATACACACACACTGCCTTTCAAAAGTTTTTGATCGGTAAGATTCATATATGACAATTTAAAATAACTGTCTATTTTAATATATTTTCAAATGTAATTTATTCCTGTGTTCAAAGCTGACAGCATCATTACTCCAGTCTTCAGTGTCACATGATCCTTCATGAAATCATTCTAATATGCTGATTTGGCGCTCAAGAAACATTCATTATTATAATCAATGTTGAAAACAGTTGTGTGCAATTTATTTTTTTCAGGATTCTTTGATGAATAGAAAGTTAAAAAGAACAGCATTTATTTGAAATAGAATGTTTTGCAACATTATACATGTCTTTACTGTAACTTTTGATCAATTTATTTTCATTCTTTTATTTATTTCTCCCCAAAATACAATAAAAAAATCTTGCTGACCCCAAACTTTTGAACGGTAGTGTTTAATGTTACAAAAGTTTTCTATTTCAGATAAATGCTGTTCTTTTGAACTTTCTATTCATCAAAGAATCCTGAAATAAAAATGTAAATAACTGTTTTCAACATTGATAATAATGAGAAATGTTTCTTGAGCATCAAATCAGCATTAGAATGATTTCTGAAGGATCATGTGACACTGAAGACCAGAGTACACAATATTACAGTTTCTTGTTGTTGTTGTATTTTTAATCAAATAAATGCATCCTTGGTGAGCCGAAGAGAGAAAAATCTTACCGATCAGAAACCTTTATATATATATATATATATATATATATATGTATGTGTGTATGTATGTATGTGTATGTATGTATGTATGTATGTATGTATGTATGTATGTGTATATATATATATATATATATATATATATATATATATATATATAATGTGTATATATATATATAATATGTGTGTATGTGTATATATATATATATATATATATATATATATATTTATTTATTTATTTATTTATATATTTATTTATTTATATTTATTATCATTATTATCATTATTTAATTTTTCTCTCTCTCTCTCTCTCTCTCTCTCTCTCTCTCTCTCTCTCTCTCTCTCTCTCTCTCTCTCTCTATATATATATATATATATATATATATATTTGTAGCACTAATGCCATTGCTCAGAGAGAGCGGGAGATTCTAACCTGCACCACTTCCTCATTTCATTGTTGTTCTCTCCCCAATAATTCAGCATTTACTAATTTATTCACAACAGTCTATATCAATAAAAAGCTGTTGGTACCTGCAAACTGGGTCCTACTACTGTTCCTACTCAGTAGCAAAAAAAATTACAGCGACACGAGCGTCGCCCACCTCCAAACCAAATCAAGTTAGCCAGTTGCCCCAGGGCAAGAGATCTGAGTTAATTTGCTTTTTAAACCTCCCAGATGAAACATTTGCCTCTTAAACGCTCCTTGTAAAAACGTCAGCGTTCATCACAGCGTCCCCTCAGGCTGCAGAAGCGCACAGCCCTCACAATTGTTTTTTTGAAACCGAGACCTGACTCTATAGCTGCCCATACAGGCCTCACGAAATTTTTGCTTCCTCGTTCTTCGGGACATGCTTGAGCGTTATAATTGCTTGCGTCATGCAATTACCCCCGCCTGCAACCTTTCCAAGTCATGATGCTTTTACTCCCAAGTTCTTTGCAGGAAGCTAGTGATGTAATGGCCGCAAGGAGTCTGGACTGTCATCGCTGCACCAGTAGGGTAATGTATGTCATGGCATATGCGGTTAGTGATTGGAAGCCTTTGGGAGCCTCACTTTTCCCAGTGCGGGTATGTGAGTGAGCTCCCCGAGGGCTTGCGGTGTCGTTTCCGAGCCGGCGTGTGAATGAGAGGCCTGTCAGATGGTACGAGCGGAGTTTTAGCCCTCAGCCGAGAGATTCACAAGCTTGCAGACTGCCAGAAAAATGAGTAACACCTTCCTTGGGGAGTTTCCGCAGTCTATAGAGAGCTTGGCAAATTAGCTGTTGCGATCACTGACAATATGTTATGTTTTATTCGCAGCGCCTCACATAGAAATTGAAGCGGGTACCTCAGAGAAAAGTCTTAAGAAGTGTGTAAAAAGAAAAAGTCTTTTGTGGAGTCACTCTGGCGAGAGCTTGATTTCAAGATGGTCTTTTATCGTGAGCAATTGTTGCACAATTAGGTGAATTGGATTTGTGAGAGTTGGGCACTGTGGCGGTTAATGCCAGACCAGGCGTAATCAATTCTCTCCCGTGTCTCTGCCTTTCTCTTTTTACTCTTTGCTAGGGGTTTCAACTGCTGTGGCCCCTCTTAAGGAAAGCTCTTAGAGGAAGCACTTGAAGATGCTCTTCACCTGTCCCTGAGACCTCAGAGATAGAGAGAGAGAGAGATAAAGATAAAGGAAGTAAGGGAATGAGACGGTGATGGTGACAAGGCAAACAAGACCCTGATGACACGTTTCCCAGGAGATTCTGTGTTTTAGGCTTGGAATCTCATAAAAGCAGGGGATCGTGATTTCATTCAGTACTTGATGGTCTGAAATAGTGATCCATGATCTCATTAGTAATTGTAGTTAATAGTAGGTATTCATATATAAAGTGTAGTTCTTGCACACATACATTTGTTTAAACACTGAAACATTGTGTGCAAACAACTTATTGACTCCAAGAAATATTGATTTAGTTTCTGATTAGTATCAGTTTCATTGGTTACTGATTATGGCCTCATTAGTTACGTATAGTTGACTTTCCTTTGTTCTACCCCTGTTTATATAGCCCTGTGTTTCAGTTGTTCTTAGTCAGTTATCATTTAAACATTGTGTGGTTTGTGTTATTCTCCAGAGTGTTCAGTGTTTGGATTATTAATAAAGCCTGTTTTGTTTTTGAATCTCCTTCATCTTCATGCCTGTCAACCACATCGTACACTGTAAAAAGTGATCAGTTGACTTAACTTAAAAAAAGTGAGGAAACCCGTTGCCTTAAAATTAATTAAAAAACTTTCTTGCACTATGGAAAAAATTAAGGTATGTGGAATTGTCAAGTTCACTTAACTTAATTTTTTTCAATTAATCATGGTGACTTTTTAATAAATGCAACTGGAAATGTTGTATAATACAAAATATATTCAAATATAATAATCATTTAATTAATATTCATCTAGATTACCACATTCTGTATAAGTAATGTTAATTGTTAATTCTTTATACCTAAAGCTTTAGTTTATTTGATCAATTTGAAACGTACTAATGTAAGACAAGTGCATAGGGCATTTGACCAGTTAGCTTCACATTTGTATGCGACCATTTCCCATGTGTCCATGGCTTCTGGGCTCTCACTCTTTGTGAAATCTGTTATTTTATCAGGACTCAAGCGGCTACAGAAATCTGAGCCAATGGAAGTGAGTTATAAAGCTTTGGAGGTGGACCGCTGAGAGACGGTCTGTCTGACTCTGGGTGTGTGTGCTGGTGTTTTGGGACACACTGTGAGGTGTCACTCGTGTAAAATGCTCGGGTATTGTCATTGCCCCCCACGTTTTCTCTGGCTTGAAGAGTTGGGATGCTGACCCTGAAGATCTCAAGAAACGGGTTGCATCTGCAGGTCTTCCTTTGTGGGAACATTCTCTGATTTTAGGACAGAAATTACACGCACATTTCCAGCTGCCCTGTCTCCAACGGAGCTCAGCATGGGAGAGAGTTCCTCTTCCTTTGTTGCTTCCCCTATAATTTCACAAAAGGACAGGCGATGGCAAGGGATGGATTTAAGTGGTTTGTCACTCTTTATTTGTGGATTGTGGCGGAGGGGAGGGGGAAAAAGAGAAGGTGACAAACGTGAGAGCACAAATTCAGTCCTGAGTTCAGTTGACTTTCATCTTGAGTGCATCTTGATCACCTCTTAAAGATAGAGTCACAGAGTTAATAGGTTAATTCCTTCCTGGACAGGTTAACACTAAAGTTTCATTCAAATGAGTCTGAAATCCAGTACGACTGAAGGAAGAGGAATGAAATCTCTGGTGGTATAAGTTATTGGGGGCTTTGTATTGTGGTGATATACATTTTATTTAACAGATAAAAAAAAAAGATACTTGTTTACAAACAAATTGTACTCTTTATTTAAAACAAAAGACCCCATTTCCAAAAGACTTATCAGAATCTGTGGATCAGGATAAAAAAAAATTCACAGAAACATTCTATGATGGATCATTTGATTTACATTACTGTTCAAAATTACAATTGCATTACTGTTTTTTTTTAAATGTTTTTAAGTGTCATATGTTAACCAAAGGTGCATTTATTTGATCAAAAATACAGTAAAATCACAAAAATATGTGAATATTTTTGCAGTTTAAAATAACTGTTTTCTGTTTGAATATATTATAAAATATAATTTATGTGATGGCAAAGCTGATTTTTCAGCATCATTATTCCAATCTTCACTGTCATATGATCCTTCAGAAATCATTCTAATATGCTCCCCGAGAAATATTTATTTTTATCAATGTTGAAAACTAGTGCAGCTTACTTTTTTTTTTTGGGAAACCATGATTTTTTTTTTTATGATTAATACGTTTAAAAGAACAGCATTTATTTAAAATAGAAATATTTTGTAACATTATAAATGTCTTTACTGTCACTTGATCAGTTTAATGTATCCTTGATGAAAAAGAAAAAACCCTCAAACTTTTGAACTGTAGTGTATGTATTATTTGCAGCTATGCACTTTTTCTTAAAATGTAATCAGTTGCATTGTATCGCAACATACAAAAACGTCCTTTCTTGATGACAACGGAAATGTTCAGGTGGCTTCAGTCATAACTGTTTTTGTTTGTGTGTGTGAACATATTTATTTTGGATTGATTTATTGATTTGATTTGACTGATTGATCAAACACTCCTACATCAATAATGTATTTGATGCCATCCTTTTCTTTCAAAGTAATTTTAAAGTTTTTGGAAAACAAATTTAGTTTGCATTAAAACATGAATGCTGAATTGTTGGCATGTTATGTTGGAAAACAAGTTTTTGTATTTGTGTAATTAAGATAAGACCGCCAATTTCAGGAGGATGAATAATGACGGTCCGCAAAGAAAGAATTTCTCTGAAAGAATATTGGAAGACTCGGTTTACTATAAAAATGTTAATGGACTTTGCTGCAAAACAAAACTATTATATTTATCTATAGTGCATTCTGTGAGATGCACAGTTATGTATTTTAGTGCAGTAAGCCCAGGCTTCTCTTCTTTTGATTCAGTGGATGTGTCTGACCACTATATAGTGAGGTGTTTATATTGAAACACACACACGTATACACACACTTGCAAACTCCTTAAATTTATTATTAAGATTTAGACGGCGATCAACTTACACTTTAGGAAGCATTCATGCATAAATCTACTTGATTCTGAATGTTTCACACATTTATAGTTGATTGATCACTTTGGTTATGCTGTTAGTTTCAGTGGGGTCGGTGAGTAGTTTATCAAAAGCTAAAACCAAAATTTAAAGCTAATGCAAACAGCCTATTTTGTTGCTTAGGTTGAGGAGAGTGTACTATTACTTTTCTAAGCGATTGGATTGAGTTTTCACCTATTGGAAAATAAAATGAGTACAAAAATCCACATTGAAGAAGGGATCTAAGCCATATTTGGGGAGTTAAGTACCTAGCAACTACCTAGCAACAATCTAGAGCATCCTAGAAACTACAAAAGCCCCACTCAGATTTTCTTCAAAAAAATGTAAAAATGTACACTGAAACAAAATGTGTTGTTTCAACTTTAAAAAGTAAGTGTTCGTGCTGCCTTAACTTTAAGTTTAGTCATCTTGAAATGTGAAGTTGTACTGAGTGACAACTTGGATATTTGAGTTGACTAAACTTAATTTTAAGGCAGCACAAACACTTTAAGTTTAAACAAATTGTTGTACAGTGTATTTCTACTTGCTGTTATAGTATTATATAATTCTACATAATTTTATATAATTTCTATATAATTTATTATGTATAAAATAATATATTTTATGATATTATATAATATTATTGTAGTTAATGTTGTCATTGAGTTGCCATTTGATCAGTTCTATATATATATTTCTACAAAATATATTTTTATTTATATAGAATATTTATTTTACTTTTTGTTTTATTTATTCAGTTCTGCACATCTAAATGTGTTAACAGTTAAATAAATGTCACAGCTTCATTGGTCAGTCAGTGGGCAGGCTTTAGTTGTTTTGAGGGCCGCTCACACCGGCATCGGCTCTGTTTGTGTATCTCCTCTGCGGCAGTCTCAGCTGACTGTGATTACAGTGATGCACAATAATGGCTCCGGCTGCTCAGCGGGAGGTCAGAGGTCACACTGTGCTATCAGGCCATCACAGGCACTGGCTGATATGTGCTCCCAGTCATCTGTGGCTTTAGATAAGCTCGCACGAAAAAAGAGACAAAACTCTGATTATCTGATCATTTCAGAAAGGACAAACTGGGTCAACTGCGTGAACGCTCCAGCAGAAACAAAATGACAAAAATGAGAAAGGACAGTGAGGAGAAATGGTACGAAAGTACAAATGTCAGACCTGTGCTTCGCACACTATGCTGAACGCATTGAAACGCAACTCCAGAGGGAATTAGCACACAATTGAAGTTTAATATGGCGGCTTCTGTAGCGAAGGCTGTTGTAGTACTGTGGGGTGAGCATATTGAAAATGACAAGAGACAGGCTAGTCTAATGACTACAGCTCTCTGGGGATTCCTTCTTGACCTCTTCTATAGCTAATTGCTTCCATTATTCTTGCCCCACAGTGAGAAGAATGAAGCTGGGGTGGGAGGAGCCTATCATAGCCCTGCCCTCCCCCCCATGCTTTGAATGACTGATGAGAAAGATGTGACTCAGCAAAGGGTGATGCAAAATCTTGCTTGGCTCTTGAAGATCAAACTTGTCATTTTATAAAGCAAAACATATATAAGGTGTATAATCTCAATATAGACACTAAGATTTAATGTATACTGTAGGTAAAGACATTTTTTTTTGATGTGTCAAATGTTCTATATGTCATATTATACACAGAAAAAATCATCTGCATGGTTACAGTGTAATGAGAGCTTTTCCAGAGATATGGTTGCATAACGCATGCAGTGGCAAGTGCTAGTCATGTGTGGGAGAGACGCCTCAGGAGAGCCGGAAGGTTCCTCTGAGCAACTATCCATGGACAGGTTCACATTAGCCTAATCGGACAGGTTGTCTATGTACGTCAGAGAATGAGTCCATCTCTGACGGAAACACTGAGTTTGGACTTGTGACACCAACCATGTCCAGCATCTGCTGAGCTAATAATAAATTATTTGGATAATGTGTGCCTCAGTTTCACCACAGTCTGTTTACAGAGTTTATAATGTATACACTCAAAAGTGGCGAGTACTTGTTAAAATAGCAAGCTCTTTAAAATTATACATAAAGATATATGCATAATTTAATAGCAGTATACTTTACATATTTATTATTGATTTGGCTCTGCCCTCACATCTGAGCGCGAAACTCTGCTTGGATAGTTTCAAGATAGTTAAAAAAAAAAATTATACAATAATAATTGAATTGTTCATATGTGTTTATTCAGGGACTTGGATAATGGATAGGGGGCGCTGGCCCAAAAAAGGTTGAGAACCACTGGTGTAGAGGTTGCCTGGTGACGTTAATTGAATAAAAAGCTAGGATTTCTCAGCACTCAATGTTGAAAGGTTCACCATCTCTTGTTTTTTAACCACACATTCATCCTTTTTGTCTCTCCAGGAGCAGTGAAATGCATTTGGAAAAATGTTGTTTTCGTTTTGGAGCAGAGCAGCTTGATAATCCTTTTGGAGTATTTATTTATGGTTAACTCCTCTTGTGCACACACCAACGAGAAATTTGTCACTTCCTCTTGGCATTCCCTTCCACTGCCCCTGTTGTGTCTGTGTTGAATATTCATTGCAGTTGGCATCGCAGGAAAAAAGTGGCATACTGATCAGTCATGCTATTTTTCACCAACCACATTTACAAGATGCTCTGCTTACACCCTGCTCAACATAATTTCCCCCGCTGTTATAACTCAACTGACAATTAAATGATTTGTTCCTTGTTGAATATCATATTTCTTTGTAGACAGTATTTACTTGTAGTATAACACATTTTGCGACAAATGTTGCAAAGATAACTAATACATTTGATAACTAATACACATGTATATGTGTGTATATATATACAGTGGGGAGAACAAGTATTTGATACACTGCCGATTTTGCAGGTTTTCCCACTTACAAAGCATGTAGAAGTCTGTAATTTTTATCACAGGTACTCTTCAACTGTGAGTGACGGAATCTAAAACAAAAATCCAGAAAATCACATTGCATGATTTTTAAGTAATTAATTTGCATTTTATTGCATGACATTAGTATTTGATGCATCAGAAAAGCAGAACTTAATATTTGGCACAGAAACCTTTGTTTGCGATTACAGAGATCATACGTTTCCTGTAGTTCTTGACCAGGTTTGCACACACTGCAGGGATTTTGGCCCACTCCTCCATACAGACCTTCTCCAGATATTTCGGGGCTGTCGCTGGGCAATACGGACTTTCAGCTCCCTCCAAAGATTTTCTATTGGGAAAGAAATTTCTATCTGGCTAGGCCACTCCAGGACCTTGAGATGCTTCTTACGGAGCCACTCCTTAGTTGCCCTGGCTGTGTGTTTGGGTCGTTATCATGCTGGAAGACCCAGCCACGACCCATCTTCAATGCTCTTACTGAGGGAAGGAGGTTGTTGGCCGAGATCTCGCGACACATGGCCCCATCCATCCTCCCCTCAATACGGTGCAGTCGTCCTGTCCCCTTTGCAGAAAAGCATCCCCAAAGAATGATGTTTCCACCTCCATGCTTCACGGTTGGGATAGTGTTCTTGGGGTTGTACTTATCCTTCTTCTTCCTCCAAACACGGCGAGTGGAGTTTAGACCAAAAAGCTCAATTTTTGTCTCATCAGACCACATGACCTTCCCCCATTCCTCCTCTGGATCATCCAGATGGTCATTGGCAAACTTCAGACGGGCCTGGACATGTGCTGGCTTGAGCAGGGGGACCTTGCGTGCGCTGCATGATTTTAATCCATGACAGCGTAGTGTGTTACTAATGGTTTTCTTTGAGACTGTGGTCCCAGCTCTCTTCAGGTCATTGACCAGGTCCTGCCGTGTAGTTCTGGGCTGATCCCTCACCTTCCTCATGGTCATTGATGCCCCACGAGGTGAGATCTTGCATGGTGCCCCAGACCAAGGGAGATTGACCGTCATCTTGAACTTCCATTTTCTAATAATTGCGCCAACAGTTGTTGCCTTCTCACCAAGCTGCTTGCCTATTGTCCTGTAGCCCATCCTAGCCTTGTGCAGGTCTACAATTTTATCCCTGATGTCCTTACACAGCTCTCTGGTCTTGGCCATTGTGGAGAGGTTGGAGTTTGTTTGATTGAGTGTGTGGACAGGTGTCTTTTATACAGGTAACGAGTTAATACAGGTAATGAGTGGAGAACAGGAGGGCTTCTTAAAGAAAAACTAACATCTCTGTGAGAGCCGGAATTCTTACTGGTTGGTAGGTGATCAAATACTTATGTCATGCAATAAAATGCGAATGAATTATTTAAAAATCATACAATGTGATTTTCTGGATTTTTGTTAGATTCCGTCTCTCACAGTTGAAGTGTACCTATGATAAAAATTACAGACCTCTACATGCTTTGTAAGTAGGAAAACCTGCAAAATCGGCAGTGTATCAAATACTTGTTCTCCCCACTGTGTATATATATATATGTATGTATGTATGTGTATATATATGTGTGTGTGTGTATATATATATATATATATATATATATATATATGTATATGTGTATATATATATATATATATATATATATATATATATTTATATATATATGTATATGTGTGTGTGTGTATATATGTATATTTTATGTATAGTTTAAAAAAAAATTACATTCTAAAATAAAAATGCTAAACGTACAGTACATAGTGAAATTTCTCAGTTTGGATAAAAGTACCATTTAAATGACTACCTGTTTGATTTTCAGTGTCACAACACCTGCAGCATTCCGGTATAATACTTTTCCTGCCTCGTTCTAGTTTTCTAATCTTTAAACAAAATTTCCTCCTCAGCTCAGCGATCTTTTCATCCAGTTTGACGAGAAACCTCACGGGGCCGCCTCCCTCGCTCAGGTCCACAAAGCAGTACTTCCAGATGGGAGGACGGTGGCAGTGAAAGTACAGCATCCCAAGGTCCAGCGGCAAAGCTCCAAGGACATTGTTGTGATGGAGGTAATTACAGAGGGAGCACGGCTGCCGATGCCTGGCTTCTGATGCCTAATTCACACGCTCTGTCATTGTCACACGCCCATGTATAGCTCGATTCTTCTAGGGGCCTATTCACCTCCCATTAGTGCTTAAAAAATAGATTCCATCATTCAACCTACAGTTTTATTCATTTATTGTATTGCAAATAGCCATTTGTCCATGCACCTACAATTTCATTTGTATCACATATAATTACTCTATTATGGCCAAGTCTTACTCAGAGTCTTGGTTTAGAGTTCTCTTCAGTTTAATGTCGTATACAGTTGTGCAAGTTTTCATATCCCTTCCTGAGATGTTTCGCACTTTTTTTTTTTGCTAAACATGATGTTTCTTGTCAGGGCCTATAAAACCATATACTAAAATAAAAAAATAAAAAATCATCAATCATCTTGATCAGACCATAAAATGTGTAACTATATGTTTGCCTGTGTCTTTCCTCAGTTTCTCCTTCAGGTTGTCCACTGGTTGTTTCCAGACTTTGCCTTTATGTGGCTGGTGGAAGAGGCCAAGAAGAACCTGCCTCTGGAGCTGGACTTTCTCAATGAGGGCCGAAACGCTGAGAAAATAGCAGACATGCTCAGGAAGTTCAACTTTTTGAAGGTTTGTGAAAGTGTCTCTTTATGTGGAATTGGGGAATAACTGGTGGTAGTCTTTGGGGCGTACAGCAGCAATTGAACTTTTTAAAATCTGAGGTCTTGCCCTCGGTTTCACAGACAAGGCTTAAGCCTAGTCCCAGACTAAAATGCATGTTTGGGCTGTTTTAACTGAAAGCAACTTGCAGTGACATATCTTAAAATATGTCACTGCCATTGTTTTTTCTCAAGATGCACACCAGTGGTGTTTTTTTTTTTCTAGGGCACGTTTATAAAATCTACTTAAAGGTGCGATGTCAGAAGTTTATAAAATCTACTTAAATCTAAGCGAAGTCACAAGTTTTTTAGGCTGACATTTTTTTTTGTCACATACAGCAAACATCTCCTCACTATCCGCTAGCTGCCTGTCCCCTGAACACACTGTAAAAAAACGCGGTCTCTGTAGACAGCCCAGGCTCCACAAACAGCAACAAAAACAAACTGGCACAGCCTGGACCACGAAACATAACAAACAGCGTTCCAGCCAATAACCGACAAGAATGATTTGGGGGTGGGAGTTGGGGGATTAGTGCGCGTGCACACATGAAGGGGGGTGTTGGGGGTGGAGAAGAGAGAAGCATGAAGAGAGATGTTAGCTAGAGGAGAGATGTCCTAGATAACGACAACGACTAACGTTAGAATTATATTCTCTTGAATTTTTATATGGCCGACACACGACCAAAGAGACGACGTTCCGATGAACAAATAGCAAAGAAGAGGGAAAAGAAGGAACGTGCGAAGTCCCGAATTTACATCGGAAAAGCCTTCGAAAGGTGGGCCTTAATGTCTTAAATTACCTCAGGTTTTAAAATAAATCATGATGATTTATGACTCGCAGCCAGGTTCACTTGTTCATAAATGGTAAGATTACTTCCTTGAAATGATCAATGATTATTATTTTTTTTTTTAAATATACATTGCCTTCATGAAAGAATTAATTTGCTCACTTTCGTTTGGAACGACTCTTAAGAGTAGTGTGCCCTTCAAGGCTGCACGAATGCCATGAAAAATCGCTTTTCAACAGACTTTAGCACTACAAAACAAAAAGCTCAGACTTTTTGACAGTTCAACATCTTATTCTGAGAATTTTGTCAACTTTCAAGTGAAGCAAGTCACATTACAAGTCCTACTTAAACACCATACTAGTTTTAACTTGCACTTTTTCACACTGTCTCGGCTAGATGCTACACATCGGAGTGCCCTCATATTTCTCCCCTGCAAAAAAACTTTGCAAGGTAAATAATCTGTCATAACAACTGCCAAATGCTTCCAGGCAAGTCCCCTTTTCATTTTTAAATGAATAACAAAGAGACCTGGCTGGCCCTGCAGGGTAATAAGAATTGCCTGGGTTCACAACTGCTGATTTGTGCCTCTAATGCACACTATTAGCTCTGTCAAAACGTTTGACAGCGGAGCACAAGCCGCCATGTCAGGAATAAATCCCCGGCTCTCCGCATCAGCCTCTCGCCCTGTAAAACAAGCATGATTATACAGCGGCGGCGGTGTGGCAGAGTCGCAGGCAGTTCAGAGTGTGTGGCTGTTCCACAAGGCAGACACTGAGCTGAAAAATGGCTCTGTTTATATGGTGGTAACGGAGGGATTTTTTATCGTTGACGTTCGTTTGATAAAGAGAGCGGAGAGGAACTAGGCTGAAAGAGTGTCGCCGGAGGTGGTGGCAAAAGCCAGGCCCTGGTATCAGGTCGAGCGAAATTATCAAAGAAAAAAAGTCTGTAAATCTTCCTCATTATGAGCAGAAAGTTTTTTAATTAGTGAGACGAGTTGGTAGAGCGATAGAGCACCAGATAAGCAGCGATGTTCAGGAACAGGAAGCTGTCGTATGGAAGAGGAAGGTCATCTGAAGCATCAAGAAAGCCTGCTGCTTTGAGCTCTATGTGCAGATTATAGCTAATTTTTAGCATGTGGCATTATCCGTCACAAAGAATCTTATTGCCTGAACCCATTTTCTCTATTTCACTGTCAGGAAGTACAGATAGCGACTCTGATTTCGGTATGGCTAGTGATGCTGCGTGCTCATAGTGCACAGTCTATAACTGTTTTCCACGGTTTAGTTCTTTAGTGGTGCTTGATAAGTTAAGTATCACTACTACTCTCGCTCGTCGACCAACGCCAACAGACGCCGACAGAGGTAACGCACTGATCCAACAGAACCCAATGAAGTGTCTGCACTGACAGACGCCGGCAACAGTGTGAATTGGCCTTAAAACCACTCAAAACACCCTTGCAAAAATGTTCTATATAGTATGAATATGGGGTAGTATGAATGTAATCCGGACATACTACATCCATCATGTTGTTACTGTCACGTGACCTACCAGTGTCAGTTGCGTCGATTCACTGCCATTCATAAATCCCCTCCCGTGGCCTCATGGGATTGTAAAGTGTCCATCGAATGCGCACTTCTGAATCTCGCCGGAAGTAGTTGGTCATCCGGGGACTTTTTTAAAATACTATGTATTCGGACATACTACTCTTTTGGCATACTGTTTTACGCATACCATATAGTAGGGAAGTATTCGATTTTGGATGTAGCGTTAGAACACCTCAGGAACCACATAGCAAAGCTTGAAAAAATTCCTAAATAAGACTTAAATAGGATGTTTTTCATTATTTATTCAACATGCAAATAATAATTAGTCCAAATGAAGTAAAACATGGCACAGCTTCCTGCAAAAAACTGCTGAGAATCTGTTTCTTGTTTTGTTATCTTCCAGATCCCAAAGATTCACTGGGATCTTTCCACTAAGCGCATTCTAACCATGGACTTTGCGGAGGGTGGTCAGGTCAATGACCGGGAGTACATGAGGAAACACGGCATCAATGTCAATGAGGTAAGAGAGACGCCCTTATCTCTGCGTTACTCTGAAACAGAACATCGGTTCTTCAGAAACATTCAGAACTGCAGCCCAACAAACGGCACTTGTCACAACTCAAGATCGCTTAATCAGTAATTTCACTCTGCTGATGTCAATTTGAGCATGGAAAAGTGCTCTGGAATGTTAATGAAGCAGTCACGTTTCCTGCTGTGGGTTCTGGAAGCTTTGAAGACGTTTCTCTTTGCCCTGTTCCGAGAGGCTCTGACACCGCTGAAATGGAGGCTGCTTGGTTTGATGAATTATGCCTCTCAAATTTCATTTCATTTTTCTAGCCCTTAGCAGATGAGCACTAAATTAAATCAGGCTCTTTTTCATATTTATATCACAGACTGTTTTTCCGTTGCGGCTGCAATTTATTCTACTCCGCCGCTTTTGTCAGCACAAGGACTCGCCACGAGATCGAGCGCCTTTTTCATTTTGCACTTTCGTTAAGGTGACTCGTGTCTCAGGGTGAATTAGGTTACACACAATGGCTTTGGTTAGAATGGAGGCCCTACAGAGTGAGCTAATCTGTAGTTATGCGGGGCCAGGGGACGACAGAGAGATGAATAAACTTAGGGGGTGACTCTTGTGAGGCCCGGAGGATAACAGAGAAACGGATGCTAATGGACTATTGATTGATGGACCAGCGTCTGTTCACACAGAGATGTTTTACGTCACCATTGCCACTGCATTATCATTGTCTTGTTATTTGATGGTGGTTGAGTTATCACTTTGTCAGCTTGCTGTAGTTTAAAAATAAAAATATGCATAAAAAGAAAATGAGCGAACTTCACTCCTCTTAACACAAAGTTTGCAATGCTTTTATCTAAGGGTGGGCATTTTGACAAAAAAACGTGTACGTTTGTCACAATATCTCTACAAATCACAAATTAGTGCTGAAAATTCTGCCAAAAAATAAATACAAATGTTTATATATTAAATAACGTGTGATAATGCCTGTTTTTTGGATAATCTAGAACATATTAACTATACTTCATCTCATTTCATTGTCTTCTCTTTTTATTAGAGCTGTAAAAAGTACATACATAGCATAGTCTTACATAGCATAGAAATAAAACATTATGGTATTTGCATTTGGTCTTTGTTGATGTTTGTTGATAGACAGACGAGAGACTCTTCTATTTAGGCGTCACACTGAAGAATCATTATCAGAGTCCTCTTAAACTTTGTCTTCACTCATTATCACTCATGTAAATGTTTTTTTCATTGGCTCAGATTGAAAATCAGCAAACAGCTTGCATTTCAGCCTTTTTTGCCGATATGATGAAAGTCAGAAAATATTCAATATTCTTCTAAATATCTTAGAAGAAAGAGAGTAATACAGGTTTGGAACGATGTGAGTGAATGATGACAATTTTCAATTTTGGGGAAACTAAACACACTTTAATAACCATTCTTGACTTGTTTGGGACACGTCTTCTTCACTGTCATGTACGAATAACATAAGCAGTCCTAGTAGTAGTCGCACTTACAATACAGTATATTCTATCTTGCCACCCAACATTTTCTATAAACATTGATGCTCCATCCTGTTCACCCAAATATCACATCTTGTTCTGTTCAATATTTTAGTTATTTCACAAGTAGGTTCCTTCATCATATTCCCAGATTTCATGCGTAGCTCTTCCATGGAAGAGAGGGAAAAATGGAAAGCGGCAGTGAGATAGATGAAGAGATTTTTAGAAACGCAGAGCGAGAAAAAGACTGCAGTCGCTGAGAGCCGTGCGAACGCGCCGGCTTTTGTTAAATGACTAAATGGGATCATTTTAGCACCTGCTTTGTTTGTGTCACTCTGTCATTATATTTCCTCCGACCTGTTTTGTCTGTCTGAATTAATATGCACATTTGCTGCCAGTTTGTTTTGCAAAGCTCGCTGAGGCTTTAAACGGCAACCTTTCCTTATCGTTGTACACCCAGGCGTCAGTGAGCCTGACAGACGGGTAAACACAGCCTGAAACCGGTCTCATAAGCCACCGAGCCATGCTTAAAGGGCACCGCACACCTTTGAAAGACGGAGGAGGGAACGGTCGGCGGGTGGATTGCACATCAAGCATTTATCACACCCCCCTCTCACTCGCACGTACACACGAGTGCACATAACATTTATTTTCCTTTACGCGGTGTCACACACAACCACTGCTTGGATTTCTTCTGCCGAGCCATTTTTCTTTTTCTTTTTCTTTGCAGATAGAGGACTTGGGTTATGGGCGGCACTGATTAACTGATGCTCCCTGGTACAGTGTGGCAAATGAGGACGCATTTTAAAAGAAAACGGCGAACAAATTTTATGCAAAGCTTGAAAATGCAATCAAAGGGCTCGGTTCATCAGACTCATTTGGAGTGGTGCAATTTAGTGAACGCTTCCGCTTATATTTTCCCTCTCTCGTTCTGTGTCGCCATGCGCGCGTGTCTCGTCTGCTTTGCGAGTGCGTCTGAACGCTTTTAAGAGGGTTTTAGAGGTTCGGGGGAATGAAAGCGATCGTGGTATTAGCGAGTGTGCCACGTGGCCGCTCAATGGGGTTTTGCTAAAGAGACGCTCTCCATTGGAACAGGTTGAAAAGGCAGTACAGCCTGCTTGCTTAAAAAGACACTTTATTTTGAAATTGCTGAGCTGTGGGGGGTTAGCAGAGCCGGTGGGAAACAGAGCTGGAGGCTGCGAGAGGAAATGAGTCTGCTCTCTGGAAGGGCATCTGAGCAGCGGGACCTGAAGACTATGGAGAGCATATTTTTGGTGCCTTAAACTGCACCCACAGTCACGGTTTTGCATGAAAAGCAAACCGAGAGCTTTAAATTCAAGGAAACAGAGCAGACATTTATTTGAAATATATTTGAAAATATCTGTGTATGTACCGTAGACCCCAAAAAAGACACTTAAGCCACTCAAATATATGAATGTCTTCATTTTACAACAAAATATTGAACCAAGTGTTATTTATTTTAGTGGGAGAAATTTTGTGGGGAAAACGTGGAAATAGGGTTTCATTTTTATTCTTTTGTTTGTTATGTTTATTTGCTTGCTCAGTGTCTGTATGGATTTCAGTTCTTGTGTTTTTATTGGCTTTAAGGACCTTTAAAATTAATGAAATAATTTGGCGAAGTGTAATGCGGTCAAGACCTGCCTGGAACTACTTTAGCGGTGTGCTTATCTTAGAATGTTTGTCAACCAATCAGAATTGAGCATTCAACTGCCCTTTTGTATAAATGTATTCATATTTTATTGTACGTTACTGTAAGTTGGCTTTATATGGATGCTATACTTCCATTATTCTGTCATTTTGCATTTGTTTAGCACTGAATCCATTCGAATAATAAACTGGACACATGCTAATTCTAAAAGCACTATTTAATTTCAGTTGGTTCGTTGGAAATCCAGGCAAATAGGGGAAGAACCTTTGGGAAATTAGCTGTGTGAAATGCCAATCACTGTTAGATTTCATGCTGTCATTGGATTTAGTGGCTCCCAAAGCATATGTTGACAAATGTTAGAATGAGAAATTGCGGTGCTGTGCAGAGCTGTACGTGCATATAGAGGACAACAAATGGTCATTTTGTGTTGGTTGTAAACTGAATGGCTGATTGGAGGGGATGAAAAGAGGGGGAAATCAGTATTATTTTTTTGTCTAGTAAAGATTTACCGGTAATATTTAGGCTAATGAAATGTCGTCATAGTGCGGTGCTCTTTATTTAAAGCCATCATGAAATTAAAATTGACAATGATTATTTTTTGATGAAATATTGCAGTATTTATTATAAATGATTTATCTTATTATTCATTTTTAAAAACAGGTATTTTAATCTCTTCTCTGCTCTGATGATGTGTTCACTGGTGTGAGGGCGGCAAAACTCACATGAGATAAACAGCAATAGCAACCCACAAGGATCCAACAATTCCAATCAATACCCAATGAATCTAAATCTTTCCTTGTTCTAGAATCCGTTTCACTTGGATATACATTACTATAGGGAAGAAAACACTATCGCAACCTCCGTATCATGCTGACTTTAATGTAAAGATATCAATATGTAGTGGTGGTGTTGTTTTTTTTCCTATAATGTAATTCCTACACTTAAAAAAACACTCTTAAGCCAACCTAGTTTAGTTGGCTTCCCAATCTGGCCAGGCTTTTCTGGTTTAGCTGGCTGGTCTCCAAGGCTTATTGTTATGTCAATATGGGAACACTATCTGAAAATGATTGAAAATGGCTTTAAGTAATTGCGTCCACCATGGAAACTTAGTGCTGTAGCCTCTTTAACTTAGAGTAAAGAGGTCAAGATCAGTCATCTCTTCTCCCTGGACACCCTCACTTCCCCTCAATCTTTCACTCATGGCGTAAATGCCATATTGCCCCCTTTGCCTTCCTCTTTCGCTCTTTTTCTCTCTTACATATAGAGGTCAGAGTTTCATAATATCAGACTGAGGCTACAGTTTTACTTTTTTTTCATTTGACAGACTTTGAGTACCTGATAGTTGAGGCACATAATATACAGTATACTGAGACTAATCTGTGAATGTGTGAACATTTTGTTTTCTCTAGGTCTTTTTCTCTCTCAGAGTTTGAGAATACTTTTATAGAATCAACCGCATGCAAAATGTTCCTCCCAGTCTCAGATGCGACCAGAATAAGTGGTAATGATTAAAGTCAACGCTATATTAGCCAGCATCACGGACGATCCTGCCCTCCGTAACCTCAACCGTTCCCCTTGCAGTACTCATTAGCCACCGGACAGCCTTTACAATGCTCACAAAAGTAAATAAAGCAAACAGTGTAGCCAAGCGCTTTATCAGGGCCGAATACTGGCTCTGGCATTAGCCAATGATGATGAGAATTATTAGACAGCTGATGGGATAGATACAGAACATAATAAATGATGGAGTCTACCTCTGAAAATGGATAGAATTATTAACTGGCTCTGGCATCTGCGAGCTTCTGTGTGGGAGCTGGCGTGCAAGTAATCAAAAGATTGATGATGGCTGGAATGGACTTTTCTCTCTGTGTTCTGCCAACGTGCACAGAATGTCGGAACATTTTATTATTTTCTTTACTATCCAGATCTAGCAAAGTGTACAGACATTGTAAATTAACTTGAGCTAAGGAAATCTCTAAATGCATTGCAACAAGCTCAGCGCAAAAAATTATATCCAAGGAAAATCGAGAAATGCAAGTTACAGATATCTTTATTAAATAATTGAAATTGCTACTAATAAATAAGGTTGCATTATATTGCCTAATATTTGTGTTTGCTATTTTTTTCTTAGAGTATTACAAGGCATATCGTTAGCCTAAGAAATTGACAATGCCCAGCTCTATCAGAGTCAGTTGTGAGTCTAGTTTCCGATTATTTATTCCTGTTAATATTTATTATTAAATACATTTCAATAAACTTTTATTTAAATAAAAAATTTATGTATTTATTGATTAAATTATTATATTTATTAGCTATTTGACCAAAACATAAAATTCTGTCATCATTTACTAACGCATGTCTGTTAAAAACCCATTAGCAGTTAGCTAAGGCCTTGTGTCCACCAAAGCATTTTTTCCCCCGATACTAGTGTATTTATTCCAATTGCATTTATCCAATCTCTGGGTTTTTTACCGGTTACTGAGAGTTAAAGAATGTTCAACTTGGGGTAAATAGCAGCACTCATAACTGTCACTTTTTACCCAGCCGTCCAATCACAGTGGAGGAGGGGCGGGACAAATACCACCCTGACCAACCGTCATATTCTGCTTGGACAATGATAAGAAGCAACAACAAGAAGCTCATCTCTTCATCCAAAACTAGTGCCAGAGCAAGTACATTACATTGTGTCGACATTTTTATATTCAGAAACATGATATTTGAAGAAATTAGATACTAATAACAGTACCACAGATATTCCATATCATAGCACATCGTCTCAACTAAAAAAAAAGCGTGCCGCCAAAGCGCCCTCAAACGCCCTCAGCAAGGCGTTTTCAGAAGAGCGCTGGCGTTTTCAGCTGGCTTAAAACGCATTGGTGGACGCGCGGCCTAAGATGGTAGAAACTATAGTATCCAGTGTGTCTATTGGGGGTACTTCTCAATCGGAAGGTTGCGTCTTAGTAAGGCTGCATATCTCGACTGCCACTTCATCAAGCTCTGTGAAAGGCCGTCTTATTTTGAAGGATCCTTGGAAGGCAGCCTTCGTTTTGCGTCTCTCATTCAGCTCATTTTGAAGGATGCATCAAGTGTATCCTTCACGTTCTTCAATCACCCACCATCCTTTGCACACATTCCAATTGACAAAAAAGAACTGATGGAAAAAGTCAGCATTGAGCTTGTCTGAGTTCATTATCAAATGTAAGACGAAAAATAATGTTTTTGGAAATGAAGGCATATGTGTGCAAATTAATCACTTAACGCTAAACTGCCAATAATGTAAGCCACTGAGTAACCACAGACTGGCGGTTCAAATCCCATCTGGCCAATCCTTGTGGGTCAGGCAATGCGAGGATTTATCTCTATTAGCAGCGATTCCTACATCACAGTGAATTGAGCGCTCTTTAAATAGCCACATGAGCCTTTGGGCTGCTTCTGAGAGTCCTCCTCTACTCCACGAGGTCTCTGGAGGGCCCTGGATCTGTTACAGCATCCATGCTGCTCTGAGAGAGACTGAGTGTGGAGGGGGAATCAACCCTGATGCTATTTTAGCCTAAATACGTTTGTAGTGTTTTTTCATCTCTCTGGCTCTCTTCCTCCTCTTAGAAAAAAAAAATCGGATGAAATTGGAAAATAATTATTATATTTATAATGTTTTCTATTTTTATTTTAAATTTGGCCTTGTTTTTTTAAAAGGGATAAATGGAAGATGACAGGAAATGATGAGAAGAGGAGAGAACGGGATGGGCTAATCATATGAGATTGACTAAAACTTTTGTTGCCTATATGACATATATGACACTATATTACACCACAGCTAAGTGTGTCAGAGCAGGTTTTCAAACTGCTAGGCCATTGCTCTGACCTGTTTTCTGTTGTTTTTTAGTGAATTATGAGTAAATAATGTGTACAATAAATGTATATACTATCCATTGACACTACACAACACATACATGTTTCAAAGGTTTGGGACCAGTATGATTTTTTTTTTTAATGTTTTTGAAAGAAGTCTCACACACACACATTCACTCAAACTCACTCGCTCACACTCTCACACACTCTTGCTCACCAAGGCTGCATTTAATCGATCAAAAACACAGTAAATCAGTAATATTGTGGAATATTACTATTTAAAATAAATGTTTTCTATTTGAATGTTTTAAAATGTAATTTATTCCTTTGATCAAAGCTGAATTTTCAGCATCATTCAGTGTCACATGATCTGTCAGAAATCATATGCTGATTTGGTGCTCAGAGACATTCATTATTTTGATCAATGTTGAACACAGTTGTGCTTCTTAATGTTTTTGTGTGAACTGATAATTTTTTTTTCAAGATTCTTTGATGAATAGAAAGTTCAAAAGAACAGCATTTATTTGAAATAGAAATGGTTTGTAACATTGTCTTTACTGTAATGTATGTTGACATAATGCTGATCACTGCCCAGTGCCCACCCTGTTTTCCAGATAATGGTCTCATCCATTAAAAAACAAAACACAAAAAAACATCAGCTTTTGGTGGTACAACTTAACTTGGCAAAAACTAACTTCTTGAAGAGGTGCGTTTCGCTGAGTCATGTAATCTTCATTCACACAAGTGCGCTTTCCTCCATGATCTGACTGGGCCTGGCAGAGTGTGCGCATGTGTTGATATTATTTCTGTGATTATTATGAAGTATGTAATGAGGAGGTGAAGATGTGCAGCTGTCACACAGAGCAGAGCCAAGGCGCTTGTCAAGTGTTGCTCCATTTCAGCGCCTATTAAAAGCCTCAAACTCCATTATATTCCACAGGAAGTTTAGTCCCCTTTGCGAGACGCTGTTGTGAGGCGCTCTCAAATGATTCGGTTTGTCTCAAAGAGTCATTACTGCAATAATAAGGTGTGAAATACTGTAATCCGCATGTTCTGAATCAAACCAAATCTTTGACTGTTTGGAACCACTTGATGTTTGTTTTTTATTTCCTCAGAAGTGTTTTAGACTTACTGTTGGATCAGTTTGAGCTCTGTGCTGTGGCGAGTGATGTAGTGAGTTTTATAAAGAAAGATGCGTATAGACACACAGGTGGTGGACACTGTATAAAACCAGCAGTGTTTTTTATACTTGTTTGATTTTTATAGGAAGATCACTTGTCTGACTTGGAGAAGGTTATTAGTCTAGTCATTTTTGTGTTCTTTGATTGTAATGGGAGTTATTTGGTGTTGACATGTTACGACACTATTGACATGTCATTTTGACTTTGAATTAATTGATCTAGATTTGCATTTGATAGATATAAGCCAAAAGATACGATTGTTTGTCACATTATTTAACACACAATTTGTCATTATTTACTCACCCTCATGTGTTCCAAACCTGCATGACTTTAATAATTCCACAAATATTTTAAATTATTTAAATTATTCAATTGTTATTGTACCTACAATGAAATTCAGTTTGTACAATAAAAAAACCCAAAACAACAATGGACCCTATTCTAAAAAAAAAAAATATATATATATATATATATATATATATTAGAGGTGGGCATAGATTAATTTTTTTAATCTAGATTAATCTAGATTAATTTTGAAATTAATCTAGATTAATCTAGATTAAAATGGCTCATTTGAATTCTGCCGAAGGCATTCAGAATATGTGTGCTACCCAAATAATGACTATAAAAGTAAGTCTTTGAGAACGGGTTTCTCAAGCCAGGTGGCGCATTAGACCAGGGGCTCATCTCCTGTTTCCAAAATGCATCACAAACTGCTTGAGAAAGCTGTTCTACTCATAGACTGTAAAAGGTTACTACTGTACTGTTACCGTCCGTAGGCAACATTAGGTAGGCCTATGTTATTATCAACTACTATAGGCTATCAATTAGGGATGGGCGATATGGCCTAAAATCTATATTGTGATATACATTGCAGCCTCTTGCGATAACGATTTACAGTATTTTATAATAAAACCATTTCAGAACAGATTACACAGACCCATGCTAAACAACTGCTAAATGTATATATCTTTTAAAGGGTGTATGTAGTTTTGAGAACATATATTGTGCAAAACTGTAAGTATACAACATAATTTTGCAGATAAATAAAATTTAAGTACACTAGCTGCAGAGACTTAAGTAGGTCTAATGTTTATTATGGCTTGGAGCTTATGAAACCCCAAATTTAAAATTAGAATATTGTCTAACTGATGTCTTTTCAGTTAAAAAGAAACACAACAACGATTCTTAAAATCGAGATGATGTGCTACACCACTAAGCAAGGCTGGATTAGTACCCCCAGGGGCCCCTGGGCACTGAAGCTCATGGGCCCCCTCCCCTACCTGACAACCACACCCTCCAAAGGAACACACACCAGGTGTGGGATTTAACATGCCAATCACTATTGATCAAAAGCTGAATGACTAGTTCACAAGACAATGATACGAAATACATTTTTCTGAAAAGTATGGCTGCACGATTTGGGGAAAATGTCATATTGTGATTATTGAGGTCAATATTGCGATATGCGATTGCGATATAGTAAACAAATGGTTTCATGAGTTAACTTGCTTATTTCTCAAGTAAAATGCACACACAGATTAGTGATAATGCTGAAATTTGTAGCCCATTTCTCAACTCAAACTAGAAACAACAACTAAATGCACTGTGTTTTCAAATTAAAATAAATTCAATATTGTTATTTGTCTCAATAATACAAGAGTTAAAAATAAATTTCATATTTACCTGTGCCTGTCAAACAGGTAGACCTAGGACATATACCGAAATGGTCAAACTGCACTGCATAAATTATAAATTAAATATAGACTAATCCTTATTATAGCAAAAAAAAAAAAAAAAAAAAAAACTTTAGTCAACAGCAGTGAGTCATTTTCTCTGTTCTTTTTGTTCTTTGATTAACTTTACTGACAGAAAGCTTTATTGGCTGCTGTCTCTTTAAGACCAGCTGACGGAGACGCGGCTCTCGCACGCGCCTCATTCTTTCACAACTCTTGACGTTCATCATAAGACAGCTCTTATGTTATGAAGATACTCGACAAAACGGACATTTTGGCATAATTGTGTGTGTTATTGTAAGTTCAAGCACGAAAGATAACTGTATTCTGGCGTGCTGTCTGTGCGCACGATACTGGCGCGCGCGCGTCTTTCTGTGTCTGTGTGTGTGTGTGTGTGTCACAGTCAGACTTTTGTCTTGTCGCACATGAATTGTTTAAAAGCAATTTTAACAATTGCTTTTAAACAATGGTGCCCCTGCTTTTAAACAATTGCTTTTAAACACGTGCCCCTGGGCACGTGCCCAGATTGCCCATATAGTAGATCCGGCCCTGCACTAAGATATATTGGAATGGGAATAATACGCGCGCGCTGGTATTCAGTGATATCATGTTTCGTTTTGAATTTGAGGTGGTAGAACGGATTAGTCGTGTGTTAACTTACCGAACTGTTACCCCACACACTCTGTATATAGTTTGCTGCTGCTCGTCTGACGGCTTAAACCCGAACCAAGTCCAAATAATGGATGTTGCACCGATCTTTTTCACCAGCTTTCACTTTCAGCCGTGTTTACTTAAGATGACGACGAATATGCGTTGCAGCCGGGTTTACCTCGCGGCCGCGGGTAGATTGCGTCATCATCTCCCAACCCAACTTGGAGAATAGATTAACGGCGATATTTTTTTTATCGCGCGATAAGAGTCTCGCGTTAACGCAGCACGTTAACGCCGATAACGGCCCACCACTAATATATATATATATATACACTCACCTAAAGGATTATTAGGAACACCATACTAATACTGTGTTTGACCCCCTTTCGCCTTCAGAACTGCCTTAATTCTACGTGGCATTGATTCAAGGTGCTGAAAGCATTCTTTAGAAATGTTGGCCCATGTTGATAGGATAGCATCTTGCAGTTGATGGAGATTTGTGGGATGCACAACCATCTGAATGTCTCAACAGAAATCGAGACTCATCAGACCAGGCAACATTTTTCCAGTCTTCAACTGTCCAATTTTGGTGAGCTCGTGCAAATTGTAGCCTCTTTTTCCTATTTGTAGTGGAGATGAGTGATACCCGGTGGGGTCTTCTGCTGTTATAGCCCATCCGCCTCAAGGTTATGCGTGTTGTGGCTTCACAAATGCTTTGCTGCATACCTCGGTTGTAACAAGTGGTTATTTCAGTCAAAGTTGCTCTTCTATCAGCTTGAATCAGTCGGCCCATTCTCCTCTGACCTCTAGCATCAACAAGGCATTTTCGCCCACAGGACTGCCGCATACTGTATGTTTTTCCATTTTCACACCATTCTTTGTAAACCCTAGAAATGGTTGTGCGTGAAAATCCCAGTAACTGAGCAGATTGTGAAATACTCAGACCGGCCCGTCTGGCACCAACAACCATGCCACGCTCAAAATTGCTTAAATCACCTTTCTTTCCCATTCTGACATTCAGTTTGGAGTTCAGGAGATTGTCTTGACCAGGACCACACCCCTAAATGCATTGAAGCAACTGCCATGTGATTGGTTGATTAGATAATTGCATTAATGAGAAATTGAACAGGTGTTCCTAATAATCCTTTAGGTGAGTGTATATATATATTTTTTTTTTTTTCAGAATCTCTTACCTTTTGTATTTAATAAAATAATGCAATTCATACAGGTTTGGAACATGAGGTTGAGTAAATGAGGACTCATTTTTGGTGAACTACCCCTTCAACATTAAAACTAAATACCACTTTTAACCACTTGTTTACCAGCATCCTCACAAAAAAGCCTGTGAAGTTGCTCTGCCATCTTTCAGCGTCCACTTGACATGGTCCAATCAAACATGATGACTGTGACACTGAAGTGTGACAGTGAAGAATCCGTCTCCTGCTGCAACACACTCTCTTCACTGTCGCCCAGTCCAACCCACCAGATAACAAATAGAAAAGACGTAATTAATTACCATAATTGAAAGACGGTGTCCCTTTGAGATCAATTGTTTGCGGCGCTGGTGGCTCTTTCTCCCAGTGGTCACTGATTAATGGGATGCAGGACTGTAAATGGCCTCTCAGTAATGCTTCGTGTTGTTATGCATTAGTAGCTTGTAATGGAGGACTTTTTGTTTTCCCAGCTCCGCCGCACTCTGCCTGTCAGATCGCTTGCCTCTTTAAGGTGACTGTGAGTCGTGTTTCTACACGCCGACAGTGCTCGGCGCTGACAGTACAAAAAGCCTGCGCTGGCTTATCCTCCCGCTGAAAGGGACTTGTGGATAATGATACAGTGTATAATTGATATTATGAACACAGGCCTTTTTTTTTCTTTTTTTTTTTTTTCTTCTTTTTGCAGAAGGCGTTGTCAAGGTGCCGGAACGAGCCGTTCCCTGGCTGCGTTCATGTGTGCGTCGCGGTTGTCAGTATTTAGGTCAAACAGAGGCGTCCTAACAGGAAATCCCGACTGACAAGCGCAGTGGAGGTGAGATATTAAAGAAGACAGCTTGTCTTAGAGTGGATGACATGCTTGAAGATTGAAACAAACACTCCTTTCAGTACCTGACGCTCAGCCCGGGTCTTTAACTGAGCCCTGGAACTACATTCAACCACCGTAGTCACACATAATGCTCAATCATCCCGGGCGAGACGTCATAAATGGACGTCATATATGGTTATTCTGTACACAAATGTACAAAAATTATGACTGGCGTGTTGTGGCACGCACTTAGGTTCTTAAAAGCCGCCAACCCAGCTATTAAACAAGACATTGTGCTTTTTTTTTTCTTCCTTTTTTAAAATTTGGACCAGTAAGCAGCCATCCAGAACACCCTAGCAACTACCTAGCAACCATGCACAATATATTGATACCTTTTTTTTTATCGGTATTGTTTGTCTATCTATCTATCTATCTATCTATCTATCTATCTATCTATCTATCTATCTATCTATCTATCTATCTATCTATCTATCTATCTATCTATCTATCTATCTATCTATCTATCTATCTATCTATCTATCTATCTATCTATCTATCTATCATCTTAATATTTATGCGTCCCTAGATTATTTTCTACCTCAACTCCACATAAATCCTAAAAACTTCTGTTCTCAGAGGCTTGTGGTGACTGGCGGTTGAAGAATACATACGTTTCAGAGAGGCCGGTTAGACGTCCAGTTTTTCTAAGCATTTGTCATAGACATTTGTGTATGTTGTGTCGCAGGTTTGTGGAAGGGAGAGATTGACGACGTCAGAGGGGTAGAACTTCTTATCTCCCTCACAGATCTGTCAATTCAGCCGCACATGTGCCAGCCGCTGAGAGCGGCTCATTAGATTTAGTGCTGCGCTCTGTTAAAAGCCTTTCGCTTTGTCTTGCCCTGTATTGATCAGCGCAGGGCCAAGATTACAACAGGAAGGTTTAAATAAATCAGCTTTTTTTTAGAGTTAAATTCAATGACATTCGCTTTATATTGTCTCTGTAAATAAGAAGATGAAATCGGCTCAGTTGCCCAGAATGGCGAGTGTGTGGGATGGATTTATCTGGGTTTTTTGGGTGAATAGTCGGCTGGTCATTCAGAGAAGATGAGTAAGTTGGGGCAATCTGTTCTAGTTTTTGATACCCTATGCTTTGCCTGCTAAATGGTTTTGAAATGCCTATTATTCACTATCCAATCAAGTCCTGATGGATAAAATCAAGTCCCGTCCTACATTTTTACTCATTGACTCATCTTGCTTCTCTGTAAAATGGGTTGCAAACAACATTTCACGATTACTTTATTTTTAGCATGTTATATTGTTGGTCAAAAACCAGCTTTCGTTTTGTGAATTGTCAGTAACACTTTTTTCACTGCATTTTAACACTGCATTTTTCCAGATTGAAAGACAGAACGTATATCAGGCGTTTTTTCTATCTCTTTCATCGTTCTGCTGTGCCACAATGGCATGATATTCACTCGGCCGGCAGAAGAGGTCCATATGGAGACTTTTTTATTCTGTGTCAAGAGCCCCAGTAGGAGTAATTGCATCGTCCCTTCTGAAAAAATTCAATCTACTGCGACACGACAAGCCAGCTGTGTTCAGCTAATGCTCAGGTAGACATCATCCGCTCAGGCCGTCCTCACAGGTAATAACACGTGCGCACATACGCTCACAAAGGCACCTCCGTCTTTCTGTCCCCAAAGAGAGCTTCACTGGCAGGTGATTTCTTTGTGTCCTGTGACACGGACCACATCCTCAAACGAGTTGAAAGGACGACGAGATTCGTCTCACGTTTCTAGTGCTTGCTATTTTTACCGTGCTGTTGAAAGGAGCTGTCCCGTCCCTGAATCCCCCTTTGCAACATGGCATGCAGGAGACGTGTGAAGACGGCATGCTTCTAAAGGGCCGACTCCAGCATGAAAGGAATCCTGTGCTGAGTCATTCTGACTAGGTGCCCGCATGTACGTGTGATCGGTGCGCCAGCCCCCCTTCCTCTCACTGAAACTTCAGACACGCGTCAGACACGCATTCGTTTGGTGTTGGCCGCTGGCAGGAATGCCCCACTCTTTTCCTCAGCTTCTTTGGTATGAAGTGCTGGTGAAGTTGTCAGAGCAGCATGGCCCCTTGTCGTCCCCCTGTGGATGGCGCGCTCTGATGCTGCCAGGGATTCATCGGTTTGGTGAAATGGGACAGAAAATATGATTTATTCTCTGCATGCACTCACTCCTACCCCAGCGGAAGCAGAGAGCGGAGAGGGATCCTGGGAAGCTGGGAGAGAGGCATGGAGGGAGGAGGAATTGGAGGATAGACAGGACCTTTATTTGCAATGCTGCAAGCTAATTTTGCACTTCATTGATGCGTTAATTAATCAATGCCAAATATTTGTTGTCGTGATGGCCTCCCTCCAGCAGTTGGGGTTAGCAGAGCCTGGTGACCTTATATGGATCTTCATTTTCTGGCTATTTCCTCATAAGATGAAATTGATAATTTTGCTGTTTCTTCTGTGAGATATTGACTTAATATTGACTTTATTTTTGACCTAAGAATGTACTGTATATATTGGACGCTTGAATATGATTGGTTGTCGAACGTTCTAAGGTGTGCAATTATTTTCAGGGAAACGTACGGCTAAAGTAGTTCCAGGTCTTGACCGCATTACAGTTCCAAATCACTTCGCCAAATGATTTCAGTTATTTCAAAGGTCCTTACAGCCTACAAAAGCAAAAGAACCAAAAGCCACAAAGACACTGACCAAGCAAATAAATATTGTAAACAATAGGATAAAAATGACAAATTTTTCCATGTTTTTTTGCCACAAAATTACGTTTTATTATCTACTGAAAGCATATACTCTTTCTCTCGCTCTCTTTTGCACTCAAACGTGTTGTTAGCGCTATCAGTAAAATTGTTTTGCGACTTAAAGCTATAATACATTTATCACTTGCGATGTAATAACGGCTCTGTTCTTTGATGGAGCATGTAAACGTACAAGTTTTGCTTTTAGCAAAGACGCTGCTGCCGAACACTGTTGAGAGACGCACAGATTCAGGTAATTCATTGTAGCGAATTAGCTCAAATGAGGGGAATATATAATTAATTAATAATTAATCATACTGGTTATGATCAATTATTACCTACACATTTAAAATCGCCCAAAAAGGCAATACATAGCCCCATGTATTTGTATCTCTATATATAGATAATTAACTACAACAAATTATAATCAACTATACAGATTGGCAATAGATCACATTTCAGAATAAACTTTAACAGAATTAATTTCACATCGAATAATCCATTCGTCCACCGAACCGACCGTAGCCGACGATCTTCTTATCAACTCTCAAGAAGGATTATTCTTCTTATAAACTCTCAAGAAAGGTCATTCTTCTGATCATGAAGAATTACTTTCCTGTTCTATAAGATTACTAACTAAAGTACTCAACAATATGAAGCTTGTAGCTTAAGGTCACACATTTAAGAGACTTTGTTCGGTGAGCAGCAGACAGAGACAATCAAGCATATAATGGGTTTTAATAAATGAAACTATAAAACATACGACTACATTTAAACAAAGAATATATATAAACAGAATAACAAAAGTAAAGAAAGAAAGAAAGAAAGAGCAGATAACAGAATGGCAAAATATCACAAACAGTTAACCTTTGAGAGCCAGCAAAGAATCAAATCACCTTAAAGCAGGGGTAGATAATCTTAAATGCATTTAAATCTCTATAGAAATAATACTTGCATGGATCTTTGGTGCTGAGCAAGAATGCGTGTGTGAGTGTCCGTCCTCGGTGTGTCCGTGAGTTTGAAGCTTAGACAGTATAAGAAATGGACAGAGTCATCTCATTGGAACTCAATGGGCTTTATGCACAGCTGCACTACTTCCTGAACTTCAGCCAGCTCTTTGTTTCCTGTCTGCCATTATTGGACAAACTGATTAATCCAGGTGTGTCTGATTATTGTTACTGAGGTCAGGCACACCTGGATTAATCAGTTTGTCCAATAATGGCAGACAGGAAACAAAGAGCTGGCTGAAGTTCAGGAAGTAGTGCAGCTGTGCATCAAGCCCATTGAGGCAAGTGAAGCCCATTTTTAGCGATTTTTTTGGACTTCCGTTCCTGACGCGCAGACTCAAACTGAGCTTGACGACGTAGATGTGACGTGAGCAACCCGTCTGTCTTCTAGTGGCTGTGGCATGAGAAATCTGAATCATTCCCTTCCGAATCTTGCAGAGACGGAGATCGTGAGTAGGAGGTGTCCATGAGCTACGAGCAGGAGAAACTTTTGCTAGGTATTCTGATGAATTATTTTGTCATTTTGCCTCCACGTCTCCCCGATTGCCGCGAGCTTCTCCTCCCGTCAATACGGTAATCTCTCTACTGTGCGACAGAGAGTCGTGTGGTTATGACGCAATCGTTAGCCTACTTTTACAAAAACTGTTTTTACGGGGCCATAACGTAAGATACAAGGTAATGGAGCATTTTATACATTGTCGTGTTTCTTTAGAAATAAATAATGGACAAATGGAGTCTTCAAACGCCTCAGATGTAAAGTTATTCGCTGTCAAAGTGACGCCAAAATGAATGGGAGTCAATGGGATGCTAACAGCAGGTGAAGTTCTGCTACAAGATGGTGGCACGCAGCCGGCTTCAACTTCCGGTCGACTTCCTTCCCGCTTGGGTTTGAAGCGTTCTTTCGGTTCTTCCGGTTCTTCCGGAGCGCGTGTCTTTCGCAGGAAGTTCAAACGGTTTACTTGCAAGCAAAGTTGCCGGAAATTCAGGCTAAGTCCATTTCACTATAGAAATGAAGGAGCACGAGACTAAAACAAGGCAAGAAGCCGGAGATAAGACTGAGACAAAAAGCTAAGAAAACAGAGGTAAAACACAAAACAAAACTCGGAGAGAGGACAAACGTGGAGAGCAAACAAACTTGGAGAGAGACGATGAGCCACCGTCACCGTTCTTTAAGGAAATCTTCGTCCACACCTTTTTTGGGTGAACTGACCAATAACACTCAGAAAACTTTGAGCGGGAGAGAGTCTCTTTGTCTCCTTCTGACAGCCTAATTTGCATGGTTTATGATGGTGTTAGAATTCGTCATTTCTACTCCAGATGATGGTAAACATAGTATAATACATTTTATTGTAACCTACTTTATATATTTAGCTTAGGCAAACCGAGAGGTTTAATTCGGTACCAAGATAGATATGTCTGGAAGATACAAAATACATTCTTATTCTTGAAAATAAGCACTTAGAGTTCAACTAGCACAACTAGAAAGTCATAAGTAGGCTATTATGCGATGGGAAACATACATACATACAGTACATACATACAGGAATATATCAAATAGATTTTGGAATGACTTATATTCTGAGTTAAACGAAAAAGTTTGGAGGTGTTTCTGTTTTATCTCTACCATGACACTAACGTGTCAATGGAGCAATTTGATCCAGACTCATTGGCGCTAGGACTGTGATTTACATGAAGGAGTCCAATAGGTTAAAAGCTTTCTGAAACTTAGAATGAATTAGTCATCGTGATTTCGTCCTGATGCTACATCATACACAACTGATAACTCTCTCTCTCTCTCTCTCTCTCTAATTATTGCATTAGTCTGCTATCAGTAGATCAAACCTCCGTTACTAGCTCTAAAATTATGTTTTGGAATCAGCAACAGAGGCTTGGGATTAGATGCGCAAGATATTAGCGTTTTAAGGACAAAAACCTGACAAATATCTTGAAATACATCATCTGAACAATAATTTGAGGTGTGGTAACCGTAGTCTAAGCGGAACAATTAGCCGCTTTCCATTACCCTTCAAATTGCGCAAATTGAAATTGCGAATTGAAAATTTGCCCAATGGAAACACATACATTTTGCAAAAACTCCCATATATCGCAAAAAAGGTTTTACACTCGCATGAGGTGGTTTTTCAGGCAATTCGACAAAGGAAAATTTCGCAAAACTGCAATGGAAACAGTTTTTGCGCATTTACAGGTCACCTGACGTAGATGACGCGGTACAGAAGACAAGACAGTTCTTTATTAAACTCATAAAATACAAGAATTACAGGAATACTGGTTTCTAAACCACAAAGAAATGCCACAATCAAGACCTTGAAGCAGATTGGAGGGAGAAATACCCAGAAACACCTCAGCACCCGCTCCCAAGTATAAGGGTCTTTCCTTGCCATTAATACTTGGATAACATGCCTACATCTCCTTCCTCAATACTGGCTAGTGCGGTGGCTGCGATTTATATAAACTTACCAACATCCGTCGCCATGATTTTTTTTTTTGAAGGACTTATCGCAAGAGGAAAAAAATTATGCTTTAGTCGCATAACATCGCTTAATGGAAACACCGTTATTCACAATAGTTTTTGTATATGTATACATATATATGTATGTATAAGGAGTATTATGTATTAAAAGGAGTTGTGTGGACCAAAGTGAACTTGATGCAGGGAAAGAGAAAGCGGGGTAAGGCTATTTAAAGGTGAAGTGAATCGTTTTTATAGGTCATTGCTTGGTGCCCTTATCTATATATATATATATATACATATATACATATATATATATATATATATATATATATATATGTGTGTGTGTGTGTGTGTGTGTGTGTGTGTGTGTGTGTGTGTGTGTGTATATATGTATATTTGTATATGTATAAATACAGTATATGTCTGTATGCAGTATGTATTGAAACTCCCTTAAAGAGTAAGTATCTCTTCTGGCAGCAGCAGAGCGTAGGCAACACATCTCTTCTTTTTTTTGGAGACAAAAGGCACAGGTTTTTACTCATGCTGTTTAGATCAGATTTGTTTAAAAAGAGTTTTTGCCTTTTTGATTGTTTAGCCTTTATCCAAGTAGCAGCAGTGTGAAATATTACGTTTTTGATATTGCATGTATACAATCAGATAAGGGCACCAAGCAATGACCTATAAAAACGATTCACTTCACCTTTAAATAGCCTTACCCCGCTTTCTCTTTCCCTGCATCAAGTTCACTTTGGTCCACACAACTCCTTTTAATCTGCCTTTTGCATACCCTTCGCATGGCGCCCTGCCTGGGGATATTCGTCTGCATCTTCCCTCCAAGGGCACTGTTGATGAGCTTTTCTTCCCCTGCATCCTAAAGTGTTTATTAGCATAATAAAACTCCTCTTGCTGTCTATGCATGCCCAATCAGGCCTTCAGGGATCCTCCGCCATCCCGGGACGCATTGCTTTTAGTATAGTGATTATTATTGTGAGCTTTGGGTAACTTACAGATCTGACTGCTTGACCTTTCTGCGAAGTTTGCACACTATATATATATATATATATAATTGTTCCCGTATTTTTTAAGTATGAGAGCTAATCTGTTGATTTAGAAGTTGAGTGAATTAAACAGAAATAAAGGAGAAAAAAATATTAATTTAATTTATTGCACTCATTAATGTTAACAGTGATGTTTTGTGCAACTTTTTTTTGTGCCACCAGTATTGACTACGACATGTGTCCGTCCTCATGAGAGCCTTTGGTCATTCATACGGCTCACATCGCACTGTCATTGTTTTACATTTGGATGACATAATGGATTTAGATCACCACTTTTGCGAGCTACACAATCTCAAAAAGCAATTTTTGATGATTCACAACAATTCAGGGCTTAATAAACTCCCAGGCATTTTGCATATTTGTCCTCATCCATATACGTGCATGTTTATCTGGGCATGATCGTGCCACGGAATATACATCAGCTCAAGTACAACAAAATGTCCTATGTGTCACAAAAGTAGCTAGATTTGCATTTCCAGAAGAAAACACCAGTGCTTGTAAGGCAACAAAAAAGTGCTGTCCTGTAAACAATGAAAATATGAATGAAAAATTAAACAATTAAGCTAAACAATTCAAATTAATTTAAATTATTGGGGTAAACTGTATATGGACACCAGCCCGGGGAGTATGAATAAATGCTTGATTTATTCTCTGTGCTTCAGACTGACATTTCCTCAACCTACTTCACATTGGCTCTCTGCATTATAACATAGCTGAGGGGAGATGCTTATCACAACTTATCTTCAAAGAGCGAGAGTGGGTGGAATAATTGCATCGGGGGTTGTTTTATAATAAATACTTTCTCATCTGTTGGGGCCACAGCATCTTCGGGAAAACGTTTTACGTCATTTTAAATGGGCTCCTTATTTGTCTGCCCCCAGACCCTGCATAGCAATGGAAATGTACAATTTATGTTATGCATTTCTGCTATTTCTGCATTTTTGTTAATATTGTTTGTCTTTTATGTTGAAAGGTTGCAAGTCTTTTCCCCCCATGCTTCTAGATCAATTACGCAGCTTAATCTATGTACTCCACTTTGTTTTTTGTCTTTTTTTGTCAGGTTTTTTTTTTTTTTTTTTGGTCACACTAAAGCACAACGTTTTGGAGCACATTGGCTAATTACAAGGCCATGAGTCCAATTTGTAATACGTGTAGGTCTTTATGGTGCATGTTAGTTTATCTTCTTTGTTTTTTGTTTTTTAACCCTCTATTGCACACATTATAAAAGCAATGAATGTACAAATGTGAAATATCTGATTCAGATTTCTTAATTGGACATCTATTAAAATCTTTTAAATCTCTATTAAAAACTAATTTATAAATTATTACAGATATAGGTAATACTATGCGCCAATGGAAAATAATTAATTTAAAAGAATATTTGCAATATGTGTTAGTCATAAGGACAGCATTTAGCCATGTTTGGTCATTCATATGCTTCAGCCTGCTTCATATGCAACATTTTTTCTTCAGGCAACATTGTGCAAAATAGGGTTTAATAAAATAACATTGTATTTAAATAAAGATTTGCCATTAACACTTTCATTTCATAGTCACTTAGGCATTCTACTAACTAAAAGTAACTTTGCAACTACATCTCAACTACTAGTCCTTAGAGTATTAGTAGACTGCTTAATATCTGCTAAAACTTTATTTTAATGTTCCCCAACAGAAAATCTACTCACTATAAGTAACTTTGCAAGTACGTCAGCTTATTCTACTAACAGTCTACTACTACTGTAACGAGTTAGTTGATAAGTAGTTGCAAATTAATGAGTTTGTTGACCTAGTTGCAAAGGTACTTACAGTTATAGGAATGTCTAAAGTGGACTATCGAAATAAAGTGTAACCATCTTTGCTTTTGAAACCAGTTCTTACTACGATACAGTAATATATATGTATCTCTCTCTCTCTCTCTCTCTCTCTCTCTCTCTCTCTCTCTCTCTGTCACGTTCCCCTTCTTACTCCTTCCTTTCCTCAGATCTCCCAGAACCTGGGCAAGATATACAGTGAGATGATATTCGTCAACGGATTCGTGCACTGCGATCCTCACCCCGGCAACGTGCTGGTGCGAAAGTGTCCTGAAAGCAATAAGACGGAAATTGTGTTACTCGATCACGGCCTGTATCAGGTAAGACATCGGCCGAGGCCGCCACAGACTCGACAGAGAAGCAAATTCATCACATATTACACCTCATTATTCACCCGCTGGCTCCCAGGTCAGCTGCGCACTCAGGCCTGTATATGCTGCAGCAGACTAAAAGCATTTCATTTAAGTGGCCCTGAAGCTCCAGTGTGTTTTAGGAACTGCACATTTCCACCTCCCACTTATTACAAGCTCATGCAAACACACCAATACACACTATCCTGCAGCTCTCTGAACATGATAAACATGAAAAAGGCATTGTAGCAATGACATTTGGTTGGTTTGTCCAAAACACTAATTCATGGCATGTTGTGTTTGTTGAAAGCCATGGGTTGAATGTGTCTATGTTAATTAATTGGAGTGGCAAAATGGTGCGGTCCTAGTGGTATTCCAGTGTATTGTTTGTCTCTGTGAGGGATGTGCTGGCCTTTAATTTAACCCGATGCAGTTAATGAGGCCCACAAGATTTAATGTTAGTAACTATAAAGTAATCTTTTTCTGTAATAATAACAACATAATGAGAAACAAGTTTCCATTTTCTCAACTGTCTAAGACTCTTTAGATGGACCTCTTTCCCTGCCATTGATGGAATTTTCCGGCTTTCCGTGTTTTCACTGTTATATGTTAGGGGGCGCTATTACACATCTTCTTGAAAGAGAAGCAGAAACAAGCGATAGCATATGTAATCATATGCTTATTTAAAATAACGTGATCATCAACATTCAACAGCATATAAATCAAAACTGCCTAAAGTTACTGAATGAAATGTCGACCCAGGACGAGCAGGAATGTGAAGCACTAGGGGTGTTGATTTGACTCAATCTACTCCATCTATGTTTTGATCATCGTTCTGAATCACATCTGGATGTAGTCTTTGAAAAAAAACTTAATTTTCTCAGCTTTTTGCTTAAAATGCTGCTTTTTTTTATGAAACTTACCCACATTTAAGTGTTGATTAAAAAGAAAGAATGCATGAAGCTGGAATAAACGTTTTGGTTATTTTTTTTGTTTTCATTTGTTTGTTTAAAAGCAGAGGGTCTATTCTTTCTTTTGATATATTGCATTTTCAGATATTCATACAATAAAATATTCTGGGGGCCATGAAATTCTTGTAAAAATGATCAAAAATGCTGGCGGGGAAAGAGTTAATTGGTGTTTGTGATTTTATTTATTTTTTATTTTTTATCATTTTTATTTATTTTTCCCGTTTTTACATTTCAAGTGTGCACTACCATTCAAAAGTTTCAGGTCCGAAAAATAATAGGAAGAAATTTAAACTTTTATTCGGAAAGATTCATTAAATTACAACATTTTCAAAAGGTTTGTATTTTAAATAAATGCTGTTCTTTTGATCTTTCTGTCATCATAAAATGTATCACGTTTTCACAAATACATTAAGCAGCACAACTGTTTACAACAGCATTAGTAAATAATAATAAATGTTTCTTAAGCAGTAAATCAGCATATTAGAATGATTTCTGAAGGATCATGTGACACTGATGACTGGAATAATGATGCTGAAAATTCAGCTTTGAATAAATTACATTTGAAAAGCGGTTTAAAGTTTTTTAGTGGTAATACAATTTCACAATATTACTGTTTTTACTGTATTTTTTTTTATCAAATAAATCCAGCCTTGATGAGCAAGAAAGACTTCTTGAAGAGTGTAAACATGACGCGGTTGCTCTGTTTGTTTGAACATCTCAACCAACCAGATTTTTAAGCAATTTTAGCTCAACCAATACAGTGAATTTGAGGCAGGGACATCTTTTTGGGTTAAAGAAACCAGTTTGAGAACATTCGTTAATTTTATGATTCCGTTTGGTGGCTCTAGTAGTGTAGAAATAACACACTTTTACTTTTTAAGCTTCTATTGCGTTTGTTTAAAAAAACCAAACACTAACAGAACAAGGTGTGTCTCTGTCCAAGGTGCTGAACCAGGACTTCAGGCTGGACTACTGCAGGCTGTGGCAGAGTTTGATAAAGGGAGACTTGAAAGGCATAGAGCGTTACAGTAAGCGTCTGGGCACAGGAGATCTCTACCCTCTGTTCGCTTGTGTCCTCACCGCCCGCTCATGGACATCAGTTAATGCTGGCATCAGCCAGACGCCTGTCACTCAATCTGAGGTAATAATCTCTAAGCATTACTTATACCGTTTATTTTGAATAATACAAGGGTGTTTTGATCAAAGTTTGGACACACTTACTCATCCTTTATTGATACTATTTTCCACATGCAATAACACACAAAAAAATCTTTAATTTTAACTTCATCAAAGTTTTGCTGCGGCTCTTTTTAACCTGCTGGACACTGTTTGTCCTTTACTGTCCCATCCAATTCATCCATGCATACACCGTAAGTGGCAGTCTGCCATTGTTAACTTAAAGAGCTATTTCTACCTGATTTAACTCATAAGAATAGTTGTTTTTTTGGTATAAATTGATGTTGGTTAAGTGATGTTAAATAATGTTTTTTGACTTTAATTTAACCTGTTAATTTACGTAGATGTTACCATTTTTTCCCTGACCCATTTATACAAAGGCATAATTTATATTTGCGTACAAAACAGATTTTAAGCACTTCAGCATAATCGTTTAAACTTCATATGGTTTTTAAGATAATGAGGAACATAGATGCAGTATCTAAACTTTTTACTGGTAGTGTATTTTTGCTTGTAATCTTTTTTTCAGGGACAAATGCAAACAGTTTCTACATTTGCTTGATGTAGTGGTAAGTTAGCAATAACCTCTCCTTCTGCAGGCAAAAAAAAAAAAAAAAAGACTAGGTAAATTGAGGTTGTGAAAACTGAGGTGCTGGTTAATGCCTTACAGTTGTTAGTGACCACAATAACACCTGTTGACCACATTACAGAACAATGCTCACCTGTCCTCTCATCAAAACTGAATAACTAGCTGTCCAGGTGGCTGGCCTGGTGGCCAGAGGAGTGCTGTTGGGTCAGTGTGGCCGTGGTAGATAGTTTCTGAAAGCCAGGCCTGGCCGGGATTGGCCTCTGTGGGGGACGTTTGGCCATCTGGAGGGTGTCAGGGACATTTATTTATACTTTTATTACATAACCTTTTACAGGACTTAAGAGTTTGGGCTGTACACGCATATTATAACAGAGCATCTGATTTTTATGAGTCTTCGCTAACACTATTTGTTAACAGGTTCCTGAAGAATTAAAGCTATCGTATTATTATGGGCCTAATATTTAAAGACTAATATTAACAACTTACATTTTACAAAGCTTTAAGCATTATATAACACTTTTTAATATAAAAAGTTATTTTTAATATATTTAATAGTTTGTTTTGTTTATACTTATACGTATAAGTACTTTTTTCTATATATAACTGTATATGAAGAGTTCAGATGCAAAAGCCTCTAAGTGCCATCTGAAAATTTCTGCTAGAATGATATATTTAAATTCAGTAATTTCACTTTAATGGCAATGAAAATAACCTATTAATTGTCATTTAAGTGAAATTATTGAACTTAAATATACTAGTTTGATAAAAATGATCATTCTAGAAGACAATTTCAGATGGCACTTAGAGGCTTTTGCATCTGAACTCTTCATATATTCATTACTTTAATGAGCTCATTGTTTCTGCCTTAAATTGTTTAAATTACTACATTATTAGCTAACTGTTCTTTGTATATGTACATTGCATATGTACAACAGATCACTCTAAATTGTAATGTAGACATGCATTTTCTGTAAAGCTGCTTTGAAACAATATGTATTGTGAAAAGCGCTATATAAATAAATGTGAATTTTTATATATATATATACTCAGTATAAATAGCTTACAGATTAGCACTGAGCCATTCAATTAACATTTTTAATGTATGTACATTTTAAATCGTTATATATTTGAAAAAACAAACATTATATATATATATAGCTTAAAGGTAACACTTTGCAATAAGGTTTCGTTTATTAACATTAGTTAACGCGTCAACTAACATGAACTAACAATGAGCAATACATTTGTTACTGTATTTGTTCATCTTTGTTAAAGTTGGTTAATAAAAATCAAGCTGTTCATTGTTTTCTCATGTTAGTTCACAGTGCATTAACTAATGTTAACAAATATACTGTAACTTTTGATTTTAATAATGTATTAGTAAATGTTGAAATTAACCTTAACAAAGATTAATAAATGCTGTAGAAGTGCAGTTCATTATTCATTCATGTTAAATAATGTAGTTAACTAATGAAACCTTATTGTAAAGTGTTACCAGCTTAAATTGTGTATTATTATACAAATACTGAATACTTTTTCCTGTTCTGACTTAATATGCGTAGTCAACTTTAAGTAAGCCATTGAAATTAATTTCGATGAATATTTCTCAAACAGGAAATGATAACAGCGTTTGACACCGTCAGATATACTTGACTATTAGCTGATTTGCTGCTTGCTTGTTTTCTGATCCTCATCATTTTCAGGAGCGTTCCACTTAGTCATGTCAGCATGTGGCATTTGAGTGCCCTTTCCTGCAGGTGGCTTTTCTTTGTGGATTAATTACCCCGAAGCCTTTGCGAGGATAATTATGGCCCGGTCCATGGCCACTCATGTTGGGTATGCTTTTTTAGCGGGGTGTAGTACCTCTTCCCTTCTCTCTACACCTCTGAAAGTGTCTGATTCTCCAAGCCGTGCAAAAGTCTCAGCAGCCATTCCTCCCACCGACATCATCAAATTACCAGAATGTTTTGAAGTAGTCTGGTCTGCCATAATTACAGGCAGTTATAAAGGCGGATTTCACATGTACAGCTGTGGCATTTGCAGAAAGGGAGGCTGTCTCATCTGCATAAGAAAGGAGAGATAAGAACATATTGTATTGCCAGCAGAGAATAATGGGCGTTAAAAACTACAACAACAGAGCTTCATGCTTTATGGTCCAGAAGCGAAGATAAAGAATTCTTGAGTTTATATATATAAAGTATAATTTATGCAAGGGTTTTGTTGAGGATTCAGGTAGTGAAATCACACTGCAGCAGAACCACAACAATTTTTCAAGTACACATTATTGATTATGCCAGGTCAAATTAACATAACTACATTTACGCTACCATTCAGAAGTTTGGGGTCAGCACGATTTTATGATTTTCACGAATTAATACTTTTATTCAGCAAGGATGCATTAAATTGAACTAAAGTGACAGATTTTTTATTTTTATTTTTTTTGTCATGATGTAAAAGCCTTTCCCATTTCAGTAACACTTTACAATAAGATGTTATTTATTTGATGTTTATTAACATTAGTTAATGCATTAACTAACATCAACAATGAGCAATAGTATTACTGCATTTATTAACCTTTGTTAATGTTATTGAATAAAAATGTTTATTAGTTCACAGTGCATTACACAAATGTTAATGCAAATGCATACAACTTTTAATAATATTTTAGTAAATGTTGAGATTAACATTGATTCACTGTACAAAAAAGAAAAAAAAAGTTTTTACTAATAAAACTGGCTGTGGTTGCCAGAATAATTCAAAAAATAAATAAAAATACAGTAAAAATGTAAACATTTACAGAACAATTGCAATAAATGCAACAATATAAAACTCTAATAAAAAAAAAAATATATCCAATAGCCCATTTCTGCTGAATTAGCAAGGCCATGCTGCTAAAATGTGTTTTGTACTTTTAAATATATATTGACATTCACCATAATCACTGTTTCCACAAAAAAATATTTAGCAGCACAACTGTTTTCAACATTTATAATAGTAAGAATTTTTTCTTGATCAGCATTTTAGAATGATTTCTGAAGGATCTTGAAGACACTGAAGACTGGAGAAATGGCAGTGGAGTAATGAAAATACAGCTTTGCCATCACAGGTGTAAATTACATGTATTAATATATATATATATATATATATATATATATATATATATATATATATATATATATATATATATATATATATATATATATATATATATATACACATCACAATATTTCATTTATTTTTGATGATAAATGCAGCCTTGGTGAGCATAAGAGACTTCTTTCAAATATATATAAAAAATCTAACCTCAATAGACCCCTAAGCTTTGAACGGTAGTGTGTATTTATTTGTTTGGCAGACCAAAGCGATTTTTATCAGCTTTCCATAAGAATCAAACCACAACCATATTAGTGTCATGCTGAGTTGAGCTACCGGAATGCTGATTTAGTAGTTTAAGGATTTGCAACCTTTTTGACATCAAGTGCTATTTTTCCTTTTCCTTTTTAACTCCCCTTTTTAATTGTTAATTAATTCAGCAGTGCTAACGGCTGGACTCTATTTCCCAGCATGCACCACGGCATGAATAAATCATGCAAATTACCCCATCATTGTTGAGTGTTTTTGCTCTGCTGTTGTTCCATTTGAATTACGCGTCATGTGGTGACAACTTAGCATGCCCTTCTTCTCTTAATGATATGTTTTGGAGTGTTGCCATTGTTGTTTTGTGTGTGGAAGGTTAGGGACTGTAAAGACATGCTCAAGAACATATTTGCTTTTGTGGTTTATTGAGCCTTGGATAGCGGTCCGCATGGCTCATCTCACAGGTCAGAGTGAGCAGATGCAAACACACACCTCACACCTGCCTCATCTAACCCTGCACTCCGTTACCATCCACTGACTGCATCTCGACTGCTTCCACACGGTTATTTACAAATATATGAGTTGGATGTATTTTGTAAATTGTGCACTTTCTTAAAAACAATGTTAACGCTTCACAATAAGGTTCCATTAGTTCACGTTAGTTTAATGCATTAACTAACATTAAAGGGTTAGTTCACCCAAAAATGAAAATTCTGTCATTAATTACTCGCCCTCATGTCGTTCCAAACCTGTATTTTTTTTATTTTTTTTATCCTCGGAGCATGATGATATTTTTAATGAAATATGAGAGCTTTCTGTCCCTCCATTGACAGTCTACGCAACTACCACTTTCAAGAAAGGTAGTGAATAGATCATTAAATGAATCCAAAGAGTCACAGATTAATCCATGTGACTCCAGTTGTTTAACCTCAATTCTCTGAAGTGACACGAGTGCTTTGTTTGCGCAAAGAAACTTAATTTACCACTTGATTAATATTAATCTCTAACGCACGTTCACGCAAAAACGTCTGCTCTCGCGTCAACACAACACCGATGCGTCGTGGCGCTCTCATCGAAGATTCATTTGTTTTCGTGAGAAGAGTTCCAAGGCAACTCTAATAGAATTGAATGCACTCCACAAATGTCTAGAGAGGCCGAGCATGCAAGATGCAAAAATAAATGTTGTTGTAATATTAGACTCAAGTGTTTTGTACATTTCAAACTATTTAATTTCTTGCTCTAGATATGGCCACAGTTATCAATTTTCTCAAGAGGCTAGATGTCAGTGTTTTCAGAAGTTTTATTTGATATTTGTTGATTTTGGGGTGGTTTTTTGACAACATGAGTAGGACAGAACATTTTATTTTCTTAGGAGGATATTATATAAGTGTGTTTGCACTTTGTTTTTTTTTGTTTTTTTTAATGGAACACATATAGTGAAACATTTTAAGGTGTGTTCACACTGACAGCGATTTGCAGAAACCAGAAGTTATTTTAAAAATGATTTGCCTAATTAATGCAGCTCGTAGGAACCACTTCTATAAAACTTTTATGTTGCTTTTACATCTTTATTGAAGTTTGAAAGCTTTAGTAGGAATTAATTGACAGATTTGTCATTTTTGCTCACTTATTCCGTTTGTAGAGGTGTAGAGTTAACTTAATTAACATTGGGGGCCCTATTTTAACGATCTAAGCGCATGGTCTAAAGCGCAGGGTGCAAGTTCACTTAGGGCGTGTCCAATCCACTTTTGCTAGTTTAACGACGGGAAAAATGGTCGGCGCGCCAGGCGCATGGTCTAAAAGGGTTGTCCCTATTCTCTTAATGAGTAATGGCTGTGTTTTGGGATTTACGTGCGTTAAAACAATCAGAGTCTCATCTCCCATTCCCTTTAAATGCCAATTGCGCTCGCGCCATGGCACATTCGCTATTTACATGACAGAATTTGATAGTGGAAAGATCGAATGCGTCTCCAGAGCGCAAACGGAACTGCTCGTGCGCGAGGTAAAAGTGCGCAAGCATCTACGGGACAAGCTGGATTCCACCATATCTTTATGTACACAATGATAATATTTTACATTGTAATCCTTTTATTTAAAATATTTGGCATGTTTGTGTGTTGCTGTGTGTCCCTGTGTGTTTAATAAGCAGAGTGTACGCGCGTTGTGGATCCTCCTATCGCACATTACTAACGCGCTTTAAAAGATAAAAATAAATGCACCATTGACTTTAAACCAGGTTTCAGTTGGTCAATGGTGCAGTCTATTTCTGTTGCCTCAAAATAGCAACGTGCCAACAATGTGCCAGAACACACCTTGTTTTCAGACCAGCACGTCCATGGGCGCAAATGCATTTGCTATTTAAACAATGTGGCGCAGGACGTGAAAATGATAACTGCGTCGGACTGAAACTAGCAAAAAAACACTTGCATCGCGCTTGGCGCTGCATTGCGCCGGATGTAAAATAGTGCCCTGGATGTCACTGAGAGATCCTCACAGATATGTTTGTGTGAGAGCTGGTGTTTAGGTAACAGTCCTTTGCGCTCTCTCATTGTGTGATTGAGATCACAGGTGCCCTCCTGACCGTCTGAAGGACTCTCTGTATCTAATAAACACTCTGTGTCCAGAGCAGTGTGTTTCCTATTCACAGCCAGCTGGCTTTGTACCGGGCTATCAATATTAATGCAGTCGTCTCTACAGAAACCAGCGGAAGCATCAGAGAAGCTCCTCTCTGGCAATCTAACACTGAATAGAGATGCACTTGCATTAAATCAGTCAACTGAATAATATGAATGCACTATGAATTTAGTTTTCTATGAATCCAGCTTGTTGTTGATCAGTTAATTAAATTAATTGCTTTGATATCTCAAATCAGCATATTAGAATGATTTCTGAAGGTTCATGTAAAGACTGGAGTAATGGTTGATGAAAATTCAGCTTTGCATCACAGGAATAAATTATATTTTAAATTATATTAAAATAGAAAACCATTATTTTACTTTGTAATAATATTTTACAATATTAAGAAAATTCTGTATTTTTGGTCAAATAAATGTAGGCTTGATGAGCATAAGAGACAAGATATGTGTGATAATATATGCGTATGTGTTGCCCTTTTTCAGTTCAGTTTAACATATTAGATTTGATGTGCCTCATCATGTTTTACTGAAGTATATTCATTTTAATAATTATATTATCTTCCATAGTTATAATATAACTATAATATCGTATTTATATAAATAATATAACAAAATACACAGTACAGTTTAAAAGTTTTAGATCAGTAAGAGTTTTTTAATGTTTTTGACTCACCAAGGTTGTATTTATTTGAGCAAAAATACAGCAAAAAACAGTAATATTATGACATATTTTAAAATTTTAAAAGAACTGTTTTCTATTTGAATATATTTTAAAATGCAATTTTTTCCTGTGTTGGCAGAGCTGAATTTTCATCATTATTACTCCAGTCTTCAGTGTCACATGATCTTAATAAATTATTATACTTAATAATTAATTTATATTTCAGTAAATAACTTTTTGGCTTCTTTTCATTGTTTAGGACAGCTCATCCATTAAAAAAATTACTACTTAGTTTTGTAAATAAATGCATATGTACGCACAATATATATTTGTATGCACTAATTTTAAGCATTTAAGCATACGTTTTAAGATGGAAAGTTTTTAAGATCATGACAAACCTAAATTTAGTCAAGTGTGTCCAGACTGTTGTCTATATAACCAACAAAATCAGATCAATACCAAAAAACACCACTTCTTTTTTTCAGCTCTGTTGTTTCCCTCTTGACAGCAACATTCATTCCGACAGTCCACATGAAAAGAAAATACACACACACACACACACACACACACACACACACACACACACACACACACACACACACACACACACACACACACACACACAAACACAGAAAGACAAAACTCAACCAGAGCTACAGGTTTCTGTATTTGAAGTGCAGTAAAGGCAAAACCACTCAAACATTTTGATAAACACACACCATTAGTGTTGCAAGTGAAGTGGAGTGCTGGTCAATATGGGCCTGCCCCCTCATTAGAGAGCACGCACTCCTCGTCTGCCAGACCTCCACGGATAAAAGCCTTGTCTCTCTCTTTCTCTCCATCAGCTTCTCATAGGTCTGCCTCGGCAATTACCTGCTACCCAGCATCACCACAGCCCTATTAGCCCTCTGTACAACTAGAGACGTGTTCTATTCCAGCATGCTGTACCTACAATATGCTGTGCTATCCATTCATTGTCTTTATTTTTTTTTAAAGAAGTCTCTTATGCTGACCAAGGCTGCATTTAGTTGATCAAAAATACAGGAAAAATTATGATTACAAATTAAAATAACGGCTTTATTTGAATATATTTAAAAATGTAATTTATTCCTATGATATTAAAGCTGAATTTCAGCATCATTACTCCAGTCTTCATGTCACATGATCCTTCAGAAATCATTCTAATATGATTTGGTGCTCAAGAAACTTTTGTTATCATTGTAAACAGTTGAAAGTTATACTGCTTCATTTTTTTTTTTCCAGTATCATTTGATAAATAAAAAGTTGGTGGACATGATCAAAGTATTTTTGCTTAAAGTCGTCCTGTAGTCAATAATTGTATCCCTTAAAACTCATCTTTGATCACCAAAATGACATATTTAAAAGTTTTTTTCCTTAAAAAAAATGACTTCATGTCTAAAAATAGCTTGACTGTAACTTCCTTGCCTCGTTTAGTATACGCGGTTCTATGAATATGCAAATTACCCCCGCCTCCATTCACTCACACCATCTCAGAGATCCACTCGATCACACATTGACGTGATTGGTTACAAGGTAGTTTGTGACGTCAGAAACACTAGCGATTTTGAACCATGTCTTTGGTTCACTGCAGTTTTAAATAGAGAAAATACTCAGCAATGGTGTTGACTTATGAATATGTATATGATTTGTCTTAAAGCATATTAAAAACACCACATAGACATATAAACAACATTAAAAGCTTGATTTTCAAGTACATTTTTTAAGTATCTTTATCAGAGTATTTTTATTTTATAGAATACTTTTACTTCACTACATTCTAAAGCATAATATTGTACTTTTCACTCCTCTACATTTTATAAAAACATCACTGATCTCTCTCTCTTTCTCTTGTGCAAGCTACTAAAACATTATATATTAAGAGCTACTAAAATTTAAACTGACATATGAAAAACTTTACAGATGTAGATGTTTACAAATAAATATTTGTTTATAAAATGGTTACAATTATAAATATAGCTGCAAGCAGCAATTATCGGGGCCAAGCACAAAGACGACGATATGACATGCCAACATGGCTGGAAGTGTCAGTGTCAGACCAACTGCAACAATGAGAAATTAAAGACATTTAAAGATGATTTTAGGCAAAATGGCTGAAAAATCATATATACAGTAACTAAAAGTATCATTTAATGGATTATCAAGACACATACCGAGTTTTGTAACGGTACACCAATGCATTCGTAAAGTGTTGCATTTAATATCATGATATTATATTGTAATTAATGCCATTGTCCCTGTTTTGTTCTATTATAGTGCCACCATGTGGCGCAGTTCCACCGCTTTTTTTATGTGTTCTCAGAGTCAAATTTGGTGAAAATAGCATAAAAAATTACCCATGGGTGATTTTGATTGGATTTTTTTGCCACTTAATAGCAAAATTTTGACATTTGGGCGTTAGCATTTGCTAACGACCTATGTTTCCAAACTTTCTACGGTGGTTTCGTCTCGATCGGTCTAACGGTTTCGAAGATATTGGCAAATGTTTTTTAAGCGTTAGTTTACAACATTGTGCTAACCATAAGGAAAAACCTGGAATGTTTGGTATCGTTAGACTCGCCAAGGATTCAGGAATGTAAGGAGATGACTCCCGTGAAAATAAGTCAACCAAATCCAAAGTTATAAGCATTTAAAAAAATGTTTTGGTCCAAATCTTCTCAGACTCTTTCAGAGCATTGTGTTTTGTAAAGATACATAATGCGTTCATAAAATACAGCATTTTAGTACAAAATTCAAAATGTCCGACATGGGAAAATTAGATACCACTCGACTCTGCCCTGAATCTAATGAGACCACTTTTATGATTTTTGGACAAACCGTTCAGAAGTTATCTCCGGACCAGTAGGTGGCGCTGTGCTGAAACGCAGCATGTGGCCTCAAGTCATGCTTGTGATGACATGTACCAAGTTTGGTCTGAATACGATAAAGCGTTTGTGGAGATACAGCCTTGCGTCTGTTTTTGCAAGCGCTACGTAAAATTAGTTTGCGCGGTATTCAAGAACGGTTTGACGAATCAATTTGAATTCCATAACTTTTTGTCGACATGGTCTGAAGATGATCTGGTGAATGCAACTGATTATAACTAATATAGAATAACAATACTTTACTTTTAATATTTTTTCTCCGTTTCAAAACATCCAGACTGGAATTAATTTAGCTAGACATTCCTAGAGCTTTGAAACAAATGGGGTTTTTTGGGGTGCGGACTGATGGGGCTCCGAGGTTACCCCGTGAGTCAGTCCTAGAGCTCCTCCTGTCCAATGTTAGGGAAAAATTGGGTCCATCGGAGAAGTCCAATGGAATTCTTAGGCGCGCCGAATAAACACCACAAACACAGTGTAAGAGTAAAACTATATGCAAAATAAGATACACTGGTGTTTTGCCAGATGAGAAGTTTATTCTATGTATCATCCTTTTACTACTTTAATAAATTTGTTATATTATAAATTAATTATAACTGTATGATTTATCTCTTTTAATTCCTTTTATAACTGTTTTCATTTCCCTTGCTTTTATTTTGTGCTTATTTTCGATGCAAAGCACTTTGGATTGCCAGTGTGATATTTTAATTCCTTTCTATGTAAAGCATTTAGAATTTTCCTTGCTTTTATTTTGTGATTATTTTTATTTATTTCTATGTAAAGCACCTTCAATTGCCAAAGTGTATGAAATGTGCTATATAAATAAACTTGCCTTGCCTTGCCTTGCCTAGGCTGTGTTTTTGACACCACGTGTTAGAACTATACATAAATTTACCTAAAAATACTGGGATCAGGTTCATTTATGACACCGACGTGCATTTTTAATATCATACTTTTCATTTTTTTTACTTGTTGCAGTCTAATTACATGCCTGATTAGACAGAGCATAATCATCTTCGGGGCCGCAGCCAAATGAACTGGAGTTTCTCTCAGGGATGGCAGAACGACTTGGCTACAAAATATGCTCTAAATCCTAATCTTGCAATCCACTGAACGGAACTGTATTCCATTTTGTTTGTTTTGCCGTGAAACAGGAACAAACATCAAGAACATTAGTGCCGAAATTGAAATGAATGCAATTTACATTCATTGTGCTGGAGAAATGCTCGCTTTGTGGATGAATTGAGAGCTGCAATCACTGCTGGAGAAAGACAACGACAAGGGGGGGGGTGAAGAGAAAGCAGCGATAGAGAGAACATGGGAGCTAGAGACATAGCCTGTCAATAGATCATAGATATGGACAGAAAAGTGCCAAATAACAATAACATCAGGGAAGAGTGACAGCTCAGAAAAACACCAGGGAGTGAAGGAGTTAAAGGGTGAGTTCAACCAAAAATGAAAATTCTGCCATTAATTACTCACCCTCATGTCGTTCCAAACCCGTAAGACCTTCGTTCATCTTCGGAACAAAAATTAAGATATTTTTTTTAGAATAGATGAACTGCGAGAGGTTTCTGAACCAGCCATAGGCAGCAACGTCATTGCAACTTTCAAGGCCCATAAAGGTAGACTTTTTTTGTAGAAAGGTTTTGTGATAAGTGAAGCATTTGTCTGTATGTAAACATGAAGTTTATCGCATGAATGCGGTCGGATGGTTTTACCTAGTAAGGTGAAACAAAGAAAATCTCTGTTGAACTGATCTCCTCCGGCAGATGAAGAGAGGTCTTCTCTGCAAACAATTAGGCCTATGTCTCCAGAGGTTTCTCCTCAGTCCTATAATCAAAGTTTTTTTTTCCGTTTTTTCTTTTTTTGTTAGCTTTTGGTCTGTTATCTGAAATTGGGTTTATGCTAAAATGGAAAAGTAACTACTGAGCTTTGAACCAAAGAATGCTAAGTGAAAACAAAGACCCAGAGGGCATCTAGGGCAGTGAATTTGAGTGCACTACCTGTTTACCATGTCTGCCTGGCATTACTCTGCTTGCCTGTCTGCATCAGTCTAATGGTAGTTTATTATTACAAATTTAAATTTGAAATTACATTTACATAATTATATATTTTTTAATATTCAAGAAAGAAATTGTATTCTATGTATCACTTTTTTTGTAGCCATTTTGCAGAATGAGGGATGAGTTCTGTGTGATGGAAAATGTGTCTGACAAAGCTGACACTCTCAGATGTTGGCGGAGAACATGGAATTGAACATAATAGCTTTGACCTTTAAACTTCTCAGAAATGATATGAGTGCTTAAATGAGAGTTCTTAAAGCACTGCATTGTTCATACAGTACGTGTCTTTTGTGACACTCTTCGTCTTAAAATGGATTGTTTTGTCTAACTGACTTTTCAGTTCTTGAAACCAGATAAAAGTGCCATTTTCTTAGAATGTGAAACAATGTGTATGTTTTGTTTTTTACTAAAAATTACTGTGTGTGTATGCATGTACATAGATGTATAGAAAAAATATATGCATTGTAATTTTTTGTAAATTATAAAAAATAAAAATGTACTACATTTTAGTTATGTGTATGTATACTAAATGGCTCTGCCTTTTAGTATAGCATTTTTTGTATTTTTATCGGCCTTTTTCTTTTTTAAATTGCTACTCAGTTAAACTCCCATTGGCAAGAGCATCCCCTTATTACCCCCTGCTAAATCTGCTCGGTTAGCGTAGAGCCCTGAAAGGCCTATATGTGAATAATGAATTGGGAGGCAGGAAGAATATCCTCCCTCCTGTGTAATTGCTTTTGTGTTTGTCCCAGGGGAGAGCTTTTTTGGGTTGTTCATAGCGCTGTCCTCGCTGATCAGCCCCATGTCTCATAATGTCTGCCCCGGAGCTGCATATAGTTGGGGGAGAGACTGTTCGGCCTATTTGCCATACAAACCGCTCGCATGTCCACACCCCCCTGTGGTCAGCTGTTTTTCCCTGTCCATCAGAGAAGAGCAGAGATATAGTATGTAAACATTAGGGGCAGTTTTGAAAGTCTGTATCCCTACATAGTTTCACCTAACTGGCCATAAGAGAAAGAGCGAGGGGAAAAAACAGAAAACTTGAGTGTGCTTGTTTTAGTCTGGGCCTCTATTTCTGAAGTTTCCTTCAGTACCCAATCCTGAGCCTCAGGCTTTGTGACAGGGGCACACACTCAGCTAAAAGAAAGAACTTAAGCTGTCCTCTGAGTTGCTCTGGCCTTTTTATTTGGCGGACAGCTGTGGAAAGTTGGGTTGTCCTAGTATGGCTTACTGTCATAAGGCTGAGCTCTAAATAGTTCTCCGTCCAGTGAGCTTGTTAAGCAGTTAAATCAATTCTGATGTGTAAAGAATTTAATAGTTACTGTCCTAACCTCCCATCATGCACACAGTCCCATAAATCTCGACTACTACTAACCCAGCTGACGTTATTAACAGCCGCAGCTCTCGTAAACATGCATTTAAAGCACCGTACTCCAGTACTTTCTCAGTAAGTACTGTGACATTTGTGAGTAAAGTGAGTAAAGACTTGACATTTTAATTCCCTTAACAGTAGTTCCAGTTTCTCTTTGCATCTGTGTAGTCGGGCAGTCACAGTAAAATCAAATCATAACCTAGACATTTTTCATAGTGCTTCTCTTAGTATTAACACTTGAAAGGTTCCAGGTTTATTGTCTTATTGTGGAACCAATTCACTCCAAATTAGAGTATTTACACCTCGACTCTCTTCAAACTTTCAAGTCATTTCCGGCCTTTTTTATTTTTTTTTGATCCGGTAAAGCAGTGGTTCCCAAACTTTTTAGGCATTTAACATCATCCTTCTGAGTACAATAGAAGTCTTCCACTTAGACTACAGTCACTCCTTTTCCATTAGGGGACAATATTTGCCCCCTTAAATAGATTTTCAGGTGCATTTTTTTACCTTTATAAATTCAAAGTTTTTCTAACCTATTACATATATGTCTCATGTTTTATTTCAAATTCTTAAATTCCCATTAATAATTATTAATGTGATAATAAATTACTAAACTAAACAAATAATTTCAATCAAATGAAATGATCAGTAAAGGCTATCTTTGCACTTCCATGGTACAAGCTGCATGTATTTAGCTGCATTGTTTAATGCTGTTCAGAGCTGGCATGAATCCAATTGCAATGGCATAAAAAATGTTATGAGATAATGTTTTGAATGAAAAAGTTCAACAGAGAAATAGGAAATGATGGCAAACATCAAACTAAAACTAGTTTGATCGGCAATATTTGGCGGCAAGTCACTGTCTTAATGAGTGAGCCATCGAGTCATTCATTCATCTAGTAATCAAACAAATGTCTGCATTTATGAATGAGTCATTGAATCATTGACTCTCCCGATTCATTCAAACCCGCAGATTTGTTCACTAAAGAAACGCCACAGTGTGTTGCTGGTAGACTCACAACAGTTCTGCTGTGGCTTTCGTTGGAACTATAATTTCGTTGCAAAATAGAACAAAATTGACAATACTGTGTTTAAAATGTACGTCACTTAATATTATCTTTTTGTTTGTTGAACTGTTGTATAAAATCAGTGTCACATTTCCAATTGTGTGGATAGTCAGAAAAAAAAGCATTCTTGCTCGTATAATATTATCAACAATTAAAACAATGGGTGTTTCTGTTATTATTATTATTATTAATTAATAAACAAGCCAGAATGTGAACACGAATACACATGATAATTCAGTATCCCAACCTTCCCTCGCTCTCCCACCCTGCTGTGTGACACTGAAGACTGTAGTATTGGCTGATAAAAATCCAGCTTTGCATCACAGGAATACATTTTATTTTAAAGTATATTAAAACAGAAGACCATTATTTTAAATTTTAATAATATTTCACAATATTACTGTTTTTTCTGTATATTTGATTAAATAAATGCAGCCTTGATGAGCATAAAATACTTTTTTCAAAGACATTAAAGAATAGTAATGTTTCCGAACTTTTGACTGGTACTGTAGGTCTTTACTCAGATCAGAAGGTTGTTTCCCCAACGGACCTCCGTTCGCTTGATCAGATTGACCCATTTCCTCAGTGCCTTGATACAGAAAGCTGCAGAGCTGAGAGCACTAAGCGGTTAATCCTTTTATGTAGTGATTTTGACTCCTCACGGGGATGAAATGGAATGTGTATTTGAAGCGCTCGTGAATATGCAGAAGGACTGTCGCATTGTTATTTTAGCGTCCTCTTCCTTATTTACTCCTAGGGCAAGCTGAGAATTTTTCTTCATTAAGTATTTGACTGAGGAACGGACTATTAATCTACGTGCTCCCGCATGCTGACTGATTTGATGGGTAGTGACTCCGTTGGCCGGTTAGTTATGTGCAGTCCTGGGCCGTCTCTGGCTGCTCACCACGATCCCCAGAGGGAGGGCCGCTAGGACCATATTCTCCGCTAGGACCATATTCCTCCGCCATGACCATATTCTCAACCTCTGCTGTTCTGAGCAGGCAGAGATAGAGAGAGCCATGGATAATCATGACTGTCTCTGTCTCCAGCTGTCTGAGCTGGTAGCACGACACAGTCAGTCCGTCTCTGATTTTGTCCAAATCACGTCCACAAAGAGCGATTGACCCTTTTATGCAGTGCGCCACATCCACCCAAGAGTCATCAGGGGACAATGGCGCATGAATGGAGCAGCGGGGTGACTTACCTCATGATTACCCCTCGTCTTTAAAGTGGAGATATGCCTTGTAGTTGAACTTTGAAGTGCAGACTAACTTCAAAAGCAGAGAGATGGGGCCCTGCTGCTAAAAGCAGAATGCATCATCAGGCACGTAAAAATAGCATATAACGGAGAATGATAATGCGCTACATGACACAGTTACTCTTCAAGCAAATGAAACTAATAAAGTCCAAAAATTGAAAGGCCTGAAGAATTCCCTCTACAATATTTTTTTTTTGACTCATTTTTGAAATGCAAATATTATTGCGACCCCTCACACATAACAGGAAAAAAAATCTAGAAATATCTGGTTATTTAAAAAATGTGTTTTCCAGGCCATCATGGAACTTTTTGCTCTGCTCTAAAAAAAAAATGTCGTCATTCATTGATTCGATTAGTTCAAACGGCTGATTCATTCAGGAATGAAGTAAATGGCTCTCTTTATGAATGGACGATTGAATCATTCACCCGGTTCACTCGATTGACTTGCCAAAAACGTGGATTCAGTCAGAAACGAAGCACCGCTGTGTGTTGTTTGGAGATGCACAACCGTTCTGCTCTGGCTTTACAGGTAATATTTTCATTGGCAAAATTGAGCAAAAGCAGACTTTTAGAGCAAAAGTGTCTAAAATATAACACAATATTAAAAGGCCCCCTGAAATCAAAATAGCTTTTAGTATGAATATGTTAACCTTAAGGTTATGAATAAGCTGGTGTGTTTCAAAACAATGACAAAATGTGCATTTAGGAGATATAATCATTCAAAACGTAGTCTCTCATTTCCGCTAAAATGGATCACAGATTTTTATGACATCACCGCGGACTTCAGCTTCTCATCACATCTTCTGTCCAGTCAAATGCTCTCTAGAATCTAAAGCGTCCCGCTCCCTATGCTATAAATAACACCTGGCCAAAGCGACTGTTGACACGTCACGAAGCAATATGGGTGGAGATGTGTGTTCGGTTGCTCAAACACTCGAGTTTTATTCCATTTTCCAACTGTATGTTGGTTAAGAATGAAATGGCTAGAATTTATTCACAGCTCTACTATTGAATCCAACGTATCATCAGCGCTCTGATTTGCTTCCATGGTGCTGTCAAGTACGAATTGCAGTCTGTGAGGTAAACTAAACGCTATTAGCTATTTGAAAAGGGGGAGGAGCCATTCAATATGTCCCGCCTTAGCTTCCTGTTTCATTGGAAATTACATCATGGCATCATACAAAGCTGCGCGTTCCAAGGCAGTGGGCCCTTTAACTTCTTATTTATTGAACTGATGTATAAAATCAATATCACATTTAGGCCCAATCCCAATTCTATTTTATACCCCTTCGCCTACCCCTAACCCTTCGCCTACCCCTAACCCTTGCCCCTTGAAACAGAGTGTCAAGGCGTAGGGGTGAAAATATTCCCCTAAGAAATGGGACACCACTACTACACCGTTACATGTCATTATACATCGTCGCTAGCGCCTACGTCACAGGAGATGCGCCAATGTTTATCACAAACTTCCAAGATGCCGTCGTCAGCTGTAGTCTTGCGTGAGTTACAGCTATTTTTTGTATTTTTCTTCTGAAGTTTGCAGAAAAAAACGGAGATGACGATATCTTCAACGCCTAAAAGCTGCGTTCACACCAAACGCGAATAGAGCGTCTGGTGCGAGTGATTTCAATGTTAAGACGCGTTTACGCACGTCTGGAGGTCTTGCGGCGCGAAACGTTTAGTGCGGCGCGGTGGACGCGAATTCGCCTCATTCACGCGTCCACTTCGCTTCAAACTTTTGCTTTTTACACGCGTCATATTGTTAACGAACTTTAACGATTTTTTTGCAACCGTTTCTTTGAAGAACATGACCGTAAATATGAACACAAGATTGAATGTGACAAAGAAAATGATTATTGGCAGTCATGTTGCCTCTGTAGCCGGTGTATGCAGGTACATTTCTCATACCCCTTCGTTTGAAGTGTGGTCCCGAAAAATCTTCGTTTCAAGGGCTATCTGGCCCTTCCCCTTACCCCTACCCCTCCAACCAAAAGAGAATTGAGACAGCCCTACCCCTTCACGTGCACACGCAAAACGGAGGGGTAGGGCCAAGGGGTGAATTGGGATTGGCCCTTACACTCACACTATTCGGGACAAAAACAGCAATCGTGTGATATTGCGCTCGTTACTCGGGTGATACTGCTTAACTATAATCATGAAATAAATATGAGACAATACATTTTTGCCCTGATATCTTGAATTTTAGGGGCATTCAGTGAGTTGTTGCCCTGCTTCATGTTCATCATCAATAAACTGTATGAAATGTAAGATGAGCTATGTAGGTTTGGGGCGGGGCATTAACGTGTTAAAGCAACAGCCATAATTTATTTCTTTATTTGTAGGGATTGTTTTAAAAAAAATATATAATATACCATGAATATAATCTGCACTGTTCATAGACATTTCTGGGTTCTGTGCTTTACATATGTCCAACAATTAGGGATGATTATCTCTTAGTAGGCGTTTAATCCGGACACAGTCCACACATAGGGGCCTGTTCCTTTAAATGCAAATGAGCTGCTGCTCCCGGCACAGGGGGCGGAGCTTCAACAGCTTGCACTCACACAGACATGTACTGAAAATTTCAAAAACTTTTAGCCTTTTATGTTCAAACCGTAGTCAGACAATGATGGAGAGACTCAAGAAGAGGTGACAACATGTAGAATGCAACAGGACATTTCTGAATGGTTAGCTGATGGATTTATGTAGCTTATGTGTAGTTATCTTCTAGTCATTGATTAGCATATACTGTCTTGATAATCTATAAATGTTCCGGGGGAAGGGTTTATGTAAATTGTAGGGTTGGTGATGTCACTAACCCTGGAGGTATGTTGTGTAGTCCCTACCAGCCGTTAGTTGTAGTCCTTAAAAAGTGATTTCTTTAAAAGCAAATATCTTCCTTTGCTTTGAACTTTGAGCGTTGTAACTTTGCAGATGGTGTTTATGCTCAAACAGCAACATTACACACTAACTAAAGTTAAAAAAGTGAAATCATAATCAACCACCCCTTTAAAGAGAATGCGTGCACATGGAGGAGCGCATGTGTTTTTTTACTGTTGCCTCAAGTGGTGGAATATATGCAGAGATTGTGGGGGCATATGGGTTGGATGTTGGAGCAGTAGCTTTAGGTCATAGACCAAGTGTTCAGTGTCCTATTTTAATCCGAACCCCTCACTTTTGCTCGCTGCTGCTGCCGGCGCCTGTAAATCCCACCCAAGCGATAGCAAACTTAAATCCACTTAATTTAGCACCTAATCCCCCCTCCTCCTCCTCCTCTGAAATTTTAGAGATTGAGATTTAAGGATTAGCAGATAAATGGACAGGAAAATGGAGCTTGCACATGTTTTTCAAGTTCAAGTCATAGCACAGCAATCAGTTATTAAAATACTATTGCTGCTGGAGTGCACTGAATGACCAGGCTTTTTTTATCCTGCCAAGAAACTGAAGTGATTTCTGGGAACTCTCTTTTGGGAAATTGTCTTTGCATTGACTTTCTCTTTTATGACATGGAATATGTTTGGGATTTTCACACCCTCTGACCTGTTTTGCTGCTTACTTTACATGATTGCCTATAGGTGATGGAAATCCTTTCAGATGTTTTGACCAATGGCTGTGTATCTAGACTGTCACTCATTTTAATTTGCTTGAAAAAGGATTTAACCTTCACGTCAGGCATCCATCTGAACTTAATCCAAAGATTCAACCATGTGACTTAATATAAACAGCTCTGTCAGGTTTTTTTTTCTAAAAGAGGCTAAATTCTACAGAAACTTGTTTCCAACATGGAATAATAAATTAAAAGTAAAAAGTAATTGCAACTTTTTATCTTACAATTCTGACTTTTTTTCCTCGCAATTGCGAGTTTGTATCTCACAATTAAGACTTTTGTTTTGAAATTCTGAGTTTAAATTCTACAAGTCTGAGAAAAGTCAGAATTGCAAGTTATAACCTTGAAATCGTGACATTTTTTTTTCAGATTTGTGAAATATAAACATGGATTTTCAAGGGGAAAAAAAGTTAACATTGAAAGTTTTAAACTTGCAATTGCAAGGAAAACAAGTCAGAATTGTGAGATATAAAGTTGCAATTGTGAGGGGGGTGAAATGTCAGAATTGTAAGATAAAAATCGCTGTTGTTTATTACTGTAGCACAAGTTGCTCAATAATGCAAACACACCTGGGAACTGAGGGGAAAAAAATACCGGAACAAAATACTAGAACAGATTTTCATTTCATTAATGGTTCTCACACATGCATTCAATACAGATGAAACACCATCAAATACAGTGTCTAGCCCCCTTATAATTAGTCAGATTTTTGAACAAATTACTCAATGTTAATTAGCAATTAGCATTTGCTTATTAATAATGAGTCAATTATTTCTGCAGGACTAAAATCAGCGCTTACAATTTACAGTTATGTTGCACTTAAGACCTATCAGATTTGAAGCATTGTAATGGTTGTTCATATGACAGTGAGTAGTTACAGAGTTTTTTGTAAGAATAAATGTATAAAATACATCATGAGAATATGTTTTAGTATCTTTAATATACTTATCCAATTATTGGATTTCTTTTACATTGTCTCTAAGAGGGAAACAAAGCGTGAATACAAATTTTGCAAGAAATTTTAAATATGTATTTATTATTGAAATGACCTCAATTGACAAAGGAATTTTCATTCTTGTTTCCATCCTTAATAGTCTCAGAATCTGTATATAAATGTGGGCGGTCATGTGTTCACTTTACTCATGGTTTGGAATGACTTGGGTATTGTATTCTTTTTTTTTTTCATTCTATTCTTCTGGGCCTGTTTTCTCATCTTGCTGGTACATATATTGTATGGTCACTGCCTCCTTTATTCCAGAGACACGTGTTTGGCATTGATACTGCTCTACACCTGTCCTGGCTGTTGCAGCAGCTTGTTGTGGGCCCTAGGCTGCTGGGGGTCTTCATGGGTCTCTGCAGGCCCCAGACATGTCTCTTGGCTCCTGGCCCTCTCAGAATAGATTAGCCCCGGGGTAAAATAGAGCCAGACACAACCAGGTTGATGCCAACCATGGAAACCATGCCCATGTGATACCATCAGGGGCCTTAATACAATATAGTTTTATTATATCTTGGCATTATGATCTAATTGTAATCATTGAAAGATTTCATTAACAGTTTGGCACTCTGATAGTTGGTCTCTTCTTATAAATCTTTTAAGTATGTGTACACCATGTAAAGTTGGGTTATTTCAGGACAGGACACGGGGTGTCTGAAATGTTCAGCAGAACGTACCTGCTGTCACATCCACTTTGCCTGTTCTTCACACCACAGCCCTGCAAAGCCGAGAGCAGAAAATACTTCAGTGCCATGGCAGGCCATATGTGGTGTAACCCTATCATTTTGGGTCATAGAGACTTTAAACATGTTTCAAAAGAACATTATCCGGAACAACCCAAGGTTTTGTGCCTCACTCAAGAGCTCATCTTGTGGGTTTTCAACCTGCAACCATTTAGTGACTAGTACAGATATTTGACCACTGGACTGCTGATTCATACAATATAGTACACTGAAAAAAAAAAAGGTTTAAAACAAATTTCTATCAGAAATTGCTAGTAAATTTCACAAATAATTGCAAAGATATTGCAAGTAAAGGCTGATTCACACTGCACTGACAGACTCTGACTAACGCTGACAGTTTTACAGTCGAATGCCGATTCAACGTGCCGACTAACACCAACAGACACCGAAAAGGGTGACACACTAATCCGACAAAACCTGACGAATGTGTGTGTTGTCACTAGTTGGCGTCTGTCGGTGCAGAGTGATTTGGCCTTAAAGGGTTAGTTCACCCAAAAATGAAAATTATGTTATTCATTACTCACCTTCATGTCGTTCATCTTTGGAACACAAAATAAGAGATTTTTGTTGAAATCCGAGAGCTTTCTGACCTCCCATAGATTTCTGCGTTATTACCACTTTCAAGGCCCAGAAAGGTAGTAAAGACATCGTTAAAAAGTCTGTGGTTCAACCTTAATGTTATAAGGCGACTAGAATACTTTTTGTGAGCAAAAAACTAACAAAAATAACGACTTTATTCAACAATATCTTCTCTTCCGTGTCAGTCTCTGACGCTGTTCACGTGAGCACCACGACTCATGCGTGTGATGCTGACGCAGGAGCCGGCCAATACTGAGCCGTCGTTCTGACAAATAACCCGGAAGCACTGCACTATTTTTACAACATTAACAGCGTCAGAGACTGACATGAAAGAGAATGAGGTCGTAATTTTTATTTGTTTTTTGCTCACAAAAAGTATTCTCGCATTTAGCATAGTGGGTAAATCTTATCAAAATGCACAGTTGTACAGCTCTTTGCGCTCTCCAACAACATTAACTTTGTAGTACTACAGGCTTATGCTTTTGCAGGGACTTATTGACGTTTAATTCTAATGGACTAATTGATTTTAATTAAAACTTTAATCGAGGTTTGCGATTGTTAATTATGATTTTAATCACTTGGTCTGCTGGTCAGTGGAATTATTAGCTGTTGATGCAAATTGCCACTCTTGTCAAACCTCAGCTGATGAACTAGAGTCCACAGATTTTCATAACTAACAGTGTTTTTGTCTTTATTGTTAGTGTCCATGTTTAGTTGTTTGTTATTGTTCATTTTCTCTCATTTATCGCATGTCGCATGTGCCTTAGTAGATATTGTTTTTTTTTGTTTTTTTTTATGTATAAGAAGTCTCTATTACTCACCAATGCTGAAATTATTTGATTCAGATTGAAACAGAAATATTGTGAAATATTATTATAATTTTAAATAACCGGTTTCTATTTGAATATCTTTTAAAATGTAATTTATGCCTCTGATGGGAAAGTTTAATTTTCACTTTTCAGCATAATTACTCCAGTCTTCAGTGTCACATGATCCTTCAGAAATGATTCTAATATGATTTGCTGCTCAAGAAACAATTATTATTATCATCAGTGCTGAAAACATCAGTAGCTTCATATTTTTGTGGAAACATCAACAATAAAAAAATCAGGAGATGCTAATGCATATGTATTTTTAAGGAATTAATAGGCTTATCAACAGCTTCCTACTGTATATATTTTGTGTTAGTGTCAAAGACTGCATGTCCAATCAAACTCTAAGGATAAGAATTAGGATATAAAAATAAATGAAAATGAGTAAATAGAAAAGAAAAGTAGCAAATAATGCATTGTATTCAGTAAGGTAAAGTTCAGGATAGTGCTTAGTCTAGGTCAAAAAATCTGCTTACAGTGTGAACTTGAATTAGCTACTGTTGACATCTTCCGGAATCTTATTTTCCCAGTCAGGCAGGGGGAGGAAGGGAGGTCTTCATGCCTGATTACTAATAAAAATTTGCCGGGAGTATCAACTCAGGGGGCTGATGTTGCCGAAGTGACAGAGCCAAAATAGCTAATCTTCACAGTCGCAGTTTCAAGCACTTAGTTTCTCAGTTGTCTGTGAAATAAGCTACTCCATTTCCCTGCACCCCGCTCCCTCTCTTTCTCTATCTCTATCTCTCTCTATCTCTCTCTCTCACTCACTCTCTCACACACACACACACACACACACACTTCCCTGCACTCTGCCCCCTATAGTGAACATTTTAATCACTTATTTAGGTGGGTGTGCCCTTAATTCAAGTCAAGGGATCATCTCTTATGTAGTCCACTTAAAAGTAGCTTATTCAAAAATGAAATTTCTGTCATTATTTATTTAAATGTAAAAACGAACCCATATGACTAACTGACTTCTATGGAACACAAAAGGCCCAGTTTTGAAGAATCCACTGTCCACTCTTTTCAACATGTATCACTTATCTCTTACAATAGTGAAATCTTCTGATGGCCCGGCTTTGTTTTACCCCTCAGGATGTGGAGATCCGAACAAATGCAGCGCTGTACCTCCCTCAGATCAGTGAGCTGCTGAACAGGGTTCCCCGACAGATGCTTCTGCTTCTGAAAACCAACGACCTGCTGAGAGGCATCGAGACCATCCTGCAGACCAGAGCCAGTTCCAGCTCCTTTATCAATATGTCCCGCTGCTGTACCCGTGCCATTGCCAGGTAAAAGCCACAGCAAAGTGGTTGCTTTTTCGTTTCTCGTACACACTTTATACACAGGGTTTAATATGTATGTTAAAGGTTGTATCAGCGATTTCAGGCCCAAACATAAATGATCATATTCATCGAATCTTTCCTAACCATCCGCTAGCTGCCCGCCCCATAAGCAGGCCGTCAAAAAAATGCGTCTCTGTAGGCAGCCTAGGCTCTGAGATCTGCACACAAAAACAATTGGTTTCACCAACCACTCAAAACCAAAATAAAGTGTTCCAACCAATCACCGACAGGGGGTGGGTGTTGTGAGGTTTTGCGCTCGTGCACGGTGACGGCTGCACGCGAAGTCAGAGCTGAAGAAGAAGCCAGCGTCTATCAACGAACAAGATAAATTGAACATGACTGAGTCAATCTCCAAGAGGAGGAGGAGGATTAGGGCGAGGGAATACCATCGTGTTTATTCCAAGACACGAATAGTTATCGGGAAGGCTTTTGAAAGGTGGAGAGATCTTAAAGAACTGAAAAAATTTACATCGGACGCCGAGGTTGCACTTTTTCTTCTGGACAGGTGAGTAGCTGCTAGTGCTGACTTGTTTGGATGTGAACTGTGTGTGAAAATATCCTTCTTGAAAAAATATGAGCGAAGCTCAACTAAACTTGGGTAGCTCTAGCTAACGTAGGCGACATTATGCTCGAAACGGGAGGGAGGGGCGAGCTAACTTGGTTTGTGTGGGATCTCGCTTCAAACACAAACAGAAGTGACGTCACCCACAATCGCTGATACAACCTTTAAAGCCTGTGTATAAATCTCCATTCAAAAGTTTGGGAAGATAAATTTTTTTTTATTCAGCAAGGATGCATGAAACTGGTCAAAAGTGACAGTAAAGACATTTACATTACTACACATTTTTTTAAACTTTCTATTCATCAAAGAATCCTGTTTTTTGAGCAGCAAATCAGCATATTAGAATGATTTCTGAAGGATCATGTGACACTGAAGACTGGAGTAATGATGCTGAAAATTCAGCTTTACATCACAGGAATAAATTACATTTTAAAATATATTAAAATAGAAAAAAGTTATTTAAAATTGTAAAAATATTTCACAATATTACTGTTTTTACTGTATTTTTGATCAAATAAATTCATCCTCGGTGAGCTTAAGAGGCTTCTTTGTCCATGTTTATTGCAGCGTTACTTGAATAGTCACATGGTAAGAGATTCAGCACCTGAACAAAACCTGATCCCACACATTAGGAGTCTGTCTGCTGTTAAACGCCTCATTCTCTCTGTTCAGTGGGCTCTCATTGGCTCATCTCTGCGTGTCTGCTCTGGAGCTCAAGTCCCTGATGTCATCTCAGTGCTCAAAGACAGTGTCATCTCTCTCACACCAGTAACCCACAGACACTATCCCACGCACCGCAGGAGCTCTCGTTCACCTAAGCGGACTCTGTGGGACCTCACAAAGCATTTAAATGCACTCTCACACACACACACACACACACACACACACACACACACACACACACACGCATAAGACTTAGCAGCCACTCAGTCCAGCCTCCCCACCCTGAAATGCAAGTGGGTGAATGAATACCACTATATTGTACTATATTGTGCTTTCCACAGCAGTGAGCAGTGATCATATTGATTTATTCTCGCCATTCTAATGAAGAACATGATGATTGGAGGAGAAAATCGTTCGGATTTGAAGGAGGAATCCTGACTGTTGTCAGCGGAGAGACACTCACGTCTGCTCGTAAAGGATTTCGGCGCGATACAGAAAGAAAAAAGCACCCAGACATGAAACTCAATGTTGTCTGCCTCAACGCCTTTTTATTAAAACCAAATGGCAGCAAAGTGCAGAATGCAGAATCTAAAATCCATTACCAATTGCTGTGCTCACAGACACAGCAGAAAGAGAAAGACAGACTTGGAGAAGGAACCGGACCATCACACAACTAATTTAGTTTGATGTGTGCAGAAATGTTTGCAGTATCATCTATTACACCGAGTTAGGTTTTCATAGTACAAGCTGTATGAATAGTTCATCCAAAAATTCTAATTCTGTCATCATTTACTCACCCTCAAACCTTTAAGGCTTTCTTTTTTCTCTGTTTAAACACAAAAGTATACTTTTTTTTTTAAAAGGACCTATTATGCTTTTTTTTTACATTTTCAACTTTCTTTAGTGTGTAATGTTTCTATTTGAGCATGTAAAAGGTCTGCAAAGTTACAAAGCACAAAGTCGAAGATCTACCAGATGAACAGGATGTTAGGATGTATTTTCAGGGTTTGATATGTACCTTAATGCTACCTTAAGGTAGTAGTTTTCAGGTTTCGGACACAGCTTTGTCTGATTGGCTGCATATTCAAGGTGTAATGAAAAACTAGGAGGACTGGGAGTGCATGCTGAGTTCACTCTTTCTGTCGCTCTCTGTCTGCTTGCAGGGACAGACAGACTGAAAGGCCTCTCGCTGACCTGGGTTAATAATTCAGCTCCCGCTCAGCTGTGACTACATCCACTATGTCTCTGAAATATTCATTATGGATGATTTAAGAGCCAACAAGTTATGTAATATTAACTGTAACTGTAAATATCTACACCCAGGATCCAAAATTAACTGTAGTTTTTACATTACAGTTCAAAAGTTTGGGCTCACTATGTGTTATAGATAGATAGATAGATAGATAGATAGATAGATAGATAGATAGATAGATAGATAGATAGATAGATAGATAGATAGATAGATAGATAGATAGATAGATAGATAGATAGATAGATAGATAGATAGATAGATAGATAGATAGATAGATAGGCAAAATCCTCTGGACCTGTGTGCCGAGCATGCAACAAGTTGAGTGAACAAGGCAAAGTAGGACGAGTGACAATTGGTGACTGACTCCTGGGTTCCCATCAGTCCCTGCTTTCTGTCTTCAGCCTGTATTCTGCTCATGATGTCGGTGTGCTCCTGTCAGATGGAGCACAGTGTGACATCTCCAGTCTGACACAGCAGCTATAGTCTGAAATGTCAAACTTGTCCACCCAAAAAAGCTTTGTAGAGTTTGAATGCTCACGAAATTAGAGTGAATTTCACCGTCACCCTTATCTTATTTCTCACTCTCCTCATCGGGAACGTGGAAGAAAATTAATGCGATTTCACTTACTGTTTGTCAGTTCAAAGCTGTTTGCTGTGACAGTGTGAGATGCATTTAGAAGAGCGGAGGAGTCATTGTTTTCCGCCCAAGGATATCCCACTGACTACGGTCTTGACACTTTTCTCTCTCTCTCTCTCTCTAACTGTTAATATTACATGACCTAGTGTGGTCTGTCTAAAGTCCCTCACTTATACCATGAAGCCTGAGCCAACACAGTCTGAATCATTTACAGCCAACTTACTTCGACCAATGTAATCTCACCTTTCCTCTTCTGGTTCTTCGCCTCACTCTTCTGTCTTTCTTTGTGTCTCTGTGCCTCTCTATTAGGCACAAGAGGAATAAAACCAAGTCTCGGAGCAGGCGGCTGCGGATCTCGCTGTCTGAGTGTTGGTCTCTGTGCCAGATAGACCTGTATGAACTGGCGTTGTGGCTCCGCAGCTCCACGCTGGTCAGATGGGTCTTCTATCTCTTCAACTGCCTGCCGTACCCAAACTGAGAGGCTTGAACCAGGCCATAACGCCCTCTGCATTGAACTCCGCACTCTGCCAAGTGCATTATGGGTTGATCATGGACCGTTTTAATGAATGCTGGAAGTAAAGCAAACAAATGAAAGTAAAATCATCGGTTTTTAACAATAAAAAAAAAAAAGGTCACTGAAAAGCCACTGATCGCATGATTAACCAGTCATGTGATCAGTGCAGTATGTGTTAGAGCAAATGCTCCGTGCATGATTATTTTTCTTCATAGTATCTAAATGATGTTTTTCACGGTAGTGTAAGTTAGTTTGGATTACGCAATACCTCAGACTTGTGACATCGACGTGTGTACGTCACGTCTCCGCAGAATTTTATAGAATCCTTTATTTTACATTCCTTCAGATTTCCTTTTCCCATTTGGTTGCCAAAATCACCTCAAACATTTTGATGTAACAGTTATGGTATAACACACAATTTTTTATTTATTTTAGTATGCAATAAAATTGTGGTTTATTTTTTTGTGCTGGATCAATAAATGGGAGCGTTTTATTGCTTTATTTTTTGTGTTCAGCAGGTTTCCTTCTTCTTCTTTTTTTACTGTGGTAAATTTCATTCACATTAAATGAATTAATCAGTGAATTAAAATAATATGGTGTTCCAAAACCGTATGACTTAATTTTTCCATGCAACACAATAGGTGAAATTTTGAATAATGTTCACGCTGATCATTTCTTTACAAAGAAAAGCTTAATGGTGACCAGGGACTGTCAAGCTCCAAAAGAACCCCAAAAAAAAGTAGCATAAAAATAATCCATATGACTTGTTTGCTATATTCTATCAGTGTGTAGTATCATTGATATACTATTATAGATTTTGTGGATATTTTGAATTCAATTTTATTTGTTTATTATCAAATAATTATTTGTATATTTTCTGAATGCGATTTTTGTAACTTAATTTTACAGTTGTCATTTTTTTAAATGACTAAATGAAAATGAGAAACGTTTTAGTTTTTTAAATAGTAATTTATTTCAGTTAATGTATTCAGTTAATGTTTTATTTCAAGAAATGAAATGAAAATCTTTTTTTTTTTTTTTACTGTTTCTAGTCTAGATCTTCTGAACTCAAACGATGGGCTTGTTTAAGGAATACCCTGAAATTTAAGTTCCTGTTTACTAAAAAAAAAAAAAAATGTTGAAAAATCCAATAATAATCCAATAAAGACAATAATCTAAAGTCTGAATACGTGGAAAAGTGAATAAAATATTTAGTGGAGCACAGGCAGTCTTCAAAAAAATTTTTTTTGGGTGTTCTACCAAAGTCACGTGTTTGGACCGAACGACATGAGTAAATGTTGATTTTTTGAGCTACTATATATATATATATATGTCTTGGTGGCAGATGCCACAGGCCACAGGCATATTAAGTGTCTTTTCTGAGTATAGTGTGTCGAGTACAATCAAGAGCTTATAAATGCATTAATATTGTAAGCTAGACCTCGATGGGATGTTAAAGAGTACATCACAGCCAGTCATTTCTCTATCCAGAGGGCATGTTTTTGTTCAATTACACCCTGCTCTTCCCTTCCAGGTTAGCTTTTTTTTTAGGTTAGACCCCATTGGAGGCCCAACAAGAAACAGAGATACACAGCTTGCTTCCCACAGCCTGCAGGCAGCAGCCAGAGAGTCCAAACCCCGCCGTACTAATGCCCTCAGGCTAGAGAGCAGATTCTGGCTGCCAAGCATGAGATGATGGACGCAGTTATCTTCTCAACAAGTCTCTTCTACAGCACACTGCTCAAGCTGCACAGCTGAAAACAAATTGCTGAATCCCAGCTTCACCATCCACAATAATGTGTCATTTACTGTGTCCACAGTTAATCCTGTCAGGCACAACTAGGAACCGTGCAAACTTGTAATTATTCATTTCTGCGGATGGGGTGCACTCAAATTACGTAAGTGCACTATTACATTTTTCTGTCCCCTTACTATTAGTTGTTTACAATCTCTGTTGTTTTATCCTTTTATATTTGATATGTTGTTGTTTGTCGTGTGTGTTTCCGTGTGAGTGTATATACACAGACACAAATGTGTTTTTCTTCAAAAAAGGTGCATTCGTAATATCTTGCGAATCGTTATTTTCTTGTCATATCTTCACCAGTATTATGTTTTAATGACATTGTTTAATTGTTGCGCTTTTCAGCTCATCTTTATCATTAAAAACATTTTCATAGTTTCGTTGACAAAATGAACAATGTTTCGCTGCTATCATCTTTTGTTTCTAACACTAGAAACTGCAATGATGTACTGTTGTCTCAATCCCTCCTCCTCCTCTGCTTATTCTTTCCTTCTCCTGAGTCAGAATTGGAAAATCTCTATCTGCTGAGTCAGAAATGGACAATGGCTGCTTTTTCCTTATCACTTTCTTTCCATCTCTTAATTAGACTCGACCTCTATAGGCAAACCCAGAGCCAACGTTAAGCCTGTGTCTGCCCAGAATAAAAAATCCATCCATCTTGATCAAAAAGCTGAGGCTGGAGCTGCCAAATGTAATCACTCTGGTAATAGGTCTGAAGCCTCCAGTGGGTACAAAAAGACGTAAGGTGACCGGAGAAGTAGAAGTTCAGCTTCAGGTGTGTCCTTTTGGTTTACATTCAGCAAGGTTTGCAAGTGTATACTGTAACAAGCAAACACTGGCATTTAGTATATCACTATATCGATTTTTTTTTTTTTTTTTATGACCAAAAATAAAACAGCGTAAATTTCTCAAATTAAATTACTAATACCTAAATAAATAAATAAATAATGATAAAAAAAAGTGCATAAACCATATGGACTATACATGGCGCTTTTTTTGTCAGTGAGGCTTCATCATCATCTTGTGCACAAAAAAAATAAAGTTTTTAAATACAAATGAAACGTGTGGGAAAAAAAAGAATGTGGTGGTCTGATGTCATGTGTCAAGTTATTATATTATCAGCGGATTTGTTGCTGGGGTTTAGTGAGGAGGAGAAATAAGGCATAGGAAGTAAATTAAATGTCACGATCAATTGCCCCACATTGTAGAATGTAATCTCTTTACTTCCCCACAGATGAATGAAGTGGTAGTACACTTACACCACTGTACCTGATGTTGCTTTTATCTACTGCAAATGTGGAGATTTCCTCCCAGCCAGCAGAAAAAATGTGTCCACCTTGAGTACCCGTTTTATGTAGTGTTGTGAAGTTACTGATATTGTGGAATATGCATTCATGACACAATATAAGCTTACATAAAAATAAATTATTAACATGATTTTTTGGGGCATTGAACTAAAGTGTATTTTGGATGCTACCATGATGGCATCTTTTTTTATCCAACACTACCAAAACATCACTCTCATGACATGCACCCTCAGTTTCCTCAGTTTTCTATATGCAAGATTTGTATTTATTTATGTCTATCTGTACATTTACATTTTACAGTCAAAAGTTTATACACCTTGTACAATCAGCAAAATGATTTAATTGACAAAATAAGAAGGATCATAAAAAAAATTGCACACTATTTTTGTATGTACTGTCCTGAATAAGATTTCTAACATAACAGATCTTTACTTATAGTCCACAAGACAAAATAATACGTAAAGTTTTGACCACAACTGAGTATGTTTTTGTGACTGTAATTACAAATCTTTTATTACAACGAAAAAAAATTCTTATGCCAGATTGAACCTGTACTGCTCCTAAATGCTCAGATGTTTGTATCACTGCATTGCTGTTAACCTGCTTAAATCCTGTTATGGATTAGAGGATTGATCAGGGCCAACCTGAAATGGGACATCCATATCTGATCATCCATATTTGGCAGCCTTTGCTTGTATTATCAGGAGTTAAAGCCGTTGTGTCGTATCAGTAGAAATACATTTATGAGAAAGCCTTCATGTACACTGTAAAATTTAATATTTTTTCTTCTCAGTTCATCCAACAATTGGAAAGAGTCATTTTATGTCTCAATGAGGGTGTAGTTTACATGTGAAAATCACTTTTAAACCTTCTGCTTCATAGGAAAAGGAAAGCACACTTGCATGGCTGGTATTCCTGACATTTTTAGGTTGTGCCGAGACACAGTGGTTTAAGCGTGGCTATAGATTTAAGAGGAACGGCAGCCATGAAAGACATTTTAATCTGCTAATGGAAAATCACATTACATTTTTTCCCTCCAATTTGGCTCTTCTTTAGTGCAATATTATAGATTCTGGATTGCAACGCAGGCTTGGATGGAGCCACTTTTCTTCTGGCTGTCCGCATGGTAAAACTCAGCATTTGAGATGGAGATTACTGCTCTCCCGAAGAATAATTTTCCCCTGGGATTATCTTCATTTGCTCTTATGCAGCCTTAACTTTTCTCATCGCAAACTATTATTCCATCAGGTGAGGTTGGTGTATACCCAAGGGGATCCATAGTCCCTCTAAATGTTTCAGATGTCTGATATCTTTTATATGGAGTTTCCAGGGAAACTCTGGGAGGAAGATATTCATGTAATCCTGCCAGTCACAATGATCCAGGTAAAGAAAACACTGCTTACCTCACTTTGCAGGCGTCACTCTTCCAATCCGTCTCCGCATATTTCCGTAGTGTATGTTGTTAGGAATGTATGTATGTATGTATGTATGGTACGGCTGTCAAATCAATAAATCATGATTAATCACATCTATAAAAGTTTGCAAATATGTGTGTGTGTATATACACACACAAACAAACTTTTACATTAGATGTGATTAATCGAATTGACAGCACTAATGTATAGCCTAAAATGTATTATTATCATTATTATTATTATTATAACTTTAATTTGACCAAGACAATAAAGATCTGTAATGGGGAAGGGTTATATGACAAAAAATATTATATGAATAATGTTATTTCACGACAGTGATATATATATCACAATATAGTTCTTTTTGCTTTAAATAAAGTTTTTATTTAAAACATTTTGATACCATTGAAATGTCATAAATCTCATCATCACCAATTTCAATATCACAAAAAAACTAATACTAACTTAACTTAGAAGTTAAGGTTAGGTTTTAAAAAAAAACTGTCAAGCTCACTGAAGACAAGTAAACAGTCAGAGATAAACGAGTAAAACATGAACAAAGAAACTAATTACAAACAATAGGTTAAAAAATACTAGGCCTACTATAGAACAGACACAAATTAATTAAACCTACCTGAAAAACTTAAAGCTCTAGAAATGAAATAAAACTACAATAGAACAAAGATACAAATGAAATTGACATACCTGAAAAACTTCAAGCACTATAGGCCTATACAGAAATACTTCATAAATTAAATAAAGTAATCAAATGTACAAAAACACTGCATAGTATTCATTGTGTAAATTAAATATATATTTATACTTATTAAAGTTACAAAAGAGATTCAGTCAAGAGCAATGAGATTCAAATTAAATGACACAGACAGCAGCAGGTTTATTAGGCTGTTGTCACTTTAAGACCGAATACACATATCTTATATAGCCTACTGATACACATGCTTTCTTTCTCAACTGTTTGCATTCATTTAAGACATAAACAACTGTGTTTACAAGGATACTCGCAAAGACGGGCATTTTGACAGATACGAGTGTGTATTTGACCGTTCAAGCCCAGTAAGGCGCCAAAAACAACTCATTTCAAGACTCATGTGCACATCTCTCACGGCGCTCAGAAACCGCCTCAGACATATGCCGTATGCACATATGCCGAAATGAGTCCTATTTCGCTGCTTATTGCAAGTAAACGATTTAAAAACACTTGTTTTTAAACCATAAGGCTTTAAAACGCATGAAAACAATATGATTTTGTGAACGCGCAGCACAGGTAGGCTACATCATGTGAGCATAACTGCGATAGAGACGATAGTCCAAAATCTCTACCGGTTGACAAAAACTACCGCTATATCACTCACCTCTAATCTGTAAAGCTAAATCTGTATTTATTTATTTAAACAGACGTGCAGTGCGTGCAAAATCGTGTACTGAGTAGGTACTACATTTGAATTTGAACTTATTTTGCGACTGTTAAAACAAGTATGTTCTATATAGCATTAATGTGGGTAGTATGAATGTAATCCGGACATACTACATCCGCCATGTTGTTACTGTCACGTGACCTACAGCGTTAGGTGTGTCACCTCACCTCCATTCATAAATCCCCTCCTGTGGCCATCGAATGTGCACTTAAGAATCTCGCCAGAAGAAGTAGGTAATCCGGGGACTTTTCGCCGACTGTTTTTCGAATACTATGCATTCAGGCATACTACTCTTTTGGCGTACTGTTTCCGCATACTATAAAGTAGGGATGTATTTGATTTTGGACGCAGCGGTGGTATAAAGTTACAAACAAATATCAAAACCAACCCTGTATATATTATTTCATTATTGGGGTTCAAAATTACAACCCTTTGATTACTAGACCCTGAGCACTGTTCGTACAGACAAACCTTTCTATATCTTTTGCATTATTTGTTCATATGTACATGATAAGCAGGGCTACAGTTACATCCTCTCAGGCATAAGGTCTCACCAACGTCTGGAAATAGTTCATGGAAGGCAGGAAAAAAATTAAGAGAAAGGATAAAAAAAGACCAAAGAGAGTGGAAAGAAGTGTGCATGACCAAAGAACAATAAATCCAGTGGGCATGTATGCTGCTCCTCTGCGTTCTCTGGCTGCATTGGGAAATGAGTTCATTTAATACTGTGAAATTCCATTAGAGGAGAACATGGCGATTTTGTACAGCAAGCACGCCGTTTGCAGGCCCTCTTAGACGCTCATAATTTCCCCATAAGACCAACTCTGATGAAACGGCCAAAACATATTTATTCAGAGATTACATTTCTGTAATCGCAAAAAAAAATGGCTTTACTGTTGCTTTGGAAACAGACCAGAAGTGAATGACCTTATTGCGTCTATACGTATTCACCTCCTGTTTCAATGTGAAAGGTTCAAACCAATTTTCTAGCATTTGGCAGTGAAACAGATACTAGGGCAATGAAAACAATATTATAAGTTCATCACCTTTCTGACACGGTTAAATATAATATTTAGCAAGTTAAAAAATTCAGGGCTTTTGTGATTATTATCCATTTTATACTTGGATGGCTTGGCTTGTTTTCTGCAGGATGGCAACTATATCAGTTCAAAATGCATAAACAGTGACACAAAAACTATTTGGACACTTAAAGGGATAGTTCATCCAAAAATTTTAATTCTGAAAATATAAAATTACCGAAAAATTATTTAAATATAAATGTATTTCTTCTGCTAAACACAAATGAGGATATTTTGAAGAATTTGGGTAAGCAAACCGTTGATGAGCCCCATTGACTTCCATAGCAGGAAAAAAATACTATGGAAGTCAATGGGGTCCATCAATGTTTGGTTACCAACATTCTTCAAAATATCTTCTTTTGTGTTCAGCAGAAGAAAGAAATTCATACAGGTTTGGAACATCTTGAGAGTGAGTAAGTGATGACAGAATTAAAATTTTTGGGTGAACTTTCCCTTTAAGCCAGATTTTCAAATCTATGAATGTGATTGCATTATAGATATAGATCATCCAATCAAGAATGATATATATATATTCATTCATATTTTCATTGCGTTATCACAAATAAAACAATTGACTTCAAGCACAATTATGCAAAATGCTTACAAAATCTTCACTTTTGACCACTATTGTATACAATGACATTCACGTGGCCACTGTATCCAGTATCTATATATAGTAATAATAATATTCATATAGCAATAATTGACAAAAATAATTGTCTAAAGAATACGAGCGAGCAGCACAACATGCCAATCGTTAGCAGGTGCTTGTCTCGTCAGGCCTCTTCTCATCCCTGCATTGATCGTCTGGTGTAATTAAAGAAGAGCTTGCTTATGCAAAGCCCTGTAAATGAAGCACACAATCATTAATTAGGCTTAGATGAAACACATTGTCTGTGAGTTGCTCTTGAGATTTGTCCACCGATAACAAAAGTGCAGTTAGTCTTGAGGCAAGTCAGACCACTCTTAGTTAACTGCCACTCTGCCTCGCAAGGATCAATACTAATCTTACTGATTCAGGCTAAGCTCAGACCGTTTCAATAAACAAGCAGCGAAGAATTGTGCCCTGCTTCAAAAACATGCCAATGTTGTCTTATGTAAGATAATTTTTGCTCTCTTGAAGGAAAAGCACTTTTCCACTGGTTTAGCCCTTGGAAATATAATTTTAATTCATCTTCAGATGTACTCTGTTTTGATGAGAAAGCTTAGAGGTGATGTAGAACAATGGAGAGCCTGGTTTGGGTTTGCTGGATGAAGAATAAAGATATAAAGTCTAGTAATTTTAATTCCAACTTAAATTATTTAGAGATGGCATTCAGAAGCGATTCCTACAGAATTGAACCTACTGAAGGCCAATTTATACTTCTGCGTCGAGTGTACGTCGTAGGCTACGCACGTAGGCGACGCCGTCGTGAATATTTATACTTCTGCGAATGTCTGTGTTGCTCTGCAGTTACACCGCCGAAACGCTAGTTGGCGCGGGTGGGTTTTAATGTTCCACTGTGTTTACATTCCTCGCGGCTGTTTTGAGTTTAGGTTTCTACGAGCAATGGCGACTGAAGGAGTCATACAGATGGCTGTATTTCCGCACTTCTTAAAGCAATCTCTCGGTCACTTGGTCTATTTCCATGGCTCTTCACTGATCTTCGGAATTTAAAAATGGCGGGCGGGCGGTGCAGAGTGCAGAAGATCATTCCGGAAATGCGTAGGAGGAAACGCGATGCTATCCAGCCGACCAATCACAGATCTTGCGGTCCGCGTCGCCGCGACGCGTAGTTACATTTTTGAGGAGGTGCGCGTCAGGGTACGGCGAAGGGTACGACGTATGGTACACGTCAATGCGTATGCTACGCCGTACCTTCTACGCGCACCCGACGCAGAAGTATAAATTGGCCTTTATGGAGTGATTTTAAAGGGACAAATCATCCAGAAATTAAAGTTGTGTCATCGTTTATTTACCTACATGTAACTCTGTAAGTCTTATGAACTTCTGGTAAGAAACTTTACTAATATTAGGTTTTATAATATCAACCCCTCTTCACTGTCATGTGTTCAGACAGGAATTCAGGATTTGAAATGACATGAGCAAATTTTCATTTTTGGCTGGGTAAAACATTTTCCAAGAGCTCAGATCATGATTCTAGTTTTGATCAGTTTTTGCGCTGGGAATTCTGTCATGTGCAGCACATTTAACTACTACTTTTGAGTATGAGAGTGTGTTTGTTGTAACCTAAAGTTGTCATTACAGCTGCTTTAATGCACCGAAATGTGTTAATCCACAGGGAAGAGTGTAGTTTTCAGAGTAACATCAATATCTCTATGGTACGGTTCAAGTCGAACAATCATTCACACCTTTCTAAAAGCTCTCACTTCACACCTCTATGCTGACAGCATGACTGCCTCGGCCTACATTTACTGTATGTTTGCAAGTCAGTCTCTTGGGAGTCCTCTCCATCGTAAAACAAAGGGTGGGTCTCAAATAACTTCAGGGCTATTATTGAATGAAGAAACAAACTCCTGAATCTCCTTAGGTCAGTGGCAAAAGTGACAGAAAGAGACATAAAGGAAGATAGATAAAACCTTTAAAACACCCCTTGGAATACTGTACTGGAGTAATAAACGCTCAGATAGGCTACATATATAGATTAAAGATAAACAAATACTTCTGAGGATTAAAATGACTGTTTTAAAAGTATTTGTTTATCTCTACCCATTAGAATGTTTTGAGAATTCAAAGTGCTTTTAACGATAATCAAATACTTTAAAAACTTTTTTTGAGTACTCAAGATATACAGTATATATATCCAAATTCATCAGGCATTAGGAGAAGAATAATTGTTCCCAATGTGTTTTGGAAAAAAACATTTATTTCATAATTTAATTTTTCCCCCACTTTCAAATATTTTACTTCAATGAAAGGTTAGATTTTTGCTAATTTTTAAAATAAAATATCAAAAGGATTAACAATGCAGATTTATGTTTTACAGCCATCTTTGATTTACCAAGGGGGTAAATAATTCTGACCAGTACTGTATATATTGGGTAAACATTATATATACACCTAAGAATATATATGATTTCAAATACTCAAAACACTCAAATGTGCATCCTCTGGTATCTTTAACATTGTTTTCAATCATTTCTTCCAAAGTACAGAGTGAATGATCCATTGTGCAGTCATCTTTTATAAAAGAGGCAGCAGGGAGAGTATGCATAATCAATATATATATATATAGACAAAACCAAGCAACGATGAGCGATGGAGGAAGACGAGAGGAAAATGATCCCTCATTGATCTCTGTCTTACTATGCTTTATTGCATCGGAGCGTCGAGTGAGAATGCAAAGACAATGAACACAATGTTATTTATTTTGAGAAGTGGAATGCGTCTGCGGTTCTCTCCAACAGTTGGACATTGATTAACTCACATCCCCATTTTACCCAGAAGCCCATTATGAGCTAGATTTAGTCACGCATCGAACCTGATATTTCATTTAACTCGTCCTACAGTCCCATCATGCATTGTTGAAATAATGTTTCTTTTATTGGTGTTGCAATAGATTTGCTTGTCTTCTTTGTTTACTCTCTCATCCCATTGGATTTGGAGGTTCTGTAGTCACTGACCCTATGTCTTGTTGTTCCCTTACAATGAGGCAAAAAGTCACTCTCCAAAACCTTCCCTCTCTCTGTTCCTCTCTGGTAGAATTAGCTGGCAACCTCCTCCCGAACTGCTGAGAACATCACAACTTTTAAGAAGCAGGACTCCTCCGATTGTTGGCTCTTTGATGAATGCTTTGTTCTTCTTCTGTATAAGTCAGTTCTGATAAAAGCGTCTGCTATACATACAGTGGGGAGAACAAGTATTTGATACACTGCCGATTTTGCAGGTTTTCCTACTTACAAAGCATGTGGAGGTCTGTAATTTTTATCATAGGTACTCTTCAACTGTGAGAGATGGAATCTAAAACAAAAATCCAGAAAATCACATTGTATGATTTTTAAGTAATTAATTAGCATTTTATTGCATGACATAAGTATTTGATCAGCTACCAACCAGTACGAATTCCGGCTCTCACAGACCTGTTAGTTTTTCTTTAAGAAGCCCTCCTGTTCTCCACTCATTACCTGTATTAACTGCACCTGTTTGAACTCGTTACGTGTATAAAAGACACCTGTCCACACACTCAATCAAACAGACTCCAACCTCTCCACAATGGCCAAGACCAGAGAGCTGTGTAAGGACATCAGGGATAAAATTGTTGACCTGCACAAGGCTGGGATGGGCTACAGGACAATAAGCAAGCAGCTTGGTGAGAAGGCAACAACTGTTGGCACAATTATTAGAAAATGGAAGAAGTTCAAGATGACGGTCAATCTCCCTCGGTCTGGGGCACCATGCAAGATCTCACCTCGTGGGGCATCAATGATCATGAGGAAGGTGAGGGATCAGCCCAGAACTACACGGCAGGACCTGGTCAATGACCTGAAGAGAGCTGGGACCACAGTCTCAAAGAAAACCATTAGTAACACACTACGCCGTCATGGATTAAAATCCTGCAGCACACGCAAGGTCCCCCTGCTCAAGCCAGCGCATGTCCAGGCCCGTCTGAAGTTTGCCAATGACCATCTTGGATGATCCAGAGGAGGAATGGGAGAAGGTCATGTGGTCTGATGAGACAAAAATAGAGCTTTTTGGTCTAAACTCCACTCGCCGTGTTTGGAGGAAGAAGAAGGATGAGTACAACCCCAAGAACACTATCCCAACCGTGAAGCATGGAGGTGGAAACATCATTCTTTGGGGATGCTTTTCTGCAAAGGGGACAGGACGACTGCACCGTATTGAGGGGAGGATGGATGGGGCCATGTATCGTGAGATCTTGGCCAACAACCTCCTTCCCTCAGTAAGAGCATTGAAGATGAGTCGTGGCTGGGTCTTCCAGCATGACAACGACCCGAAACACACAGCCAGGGCAACTAAGGAGTGGCTCCGTAAGAAGCATCTCAAGGTCCTGGAGTGGCCTAGCCAGTCTCCAGACCTGAACCCAATAGAAATCTTTGGAGGGAGCTGAAAGTCCGTATTGCCCAGCGACAGCCCCGAAACCTGAAGGATCTGGAGAAGGTCTGTATGGAGGAGTGGGCCAAAATCCCTGCAGTGTGTGCAAACCTGGTCACAGGAACTACAGGAAACGTATGATCTCTGTAATTGCAAACAAAGGTTTCTGTGCCAAATATTAAGTTCTGCTTTTCTGATGTATCAAATACTTATGTCATGCAATAAAATGCAAATGAATTACTTAAAAATCATGCAATGTGATTTTCTGGATTTTTGTTTTAGATTCCGTCACTCACAGTTGAAGAGTACCTATGATCAAAATTACAGACTTCTACATGCTTTGTGTATAGCAGTGTATCAAATACTTGTTCTCCCCACTGTATATGTATGTGTGTGTGTATGTGTGTATATATATATATATATATATATATATATAATTTAATAATTTTTTGGGGGTGTATTTTTCATTTTAGTCTTATTTTGGTCAGTGCTTTTTTTTCCCTCTCTTCATGTGATCTGGCAGTAGGCTATTGAGAGCTTTCCACCTGAATCCCAGCTAACTTTCTGGCAAGGTTCTCTTTGGGTGCGTCTCAATCAGCTCCCTAGCTTCACAGGCCGTGAATCAGTAGCCCATTTCGTTTACACGCATTTGGCCACTGATAAATACCCTGACTCACTACACATTTGGGACACTGATAATATGCATTCACGCCATGTTTTAATTTCCATAATTACGAGGTTTTTAAACTTGTAAAATGCATTCGCAACCTCGTAGAGCTCGTAATTACAGCCCGTGAAATGGGAATTGTCTGTGAGCTCCTACTTGTACCATGTGACAGCTGTACCACCTGACCAATGCATATTCATTTAGGCGTTAATAGTGGTGCCATAGAAACACATAATTCCAAGTCCGAGGACGTGAACAGTTCTGAATAGGACGTCAAGTGTTGTCATCTTGAGGCTACGGTAATTACGACATGGTTTGAACGCAGCATTTCTGGCGACATCCAACTTCCTCGTTATACATTATGTCTGCTGGTATTATGAACAACAGCAGCACAGATATATTTATATATTTTGGAGATCATGCTGCGCATATCATATTATATATATCATATTTTATTAATAAAATAGCTGAATTGCTACATTATATTTTTCAGCAATGAGAGGGTTACATCGCTGGAGAGAGGTGTGAACAGACGCAGGTGATTCACACACACCTCTCTCTCTCTCTCTCTCTCTCTCTCTCTCTCTCTCTCTCTCTCTCTCTCTCTCTCGATATTTAATTAAAATAAATACTATAATTCATTCAATTATAGTAGCCTACTTTATCTCTGTGACTGATTCAAAACGGGCAGAATGCTTTATCTGATGAGCCATAACTGATGAAAATAACCGTAATTTTTATCCTTCCGGTCAAATATTGCGCTGCAAACATCAATAACAGCTTTAAGTTGTCAGTGCTGGCAAATGACCATAGTACAAGCGGGTTAATCCATGGCTAGCTGTGCATTAAATGATTTGAATGCATTCTGCGGAGGCAACCACCTTTTGCTTCGCGACAGCATCACTAACATCAACAAGGGTTAACAAATGTTGTAAAAAATATATATTGCTCATAGTTTGTTCATAGCTAATGCATTAGCTAATGAGACTTTATTGTAATGTGCTCCCAATTTTTTTTTTAAATGTTACCACATTCAGAGAACATTCAAAAAGTAACGTTCAAATTTAAAATGGAATGTTTCCATAATATTTTCTATACATTTCGCATAACCAAAAAATAAAAATAAAACTGCTTTGAACATTCAAAGAAAAGACAGAAATAACTTTTTTATAACTTTGTAGGGAACTTATTATCTAGTAGCCTGCTTCTCATACAGTCTGGGAGTTTAACAGAAATATGTTTTGTAAATGAATTATAATCATAATATTACATTTCTATTGCACTAAAGAAAATATGTCACCCTGGTGACAGTAACATGAGTAACATGATCCTACGAGAAAGCATAAGTTCAGAACATAAGTAATGCTAATCAGCGTTAACGCTGGTGATTGAATAGGTTTCTATTTAAAAGCCGGTGACTCATCATTGACGTAAATGTGAATGTAGAGAAATTAATATCATTTTGAACGTCTAAAACTTTTCATTGACATTATAGTGCCTTCCATTCATGTGTAACTTGCTTCCCCCATGAAAGCAATGTCGTTTCATTTTCATGCTCCTAATTTGTCATTTCTATTGTTGCTGTGTATTGAAAAATGGTATATTTGTTGTGCAGAGCATCTCTCTTTCCGTCTCTGGCATAGACAACAGTTGCCATCAGGTATTCTTGTTGCATAACGTTGCCATGTATTATTGATGTGGATATTCCTGCCCTTAAACGCACAGGCCAAGATGCAGTGACACATTATACCTCTGCTATACCCATGTGTGTAGCTGTTCTTCTGATGCTGAAAGACCAGGAAGGACTTTAATTAATTTGAGCAAATCTTATACAAGCAATATCATTCTTTCATTGCAGTAGAAGGGCTGACAGCTGGATATTTGTGTAGCCTATATGTGTATGTGTGCATGACCTCTTCTGCCATCATATGTTTACATGGGAGATAAGGGGTCTCTAGGGAAGGCTAGCCTGTTCTGACAGCTACAATAGACCACTGGCCCCAATGGGATCATAGCTTTGTCATCTTTAGGATATCCATTAAACCTTCAAATGAAGTGTAAACTGATATTTTTGAATAGATGTTGTAGTATGAGTGGTCACTTAAACATAGTTTCAACAATCACATGAAAAATGTTTGACTGTATGGATTTGTGAATGGTAATGTGGGTGAAAGAAAACCACCACCACCTCGACTGTTCAAATAACATTTACAAATGAACAATACTGCCCATTGTTGGTTCTGCAGCTGCCGAACTTGAGTCAATAGAAAGCGCTATTTGCTCAACCTCTGTATGTCATTTCCTGGCCGTTAATGTGCTTTCATTGTCTCGCAGTTGAGCACATTTTATAATTTATTAAGGATGCTTTCTCATGTTGTTATATCCTAGAATATGCCTGACTAAATCCTGACTCCAGTTGTCACCTAAAACCTGATGTTATTTGGAAAACACATCAAATAACCTTTTTTTGTTCTGCAAAGATTTCCATTCACTCTTAGTAATTAAGACCTCAGTGCTGTTTTGAATGCATTCTCTGCGTGTATTTTTGTATCGTGGAGTATTTTTGTGCCAAACACTTGTGTGATTATAACATGATTGTGCACTTAGCTGCCGGTGGGGTCGAGACGCTCACGACTGCAAGTCAACATCGTGACGCAGTGGACGAGAAAACGTCCCGACCTGCTTTTGTGTGGGCTGCTCTCTGCAGTTCCACTCAGCATCATTTATTTTATAACGGAGGTCGTGCGTACAGGTTGTGCTATTAAAGCTCTTACAATGGAGTTAAGTTTACCGGGCCAGATTTCATGTTAACATCCTGTTTGTTGGCACGTTGTGTGCTGCTCTCAAACTTAAAAGATGGCAAGAAATCACCCTCATTATCTGTAAAAAAAAAAAAAAAAAAAAAAAAAATGATTGCCTTAATTGTTTTAATACAATCAATTTGGATGTTTAAGTCATTTCAACTTAAATTGTATTAAACTGATTTGAATCTTGTATAACAAAGTTGAAAATTGCTTAACTTATTTTGATGTTAAAGCAATGTAAAAACACATGTCATAACTTTGTAAAAAAAAAAGTGTAAAAAGTTGCTGCCTTCAATTTTAAAGTAAAATCAAATTGGATGTTTAAGTTATTTCAACTTAAATTACATTAACTTAAAAAAATCTTGTATAGCTTATACACATTTTTGAAAATTGCTTAACTTATTTTGAAGAGTTAAAGCCATGTAAAAACATAATGTTGTCATAACTTATTGATCATACATTTTTGGATTTGTTTGGATTGTGAAATATACTTACTATTAACAATTAATCTGTCTGAACAGCATATTCAAATCTTGCAGTGAGATGAATCACAAGGCTCACCTGAAGCAGAAATGACCATATACAGGCTAGATGTTTTTCCTGTGCCATTCCTCTACCCTTGTGACTCTACACTTCTATTTAAAGCAAGCAGGATCGGCTCGACATAGATAAGTTCTTCTTGGCTCGAAAATAAATGGTCATGTTGAGGAATGAGCCAATGAAGACTTTTAAAGATGGCAGTATAATCACAGTAATTAGAGTGGAGGTGGGAGGACGAAGCACTCAGGAACCCAAGATGAAAGATCCACCGCTGCTGTAGAACAATGTGAAACTGCATTATGCTCACTTATTGTTTACAGTTTTGCAATGAAAGAACAATTCGAAATCATCTCATCCATTTCCCAGAAAAGCATTTGACCGAAGGTTAAAACTCGAGCCTGATTCGGAGGAGAGAGTGAGATGGAGAAGGAGTTTTCAGAGACTGGCAGACAGGCGGAGGATAGGGGGAGGAACTCAGATAACAGATTCAGAGAGACAGAAGTAGCTAGAGTGAGATAATCTCTATAGAATCAGCTCTGGAAATGTAATGGAAGTTGGACCAGTCTGGGGACAGGACGTGTCTATGGTAATGCACTTATGATGTCAGGGCGAGTAATGAGCCACCCGACATCAAGGAAATGAGGCTTTGATAATGTCTGCATTCCCAGAACCCAGACAATGCCCATACTTCTTTGGACAGAAAAAAAAAAAAAGGCATGGAAAAGAAGTGAGAGAGAGACCTTCCCGCAATACACGCGGTTCAAATTGACACTCTAAAAAATTATATGATCAATAAGTTATGACAACATATGTTTTTACATTGCTTTAAGTCATCAAAATAAGCAAACTTGAACTTATATGAGATTCATTCAAGATTTTTTAAGTCAGTTTAATGTAGTTTAAATTACTTAAACATCCAAGTTGGCTGTACTTAAAAAAATAAAAATAAGGCAGCACCTTGTTTTCAGTGAAAGAATGTTTGGAGAAGACAAATACTTACTGTGCTACAAAAAAAAAAAAAAAAAAAATTATAATTCGTCCACAAAACAAAGTCAAACAGGTTTGGAATGACAAGGGTGAATTATTCTTTTTTGGGCAAACTGTCCTAAATGTACTTTGTTTTAAGAACTTTTAGATATATTTTTATTGAAAAACTAGACAAATATATTTTATTTGTGGAGATAACAAAGCCGAGATGCATGCAAAAAATCAGTAGCATCTGGGTTTGTACCTGCATTCATATGATCTACCTGGCAAATACATTCCAAACCTGCACCACTATGTAGGTTTCCTGTCCACTTTTTAAAAAACAGCAGACTGGAGCCAAATAACAAAATGGTAAAAAAAAATGATAAATAATATTTTACCATTTTGTTCTGTGCCTCCAGTCTGTTTTTTAAGAAGTGGATCGGAAACCTCTATGGAGGCGCCCATATATTTTCTCTAGTGTCGAAACAGGAGACTCAGTTTACCTGTATGTGAGCACATTCCATTCCTACACCGGCCTCACAGACACAGTAGGAATATGCTTGACCATCAGAAATAATTATAGAATAAAAAAGCTATAATTACATTGATTATGCTTAATTTACATTCAACTTTATAAAAAATATTCTACAAAACTAGCTGTTTAAGCACCACAGCCTATAACATGTTGGAGCACAAACATTCAATTAATGATGTAATTATAATGTTTTAAATGAAAACAGAAGCATTGCACTTTCAAAATGAAAGGGTAGGCAGCAGTGATTCGGGACTGATTTGATGTCAGCAGGTTTCAGAAGCCAAATAAAGGCATCATTAGCTGGTCTGCTTTCTGGTGTATAAAACAAGTTGAGCTCAGTATGCCAGATGGGAACCTTTGGGCTTGTGACAGCGTGTTTTCACTATTCATTTAGAGTCTGTTACTTATCAAACTGTTGGAAGTGATTGTGTTTGTGTATGTGTGTGTAGTCTTGGGTCTAAAAAAATCGAACAGGTGAGGCTGTGGTTTGAGATAGCAATGGTTGAGTAAGTTAGGCTATAAATGTGAACATGGGCTGATTCTCCACCACAGCTTCAGAGTGGAGGGGTTGAGCAGATGCTCTCAGAAGGTTGATCACAGTGAGAGAAAGAGCGAGATCTTGCTTGATGAATGTGGGAATCTCAGAGGAAATGTCAGTGGATGCTCCAGTGACTCAATGTGTTATGGCTCTTTTTTTTCTCTAGTTTTCTATCTCTCTTTGTTTCAGTCTGTCAGATTTTCTCTCCCTATGCTGTATCTCTTTTTTCTTAATGCCATTCTGGCTGTTCTGTCTTACACAAAGCTGATATACAGTATTCACTTTTATTTTTAGCTCCATATTCCTTTAAACCTTCTGCCCTCAAATCTATATGTTTGATAAATATATGTAGCCTATATACATATATATGAAATAATTATGAAATCTTTGGTCACATGACTTTAGATAAGACTTTAGCGTGGCTTAGACTTTTGAGCAAATCAGGGCTGAAAAACAGTTTTTTTGGGGGGGGGTTTACGGAAACTGGTGGATTTAACATCCAGTTCTGATGATGCAAGAGTTGCAATTATGGCAGCTGAGAAGGCCAATCTTTGTTTTCTTTTTGAGGAATTTTTGGAGCCTGATGAAATCGGTATAAATACGTGTTTAATACTGCAAAATTCGCTTGATGTTACAGTCACTGCCCTTGCCGTCCAGAATTACAACATCCCAGTCGAGTGAAGGGATTTGTGGAAACTGTGTTTCCTAATTATTGTGATCCAACATATTTGCCTGGCATTTCAGGATGAAAAGACAAACATTTCAGGTGAAGGATAATCCACTTCTTACCTCTGAGACTGTGTTATGATCTATATGACCTTATTATTTTTATTGTGAGTATTTGGCTTATCATTATTGCTCATCTCTGTTGATATGATATATAACTCTTAAGACAAACAAGGCTTCTAATATCTTCAATTGTTGCGTATACTGAGCTGCAGCGGACACATTTTTAAACGACTTTAATTGGACCCAATGTGCGAGTTGTGCGAGTGCGTGGTTTATATACATGTTGCTGCTGATTGGGCTGACATTTTTGACACACCCACCAAACAAGAGAAAGCGTATCTCAAACCCCGTTGCAAACCGTTTCCAGGAAACATGTCGTTCAACCCGGAAACCGGAAGCAAAATGTTGTGCACCGATTTGAGCTTGAACGTGCCCCTGAGTAATGTCAAACCTCATTGGTTCTCACAAGTCATGGCGTCTAGTCACGTGATGTGTCAGAACTAATGAGGTTTGAAGTTTTATGCCCCATATTTTACGTAGCTTACGTAGCTTTTACAAACCTTTTCACAGGGTTTGAAAGTTTTGTACCTTGCATATGCATAAAATCAGCTAACTTTCTTCAAAACATACAAAAAATTGTGCTCCGAAGAAGAATGAAAGTCTTTGAAATGACATAAGGGTGAGTAAATAATAACACAATGACTATTCATTAGAGAATATAAATAATGGGTAAACTATTCCTTTAACCGGTTATTTCTACTGTGCATTCACCCTGAAGGTTAAATTATGGTGTATACAGTTTATTATCATACCGTAAGCCCCAGCTGGAAGCTCTTTACTATTCTATCCGATTTTATGAAATGCTGGTTTTAGATTTGCTCAGACTAAGACTTAAAATCATGGAGCAGAAACCTGACTTTCTTATGCGCTTTGCAAACAGAGGTCTTTCATAGTAAAGCCAGCCATTATGCAGCGACTGAACTTATCCTTTTTTCCCTTATCATCCTTTTACAACAAAGCTTGTGTTGCTTGTCTGATTTCCTTCTGACACTAAACTTGAATAAGAGCGTGGGAGAGAGAGAGAGAGAGAGAGAGAAAGATACCTTGGCTGGTGCATCCGCTTTATGGAAACCAAGAAAAACAACTAAAAATATGTATACTCTGCAAAAAATACTAGGTTAAAAGTAAACCCTGGAACCGATAACTCCATAGGTCAGTCGTTCAGAGCGACGTTAAACAGAATATGAGAACAGAGCTGTCAGTCTCTCCCGGGGTGCTCTTTTTTTTAGCTTGTGTCATCAGTTACAACACAGGAAGCTCAGTACTGTGAGTGTGTCAGTCAATATGTTGTTTACTTAGTCAATCTAAGTAAATCTGCTCTGAACTCATACCTGCGGGCGCAACATTGATCCACTTGACCCGGACGGCTTCCAGGTTTAATTGAAAAAGAACAGCTGAGACCTTTATGAATTAACTGCAGAAATCAATATCTGTAGAATGCCACCCTGTAAACTCTCTCTTTACACACCGGTGATGCCAGAGCAGCTAGCAGGCAGGTTGTTTGCAGTTCTTAGGAGAGTAAACGGATGGTTTCGCTTTCTGTCTGTGTTATTGAGTACTGTACAGGTGTACTGTTTATGTCCTCAGAATTGTTAGTGAGTGCAAAGACTGTCATCTGTTCTCCTCTTTTAAAGAGACTCTGTAATCTGCACATTATCAGCTATACCTGACAGTCAAATTGAATGACAACAGGTGGCTAACATTTCAAGAGGCGCACTAGCGACTGACGCTAGAGACTGCGGTCTTTAGCATCCTTATTAGCGTGCCTGCCTCTCATGCCAGAGACGCCGGTTCGTGTCCCGCTCAGAGTGGGGAGAGTAGAACGTGAGGGGTTACATTGGTGCCGTGACCCGGATGGGAGTGAGGTTTAGGGTTTGAGTGTAACGGAAGCCAGCTGTATTGAGAACTGTGCAGGTAAACCTCACTCCCCTGATCTCAAGAGGCGCACTAGCAATTGACATTAGTGACAGAAGTCTTTAGTGTACTTTTTAGTGCATCCGCCTCCCATGCTGGAGACGCCGGTTCGAGTCCTACTCAGCGTGGGATGAGTAGGAACAGAGGGGTTACATTGGTGCCGTGACCCGGATGAGAGTGAGGTTTAGGGGGTGAGTGTAACAGAGGCCAGCTATATGGTGGTGGTTGAGGAGACTCCCCCTTTCATATGTACTGCGCTTTGAGTACCTAGAAAAGTGCTATTTAAATGTAAATTATTATTATTGAGAACTGTGCAGGTAAACCTCACTTCCCTGATCTCAAGAGGCACACTAGCGCTTGATGCTAGAGACTGTGATATTTAGCGTCCTTGTTAGTACACCTGTCTCCCTTGCCAGAGACATCGGTTCGAGTCCCTCTTGGACCGGGGCGAGTAGGACGGGAGATGTGGTGAGTTTGCTCTTTTTATATAGGCAAGTTAAGGCTGCTGTGTCATAATGCAGTGTTGCATTAATATTAAAGCTGCATTAATATATGCAGCTGTGTACAACCTTACATGCTTTGTCAAGCAACAACAACTTGCAACAAAAAATGCTATTTTGTGCACATCGGCATGTAGTCGATTGTAAGTGGCTTAAGCTGATTAAATGATTGGACATGTAATTGAGTTGTATTATTTTAATAAAAAATTATGAGGTAAAGTTTTAAAAAAATTAAACATGCATGGATGAATCGTTCACAAACTCCACCAATTCCACATATTTGAATTCCCTCTGGGCTTGCTTCATCGTCAATGTGATCTATATCCTTATTTAAATCAATATCTTCATAATAACTTTGTAAATCTTTGAGTGTCAGGCTGGAGGCCATATCTCTAGTCTGTATCTCCTTTACTCCAGAAGATAAAGACACATTTATGGAGTTTGTATAAGACCAGGAGCACAGGAAGTGAAACCAAAAACAGTATTGACATGCCACCTGGCCTTGTTGTGTATTAACAATAACAGGAAATTGGTAGGATGTGCGTGAGAGAGGGATATGTCAAGCTTTCAGGTGAAGGGACGGTTTGTTAGGGTGGTTTGGAAATCTTGTCTTTGTGTAGTGTCTGAAATGACTTGAAGGGGATAAAGAGAGCCAGTCTGTCACACAGGGCTTGTAGATGCCTCATGACCTATTAGTTGTTGGTGAATACTGGAATGGACAGGCACACAAGAATGGACAGGCACACAAAAGAGTGGAAACATAACTTTCATTCTCACTGTGTCAATGATACCAAAACACATCTCACAGGCATGTGATAAAGTACAAGAAGAATTCCATCATTGCAACATGCTTACCTCTGATAGCTTCACTGCATCAAATACGTATTCATACAGCTTCAGATGAGCTTGACTCTGCAGGCTGGAGAGGTTTGATCCATTCAACTCTGAGACACGCTCAATATTCTGTAGGATCTATGATGGATCATTGGGTCTGCAAATCAATGGCATGGTCAACGCCTATCGATCACAACGTCGGTTTTTTTTAGCGTGTTGATTTCACTTGCGTCCCAAGTAGCAAACTATCTGGAAAATAGCTTTATACTCATTAAGTCAAAATACATCTCCACTGAACGCTTAACCCCCACTTGGTTCAAAGTGCAGCTTTTGCATAGCAGTTGTGTTTATGGCAACGTTCAGCACCAAGGACAGCAGCTTATCATTAAAAAACTCATGAATTTGTTGATTCTGGTACAATGGATGTATAGATCCCTATATCAAATGTCTTTATTTGGTCGTAAAGTGCTTTATTACAGGGGGGAAAAAATCTGCTTTCATTTGTGAGAGGATAAAATTGAGAAAATGACATATTTTGGGGGCAGATTAGATTCATAGATGTGGAAAAAAATATTTAAATCTATTAAATGCTGAATGGTCAAAGGTGAAAAGTTATACTTCTTCAAATATGGATCCATTAAGACCACATATGTAGATTTATAAAATTACTAGATTTTATTATTTGTTTAGATATTCTTGACACAAATGCCAAAGCTGTCCTACTATAAAACTGTTTAGTGTTTTGAGTTTAATACTGAAAACTGGCAAAACATGACCATATACGCATTATAAACCACTCACAACGCATTATTTGCAGGTAATGTTGCGAAATAATAGACCTAATATAGGCTACTTTTCATTTTTATATTTATTTCAGCCCCTTTGGGAGGAGAGAATGACTGTAATCTTTAGAAGGTACATTTCCGAGGGGACAGCAAGGATCTACAGATGTTAGTGTTAGATTATATCTATTTCTCCCATGGGAAGATTCATGAACATGGAGATGATCTCAGTTCACAAAACTTTTTCAGCTTAATTTTCTGAATTTTTTTATACATTGTCAAGGGGTGGTGTAATGATATCTATATTGAAATATACATTAAAGAATATACGTTACAGCACATAGAAATGTAAGACAAAGAGAAAAACAAGTCTACAAATGTGTCCAAATGTCTTAGAAGCAGATTTCCTTAGCTGAGCAAATCCAGATCTCATTCTGGGCTGGATTCCAAGAACCACACATACATACATGTAGACTACATTGGATAATATAAACAGATGTGTGCTGGAACAAGAACAACCTCTCCTCACCATCTCTGCCTTGACCGCCTGCATGAGTACATTTTGGGAGCATATATGCAGTTAAAAACACCCAGACATGAGCATGCAGAGAGGGAGAGAGTGAAAGTCAGGCTGAGAGCCATATTGAGAGCCGTATTATGCTCACAGTTAGCAAACACGACAATGTCATAGACATTGCGTGTCCCTTTCCACATATTAATGTACCTATCGCTTCAAAAAGAAGTTTTCTCTCAGATTTTACTACACCTTTAAATGGCGCGAGCCTCGCAGTAAGAGGAAGGCGGGGTCGCGCGGCGCGTGTGTGGAAATCTCGTGATTGTCCAACAGTATCTCTGAGCGCGCGGCTCTCTGTAACTGCAAGCGAGCACGGAACGAGACAAGTGCACGCGGGCACAACATCCTCACAAGACCGCGAAAAAACGTTATTTAGTGGAGTGGACCACACATATAGAGCCTTTTGGGAATGTAATGTGGATTATTACTGTACGCTTTGGATATGTTTACGAAAACTGAGGTTAGTCTGTTTCTTTCTTTTTTTTTTGGTTCCTTTGGTTCGGAATGATGGGAAGCTCGCCGGGATGTTATAAGTTCATCACTTACTTCGAGTATTCACACTAAGTTGGCTTGTTTTCACAGTGTAAATCGCGTTGTTCTTGAATTTTACTTTTATTTCGGTGAACGTTGGACTGAATCGAAATAAAAGACATTCGCGTCGTTTCCCGGGGAAGCGCGATACAAATATTAAACTACATCATTATTTAGGCCAAGAGGAAACGAAAAGAGGTTTTGAACTCTAAAAAAAAAACGTTTACGAGTATTTATTATTTTTTGGGGATAGCCAGCCATCCTCAATATATAGAGCACAATGTGGAAACAGTGGGATATTTCTGTCAGAGTTGACTGGTTTTCGAGACACAAAAATAAACGTGTAGCCTATTCCCTGTTTTTTGGCAGCTGCCTGACATATGCCATTACAGTAGGCTATATTTCGTTTATTCTTATTAAGTTAGGCAATAGGCCTGTATTATAGTAGTAATCACGAAAAAAGCACGCCTTTTCCTCCGTAAACATGTAGCAAACAATTTCTCGCTTTGGTCTCAGGAAGCCTGTGTTTTTCTTAATCTGTAAAAGTAGCTGTAAATAATGAATAAGAGTTCTCAGGTGTCTGTGGAGCCCATGTTCAACTGCCACTCAGGATAAACAACAACACGCATGCCCACTCCACTGCAGGATCCTTGTGGATGCACCTACACACGGACCGGTCAAATACAGGAACGCATATCCATTTTTCGTTTTTGTTTTTAGAGTAGGCCTATGTATAAAAGGTTTTTATAAAATGCTCAGATTTTATTTTGATTTACACATGTGGTGTAGGCTACTTAGCCTAATAGCCTACATTTTACTATTATGATGCATTAGTGAACCAATTAATTCAGATTTTTGTTAGACAAAATGTGCAGGTAATTTAAGCATGGCAATGTATTAAAAGTAGGCTATAAAAAAAAAAAATTTTGAATTAGACTATTTTAACGCATTAACACGTTGCAGTGATTAAAAATATTTACAAAGCCATATCAATTATTTGATATAAATATCTGTCTTGATGTCACAATAATCGAAATGTTAAGACATTTAAACGGATTTTTTTGGCACGTTTGCACATATAAAATGCAAATTCAGCTCTTTTGTGAGTCCAGTGCATTTTTAGAATATCTTAATTCATTCTCATCAATTTGTAATGGCTCATTTAGATCTCCTGGAATTTAATAGACTTTGGTAATAATCCACCGCCACACACTCGCGCTCTCACACGCTCATTTTAAAGGTAGGCTATTCAAGTTTCTGCTTTTTAATAGTCTACATTTTATATTTTCGTCTAAGTGATAATTGTGCTACGCACACTGTATTTGTGTCTTAAAAAAATGACCGAAATTTTGATAAATCCTCACAGGCATTAGCCTATCGTTAGTGTTGAAATTGTCGGGAAAGATTATCTTTTCTGAGCGCGGCCTTGTCACACACACTTTCATTGACGCATTATTTCACAGCAGACAGAAATGGAAATGAACACGTATGTTTGATTTAAAAAAAATGCATCATTTATTTATTCGAGCGTGTTTAATTTCTCCATGAGTCTAAAGTATAATTTCACCCTGTGGTGTTTTGTGACCTCTTTTGTGTGAAATGGAATGCAGTGCCCTCTCACAACAATGTAAATTATTTTGCCGTTGTGTTTATACATGTTTACATTTATCTGTGAGACTGGCATGCATTATTTTAGGTGATTGAATTGTGCACTAATAATTTGTATCGAAAGCGTAATTTCAGTGAATTACAGCACGTGTATGTGTACATTCTGCACCCCTTTAAACCAGTTAAACGTATAGCGAAAGGCTATTTTAAAAACGAAATATTGGCGCACAGAAGCATTTCAGATTTAATAGCCAACTCCATTTTAACGAATTTGTGCTAAAAATATAATTTAAAATGATGTTAAATGATATCTATTTAAAATATAGGCTTTTACATTAGGCTTCATAAAATAAAAAAATACGTTTGGACGTTTTCATTTAGGCTATATTATGTCGCTTTCCTTTATTGTTGTATCGTTTTGTTCTCACGGGTGTGGGTGTATAATCTCCATTTACATATCAAGCCAAGATGATCTAAATGTTACTGAGGTATTTTTCAATAGAGATAAACGAATTAGAATAGTACAGATTGATCATTCTAAAATTAACGCATAAATAATGTATTATATCGCCTATTAAATAAACTCTATATAAACTCTAAAATATTTTTTTACATTTTGTTTACTGAATACAAGTAGTGTTTTTTTAAGCAACATGTAGGCTATACATACATTTGTTTCCTTTTGTAACTAATATAGTTGTGATGTTTTTTTTTTGTTTGTTTTTTTATTCCTTCAAATCGCCTTTGTGTCTGTGTCGCAGAGAAGAATATTTCCTATTGGCGTTGTGTAATGCTCAGCCTCAAACACTCATCGAATGTGCTCTGGCTTTCCAATACACCGCAGTGTGACGTGATCTCTCTGTCTTGATCAGAGCCCTATATAATGCACACACCCCACACCTTTACCACAGTGAAATTTGGTCATAAATCACATTACTAATCCTCTGGTTTTGATTATGATGGGTGTATAATGAATACTGGCACAAGGATGGTGGTTTTAGGCAAGGTGATGTAATGCCATAAATGTCTGCTGCAGAACCACTCCCGCTTTAATCGCTCACAAGTTGCTGTTCCTCTGCAGTGGGTTGTTTAGGGGGTTGCTGGTGGTACCCGTGCCCACTCTGGGTCACAGGGGGGAGGCTGGATGAGGCCAGGTAAGAGCCTCACGCCTCTCTTTTGCCGGCTGGCAGCCCAGGAGGAGAGCACCGGACGCTGATGTCATCCATTTTGGCCCAGCTCTACCTCGCCCACACCTCCGCTCTACCACGCGGATGCTCGATGGCAACCGTGTCACGTATGGAGCCGAGCTCGCTGAAATGGCGTGCGCCTCCTCCCAAAGCCTCCATGATATCATCGGGGCGCACTGGAGGACATTTTGTCGCAGCGCTTCTGGTGTAATGGTAGAGCGTAATTGAGGCACCTGTGGTAAAACCCAGCTTTGTGTGTCTGATGAATGGTTGGGCCTGCTGTCATTAACATTCCCCCCCTTTCACCATTACACCTCCTTCTCCTACTCACCGACTTTTTTAAGCAGGATCCAAATGCAGGGGCTTTATTTTGTGGTGTTGTGTGCCGTTCCCAGTGGAGTGTGTCAATCACATATCAATGAGGACAATGATGTGCTCAGTTTAGCCTTTTCACCTCTCTCCTCCTCTCCGCAAGCCCTCACTCGACAAAAAAAAAGAAAAAGAGAAAGCACACAAGCATATTTGGTGGTGTGGGCGCAAGCCAACGTGGAGTATCTGTTACAAGCACGCAGTCTCTCGCTCTTTTTCCCCTCTTCAGCTGCAGAAGGCAGAGCTCTGACGGCATACATTGTGTTTCGGCTCAGTTGAATCGCGTGGGTTGGTAGCACTATTGTCCTGCCGTACCTGCTGCCTACGCCTCTGGCAAGGACACGGGCAATATTAGATGACTATTAGGTTACACCTCGCATGTTGCCATGTAATTGGAGCCTATTCATTTATGCACGTAGGGGACACATGTTAAGAGGAGCTGGAGCTGCGTTTTGCCTTCACAAAAGTCCTACTAATCTGTGTTGGTTCAAGGCCAAACGTCAGCTCAGCATGGGAAGCTTCTCTCACATTTGTAGAACAATACAGGGCATTTTGTTTGTGCTTGAGGATGTGTTAAAAAAATTAAAACATTTTAAACTGTAAAATAAACATTTACGTTGTCTTTTTTTTACTGCATCTATTCTAAATATGCAAGGTTCCTTAAAAAATAATAATACATTACTTTTTTAATACAATTAAAATTTTAATGTCATTTTTATGCATTGCAATAGATTTTTGTTCAAAATGTAGGACCACACCTAAATTTAATATTTTTTAAACAAAATAATTACATAGTTTTAGAACTAGTTTAGGTGCTGGAAATGTAGAGTGTATGTCATGGGAATGTGACATTCATATTATTGTTTTCATGCATTGTGCATCCTGCAAAAATCCTTTTAATTTTCCACATCATCAGATAAACATGGACTCTCTGCTATTGAATGATAGCTGGAGCTGCCATGCGAATAATGCTCTTAATTTACACACTAGATGACCGATAACAAAAGGATCTTTTGGGGCAATTTCCTTAAAAAATATAACTTTTAATTAGGAGTAGCATTTAACATAAGTGCAAAACAATGACTCATTCAAGTGCAGCTTTTTAAGATTATAATTGTGAAAGTGTGCTGTATTAATTTCTCAAGTAATATCTTTTTTATGCTTTTATTTTTTATGTATATATAAATAAAAAAACACACACACTAGATAGAATGAGACATTGTGAATTCATTTGTAATTTGATGCTTTTCTATTTTGACAGCTAGACGGGGCAGAGTAACCGAATGAACTACATTACCCACAAGGCATCATGCAGACTGCGCTGGTTTCCCTAAATACAGAAAGAGTCCGACCTGGAGGACCTGTCTGGATGATTGAGGTCTGAGGAGATACCAGAAGAAAACAACACCTCAGCAGACACACAGCACCTCATCTGCTTGTCTTCTCAAGTCGATCCGTTCCAGGAAACGAGGAAGAAAAACTTTGATTGTCGCCTGACAGAGATTGGATTTTTGTGCAATGTCATTGGCCTTATGACTGTTATTTAAGACTGTTCTCCCTACTAAGTCCCTCACCTCTTTTAGGATATTTTTTGTTTGTCGCTGCGTTGACGATCTCACCTCTTCTCTAGCGTCTCTGGGCATACTGTGGGATGTACTTTGGATACACTGACCTTTGAACCAAAGCAAATTCAATGATTTCCTTCTGTTCAGGATAATAACCCCAAATCTCCAGCACTTTTACAATGAATTTCTTCAGATTCCCAGTCCAGCTGCAGCTGCTGATCAGTACTGTGCTTGGGCCCTGCTTGGGCCTCGAGTTTACAGGGTCGCAAGGCCAGTGGGCACGCTATCTCCGCTGGGACGCCAGCACCAGAAGTGACCTCAGCTTCCAGTTCAAAACAGACGTGTCCACCGCCTTAATCCTGTACTTTGACGATGGCGGCTTCTGCGACTTCCTGCAACTCATGGTGGTTGAAGGGAAGCTCCAGTTGCAGTTCAGCATCGACTGCGCCGAGACCACAGTCGTATCGGACAAGCGAGTCAATGACAGCAGCTGGCATTCTGCCACCCTGAACAGGTACAACCTGAGAACTGTGCTGGGTCTGGACGGAGTAATCAAATCGGGTGAGGTGCGGCCACAGAGGCAGTACATGAAGATCGTTAGTGACCTCTTCCTGGGCGGAGTCCCTCAAGATATTCGCATTTCTGTGCTCACCCTCCCGACAGTGAAGGATCTTCCGCCATTTAAGGGAATTATCAGGGAACTGAAGTACAATAGCAAGGAACCTATTCTACTAAGCAGCCAGAGGGTCCGCATGGACATAGAGGGGATCTGCATGGAGAACCCATGTGAGAATGGAGGGACGTGCTCCGTTGTGGATGGGGAACCACTTTGCGATTGTTCTAAGACAGAATATGTTGGCCGATTCTGCAGCGAAGGTAAAATGGTTTAATTACAGCTTGATAATACAGCAGATGCAATATTGACTTACATACAATGTGACGGCACCCTACTCGAAATTGTCCGTTTTTACTGCTGTAACGTGAATGTTTCCTTCATCCTCTGCTGTTTCATGCTACTGAAGTATGACTCTCAGGTCCAGGTTAATGCAATCTCTTAGCTTGTCTCCTGAAAGCTGCCCTGTTCTTTGCATTTGCAGGTGTTTTGTGCTGTGAATTTTTTTCGATCAGCCTCCTCTGTTCCCCCATCGTTGCACACAGTCAATTGAAAGCGAATGTCATTGAAATTCACTACTATCGTTTTTACCTCTGTAAAGCACTAAGCTGTTTGTCTCTGGCAAGTGTTTTGTGTGTGTGTGTGTGTGTGTGTGTGTGTGTGTGTGTTAATCATGCCCGGCTGAGGAGGTGGGGTGTTAGGATGTTAAGGTGCCTTTTCAGATCCCCTTGGTTGTTTTTCTGAAGTGGCCATTTTAGTTTCTCTGGGGATTTGAGGAGGCCATTTCACAGCTCTGGGTTTTGTTGTTGCACCTCTTCAACAGAGAATGAATCAGAGATGGGGGATAATTGCCTATTTATATTGCCTATAATAGTCAATTGCAATTCTTTATAGCGTCATTACTGGTTTTCCTAGAGAGAGAATTTTATGACCTTCTTATACTTCTTTAAAGAATATACTTATAGATAAATATATATATGGATCTTCTGGTTTGTGGATATTTTTCTTTTAAGTATAATCATAACTAAAGTAATTTTACGTTATACTGTACCACAGAAGAAAATCACTACTTTTGAGTTCTTCTTCATGAATCATGTTTCCTGATGGTAATGAAAGGTACACATTAGTTGTTGTTTTTTTGTGCATATTCCTCTATAATTTTTGCTTTAAAGATATCCTCTTAAATGCTTTAAGCAATATGAATTTGATAAATTATGAATTTTAGCAAGAAAACAATTACAAAAACGAATGTCTTGATTAGGCCTAAACTTTTTTCCCCTTGTGATTGAAGTGTTTAAGCTGGGTGATTTATCGGTGATCGGTGCTCTGAGCCCTATGAGTTGTTACCCTCATTGTAGACACAACCTCTCCTGTGATTCTCTCCTTAATGACACAATTACTGAATGTGATTAAAAAGTCAGGATGCTATGTGTACTCAGGCATGTTATATAGAACCGAATGTGTATGCACAGCCTCTTTCAGAGCTCAGGAGAGAGAAAATGAGAGAAGGGGTATGTGTAGAAGACCGGGCACTAGGGTTAGATTTATAGGCTGTAAAGAGTGCAGAGTTTTGGGCTTGATTTACAGCCGTTGTTCCTCTCCATCTTGTTTGGCTGACTGGGTCCTGCAGTCAACTGATAGGGGCTAAAGCCAGACGTAAAAGCAGCTTTGATGGCTTTGAATGCTGGGAATCAGTTCAGCCAATCATAAAAGAATAAATAAACCTTTTTTGGAGGCCATTTATATTGGAGCACAGGGGCAGCCTTAACTGCTGAGCAGTTTGTAAAACGGACAGCTGAACTTTCTCCACTAGCATCTCTTACAAATCCAAATCAAAACCTGTGTTGGGAAATGACACATTAATGTGTGCCATCAGTGTTTGATAACAACATTACGAAAACCCACTGAGCAATCTTAATTCCATCTTAATCTTGTGTCTTCAGGCTTTGGAAACATCTGTATGTGGGTAATAAATATCAGGTCAGAGCCATATGGCAAGCTGGTCTGAAGTGTTAAGCATTAGGTTTACGTGCGTTTGACTGAATCCAATTGCCATAGCAGCGGCAACAACAATCTGACACTCCTCTCGATGGCCAGATGGCTAAAATGGCCTCAGAACTGTTTTGCGTTGCCGTGGCGTATGTTCCTCGCTCTGTAAAAATCGTGATAGCCACGGCGCTACATCATTTGCAAAAGCGCGTAATCTTTTGGCGGATTAGAATAATAAACATTTGGCAGCAAAACAAACACTCAATCTGTTTTCCCATGTGGATAGTCTCTGAATTGGTACGCTGAGGTTTATGTTTAAGCTGGCCACTCTTTACAAATCTCCTTGTGTGTTTTTAATGTAAACAAAGCAAAAATTCAAAAGTGCATCAAGAGGATATGTAGACCTTACTTTTTTAAGGTTAAGACAAGTATTGGGTGTAATGCGTTTTAATTTTCCCTTGAAAAGTAAAGTAAGGGATTACTCTCAGTTTTTCTGTAATTTAATTACAGTTACTTCTGATATAATTGCATTAAATACTTTAGACTATTGACCAATTCTATAAAAAACAATAGTAAATTTAACATCAATATTTAACGTCTAATATTAAAATGTTTTTTTTTTAATGTAACCTTCCAAGTTCAAGAGCAATTTACTAGATAATATGCAATTTTATATTATTAGTTTGAAAGAATTTAAAGATCAGTTTCATGTCTGTCCTTGAATTGTTAAACTGGTCAAGTTTGATATGGGACTATGTAATTAGTAGCCTAACTAGTAATCAATTACTTTTTAGAGTAACTTACCCAACACTGGTAAAGACTCTAAACATTTATTTTTATTTGTTTATTTTATATAATTGTACATCTATTTTAATTCCCCTCCCACCAGAAATTATGTTTAAATAGTGGTGTTTGTTGTGTGTGAGAGGTATACTATAGGCTAACTGTTTTTGAAGTAATTGAAGAACATTTTCACTTTTTTCGCAAAATGTTTGGACTATAGTTAATTAAATATATTTATTTTATTTGATCATTTATTTGATCATCATCGATTTAATCATGACAATTTGGTGAAAATCCAGATTAAACTAATCATTCACTTGTTGATGTGCCACAACTATACATCAATTTTTGTCTCACCACTGTTTCTGAGAAACTAGGTCATCGTAGAAGGCTGACAGTGCATGCAGACAATTGTATTCCAGCCAGACATCAGAACTTAAGTATAGGTCAATTCAAGAGCTGAACACATCAATCAAGTCACCATGGCACTCACATGCTGAGTGTAGCCTAACTCTGCATTCTCTGCTCTCAAATCAAATCCTAATACTTTCCCCACCAGGTTAATGCATCTCATCAGAGGACTTAATGTTCTGTACCAGCCTTTAACAAGCACGGCAGACAGACACGCTTACACATTGGAACGTGTCCCTAAAATGAGTGACCATGAGAGATGACATATTGCATTTTCAGTCAGTACAGACATCAACACATACAGGACTAAATGCATGTCTAATGTAGCTGTAATTACTCTGCACTAAAAGCATTTAATGGAGGCAGACCCCATCAGGTTTCCCTTAATTTCCTGTATTAGCTGCAGTTTGTGTGCACTGGCAAACAGATACGTTGGTTCTTTGGCTTGGCTGTGCCTAGTACTAAAATGATCAACAGCAAAATCTGTAATTCTTTAGAATCATATGAAATTATTCATTGTAATAATCTCAGAGTTAGCTAAAAGCTAAATAATAATAAATAAAACAGTATTTTAAAATATATACCCAGGTATAGTTAAAATGTCTACATATGTTTTTAATTTTGTTATATATTTTAAATAAAATCATTAACATATATAAAAAAAAAATTTATATTTGAGCATCCTGCCATGTGCATATTTTTTTAAATAGTCAAATTAATAGTCACATTTAATTTAATACTTTTAATAGTCACATTACATTTAAAAGCATAAATGCTACACAATGGCTGTGTTTTAGAAGGGTTTTACCGTGTCTAACAGCTAAAGCACAGCACAATAAAAAGCACCACTGCTAAAAATATCAAAGCTTTCAAAAATCGCTGACCTCACTAATCGAGTAGTTGGATGTTCGGATTATCATGAACCATCCCTATTGCCTGAACAGATTAGAAAAATCTTAGATTAGCTGTTTTTCATCACACAGAGCATTGCAATACCCGTTTATCAGTGTTGGATGCCCTTTGGTTTGGGAGACGGCCAGAGTGCAATAATGAAATGAGTCAGCCCAGTGCTTCAGTGCTAAAGGCGGCCTGTGACAAAGAGAGAGAGAGTGTGTGTCTACAATGAGAGTAAATGTGGGCTCTGAGTATGGAACAGTGCTTTAGACAAACATCAGCGTCTCATAAATCCACAACCCTCTCTAAAGGGAACAGGTCCCGTTGCCTGTTTGGATTTATGGCCCAGGCGGGGATGTGGGTTTTGGGAGTGTGTGTAAGACATGGAAGATGGACTAGACCTCTTAGATGTTGATGTGTCATGGTGTTTCATACACCATAGATCTGATCCCCCCCTCTCCTCCCTCTCCTCCTAATTTCCCAGGTAGAAGAGAGGGTGGATGGATGGATGGATGGATGGATGAATGGATGAATGCAAGGGGCATTTAAGGGTTTCTGTGTACATGCACAGGGCAGATGTCTGCTCGGTGCATGCTGGCAGGTGTGTCAAGAGTTTGCATGATAGTATTCATGCAAAGATAATATGAGTGGGCTCTAATGGCTGCAATGTCTTTCTTCTCTTTTTTCTTTTTTCCATTGTGGCTTCTTTGCTGCAACACCATCAGAGGCCAACAGCATCCCAGGTGAGTTGATAATATCCTTTAAGTTGTATTGAATTGTCTTTTACAGGCAGTGAAAGCATTATTGATTATTGCACAGTGCAAACAGTTTTCAAATGTATAGTAACAAACGTAGACATTTTCAAGTATGCTTAAAATTATTGCTGTGTTCCCAGTAAAGTTACCATAATGAAAAATACTTAAATACGCAATGAAACCATAGTAGAGACCGATATTCCCCTCCATTTTATGATAATCAAAAAGAAAACAAATGTTTTACAAATAAGATACCATGCATCTAAAGTTGATGAATAGATCACTTTAATCACTACATTAATCATTAAAAGCGATATACTTTGCCATGTTTATATTTAATAACAAATAAAATTCACCAGGTATTTTTATTATGCAGTACTGTTTTATAAATTAAATATGTTTGAGGCAGTGTAATGTGAAAATAGCAATCCACAATATTCACAAAATATTCCCCTTTACAACCTAAAAAAAATTAGCTGTCACATTAAATAAAAAAAAAATGCTACCACTTGTATTTACTTCATATTACTACTTCTAATTACCACTTTAACAAGATCACAGTCTAAACCTTTTTTCTTCTGCCAAGATGTGAGGTCACTGTATGCTCTGATACATACCTAAAGATGTTCTTCTCTTTCTGTGACTTTCTCTGTTCCTCAAAGGTTTTGCACACATGATGATGGCGGATCAAGGTATGCCACACCCTTTCACTGTTATTCACTCTGTTGTGATTTGCTTAGGCTATATGTTGCATGCCTGAATTGACTGAATTGCTGTGCATTGAATGAGCTAAACTGTTATTCTGAACCTTGAATGCATAGATGTGGATTGTCCTTTGACCGTTTCTTCTTATCTCTCCATGCTTTCCTTCTGTGGATACTCTCCATCTCTTTGTTGCCTTTCGTCTCCTTTCTCAAGCCAAGGGCAAAGGTACAGAACCGTTTTTTTTTACCTCAAGTTGTGCTCTCTTGTGTTTACATCCTTGTTATTAGTTCTTTTTTTGCTAATAGCTGCTCACCATGGGTGACTGAAACAAGAGTATAATTAAATGAGAGTTAATTGAAGGCAAATACACCAAAGGTATTCTGACTGCAGCCTGAGTGGTCTGAACTGTAGAGTCTACCTCCCTGGTGCTCTTATAACCAATAGATATTTGTATCATCTGCTAAAAATGCTTATTTTGTCTTGCTCGAGACCAAGAATAATGCTTAATATGTTTTTTTTGTGGTTTGGATCTTTCATGTGGAATTTTGAGAAGAGTTGTGCTTGTGTTCAGTCAGGTGCCACAATACTTCTGCTTTGTGTTTTTTTGGGGGAAAAAAGAAATGAAGAGGAAGAAAAGAACTGTGATATTTCATTCTGGCAGTGCATGTGCGCTGTCATGTTATTTCATAGCTGGCTTCTCTAGTGAGGTTTGTAGATGGGCTCGATTTATCCCTGACTTGCTGCTGGGCTGAGCATGCCTGTGGAACGCTGTTGAGCCACATGTCATCCCTTTGTCTCACCCAAACCAATATTTCAGCAAGTCTCGGAGGGGACAAATAACTTCATTCCTCAAATAGAATAGGCCTGGATTGCACTGGATTTTTTTTTGCAGGACATTTTAATTGACTTATTTATAAGTTTCCTGTGTTTAGGGTGATTTGCTGGATGTTTCTGTCTGCTTTCAGAGTTTTCACAATAGAGATTTCGGTGTGGACATGAGGACATTTAGCTGCAGAGTTGGTTTGTTTTATTGGAGCAGCATGTGTGAAAACCTCAGTATGCTTGTTTAAGGATTGATCAATTGCAGTGGTCAATTATGAAAACATAATAGGCTAAATGCAAGACTTTTTTTCAGCTTCAAAACATTACATTTTTAATACTTTGATTGGTTACAGTAGCATTTTTGGGTAAATGCAGATCTAATTGATTTGTCGAGCAGACAAAATGATCAAAATTCACACTCCTATTACGGTTCATGTGGACTTCATAATAGTTCACAGTTGGTATGAAAGTAATTGTAAAAGTCTAATTTGCAGAACGGAACCTGCTTGATTGCCCTGAGGAATGGAAAAAGTTTAGTTTTTTCATGTCACAGACACAAATACATTCTGTGTATGTTAAGTTTTGGTAGCAAAAGTAAAGAGACAAAACATATGACGTTGATGATGCACACTACTACTTTTGTCTTCTTTATTTCTTTATATTTTTTTAACCTGGCATTGTATACTATGAATTTTGTTGGCGTTAGGACAAATTGTTTGTAATATTTCTAATTTGTAAGTCTCTTTAGATAAAGGTGTCTGCTAAATCAATAAATGTGAATTAACACTTTTTGGGATAACTATAGGGAATGCAGAATTTGCAGGTGAAAACACCTGTCATTGGACATTAGAAATGCATAGTACAGTATAAAGGGTGTGGTCTTTATTGCATGAATGCTGATATGAACTAAAATGAATCCAGGCATATGCTGCGATTCCTTTTGCCAACCTAGTTTCTTCCCTCAACCCAATTTTAGTGCAAAGTCAGAGCCCAGTCAGCAAGAACCTGGCAGACAGACAATACAGTATATAGCCAGTCAGATGCATTAGCACGTATTTGCCTGCGTCGCATCAAAAGCAGTTGTATTGTAGCGCTGTCTCCGACACTGTCTCTCCTGCTACCTCCTTGCGTTAAATCCCTCTGCTAGACGGGGGGACATTATTACAAATCAGCCTGGCTGTACGCCCAAGTTAAGATGACAAGGGCTTCCATTTAGGAGCCCATTTGCTTCTCGGCTGTGCCGAACGATACTACAAAATGTTTATTTATCTGCATTTGTTTCCATCGCCGCATCTCTTTCACCTGTCACCGCCGAGCGAGTTTGTACTGCTCGTGAATCTCGGAATGTTCCTCTTTTCTTTTTTTTTTCTTTTTTTATAATTTCCTCAGAAACCTCTTGCAGTTAAACCTCAGGAAGATTCCTAATTGTAGCGCTTTGTAATGTTTGACAGTGTTGTGTCTGCAGTATCGTAGAGGAAGGAAGTGAGAGGCAGCAGCTGTTTTTGGGTAGCCCAGGGCTTGTCGCTCATGTCTGCGTATCTCAGGGCACTCGGACGCCATTCCTCGGCACCCGTCTGAAGTCAATCATATCAGTCTGCACACTGTTCTCCTCTCTGGCACAGGCATATGTCAGAAAACAACAGAAAGTCAGAGGACAAAGATGAAGAAGGGTCTCTAGGGACTTCCTGTCTGTCATTGTTTTTGAGTCTTCTCTTTATTTCCGTCTGTTAGTTTATCTGTGATGTAACTTTATTTTCCCAGAGGAACATTTTGGTGTATATAAGATAACATGCATTTGAAAAATAAATGATGAAAATAGATTGGTGACAGCTTTAATCACTATTAATCATTCAAATCAATATACTTTGTCATGTTTATATTAAACAACAAATAAAATGCACCAAGTATTTTTATTATGCGGTACTTTTTTATAAATTCAATAAGTTTGAGCCAGTGTATTGTGAAAATAGCAATCCACTTCTAATACTGGTAAAAATACTACCACTTCTAATTAACACTATAAAAAGAACAGAGGAACATTTTGGTGCTCAGAGGTTGTTCTTTCATAACTTGGGAAGCATAACCGAGTTCTCATTTATATCTATTTGAAGTATCAGCTTTGTCTATGAATTCTACAACTAGACAAATCAGACAATTGTTACAGAAAAATACTGAACTATAAAACGCACATGAATGTAAAGATTAGATCATTTGGTCTAAAAAAAGGTGTGTGAGAAATATTTGAGGGAGTGTTGAAACAGACTTATCTTGGAAAATTTGAGCACAGTTTTTGACATTTATTAAGATCTCTTCTGAAGCTGTGGAGGAGAGGTGTGAGAGTTCTCATTTATGTCTCATTGAAATATGTCAAAAATAATGTGGATCGCATAGCATAGAATGTATGCTAGTATGCAAGTATTTATTGAGTGCATATTTGTGATGTGTTGTGATTTTGTTGAGATCTCAAAAGGAGAAGTGTCCATTTTGCTCAGGTTGCTTTTTTATAGCTTAGACATAATGGAGTTCTCATTTATAGAGCTATCATTGAGCTATCAACTTTGTTTCAGACGTTTCTAATCTGAAAAACAGGAGGCTTTAGCAGAAGTCTCTTTCCATTGTGATAACTGGGATTTTACTTTCCTGTGCATGCCTAATGATAGTATTTTACCTGTCTTTGCTTTGTCTGAGCTGAGAGATTTTCACTAGATTTTTAGTAAATGGATATTCTAATTATTTTTAATTTTTTTTGGCATAATACCCCTCACACTATGCAGAGTGTTTCACCTGTTCCTCTTTATCATCTTAAATAATTTGCAGAAATATTCATTTTAATGAACTTAAATCAATACAAGTCTGCAAATATTGCCTGCTTTGCACAGCGGTCAGATTGGTTGCTGTGGCTCTGCTCCAGACCACCCAGAGATTTCTGAAGTCATTCCGCAAGTGTGCGAGTCTTTGATAGATATTAGTTGGTACAGGAGGCAGAAAATGAGTTGACCTTTTTGGATGGCAATGGAGAGTCTGAGCTTTGTTACAGGACAGAGGGGAGTGGAAACACTGTAGCTCACGCTATGCTGATGAACTCGCATGCAAGGTAATGAATTGAAGTGCCATTATGCAAATGCTATGCTAATTATCTAATCAGATTTGATTCCATTATGTACCCAGCTTCCTAACCTTGAGAAAGTAGGGACCGATCAGCTCACTCTTTCTCCAAAAAAATAAATAATAAAAAATAAAAAATAAAATATTTTCTTTTCTCAGGATTTTCTTATTTTTTTAAACCTCATTTCAAACTTTTCATCATTAATGCTCTTTTCCGTTTCCGTTCTAAACTAAACTGAACCTTTCCTGTCCAGACCAAACTGAAGGAACTTCTCTGACCGCATTTGAAATGAAGAATCCTATTGTGATTTTCTCACTTTTACACCTTGTTTGCTGCTGTACGAAGGGCTCTGCCACCCTGTTCCTCTGAGTGGAGTGTTTTTATGACACCGTTCTCCGTTACCACACATCTGAAGGCAGGCCTTCCTGACAGTGAGGTGACGCATGGTGTGTGTGTGAGAGCCAGATAATGAAATCCTTATCACATGTTTGGGAGGCCTGTAATTCCATTTGCTCTACTAATCCCTCGGTCACTTTGTCTCTCTGGCACTCAGAACAAACCTGTTTAACCAGAATTCCCCTTCCATTGATCTGCAGTTTACTCTCCTTTTTAATTGCACAAACGCAGCTTAAATGTTAATTTAAAATGGATCATGATTGCCTTCTTAGTAAGGTTAGAGTGTTGTCGTCAAGCAAATACTGAATGTGTTTTTGTGGGAGAGATACAAATGCATGAATCATCTTTTAGGTTCAAATATGTTAGGAAACATGCCAGTCGGATGTTACTTTCAGAGCCGTGTTATGCATTTCATGTTGTCCTTAATTTGTATTGTTTTTTTTAAAGATTCTTTTTTTTAATGTCATTCACTGAAGACCCCTCAGGTCTCATCAGTGCAGGAAGAGCTCTTAGGAAAGCCTGATTGAGCCACCTTTCTGACTGTCTGCTGATCAGAGAGCGATGGCTTCTCTTGTGTAATCAGGACCAGCCACACAGGGTGCCCTCAAACAGAATAGCCTCATCACCTCCCCCTCCGTGATTTCCCCCCTCTCCACACGCTGTAACCGAGACAACAGAACTCATCGTCCCCCTCCCCACAGCCCTCTATTTCCAACTCCCAAACGCTCTTTTCAGGGTAACACCGAAAAGAACATCAATCACACCCGATACACACACACACAAACAAACAAAAAATGAAGCCTTACTCCAACCCCCAGAGTCCACCCATCTGAATGCAGTTATGGCCATAATTGCCTCCAATTTCCCTGAGTCACACCTGACATATTAAGCTACTGTACACAACGATTTCCTTTCTGGTCCCTAGAGGGAACAAGTGCCATTTGATTATGGCTAAATGTGATTATTGTCCTCACATTCAACTGGCTTGTGGCGGTCCTTTGTCCCTGACAAAACAAGAGAACAAGGCGACCACTCAAATCGTGACAGACCAGCTCGGATGTTTCCCGGTGTACAAAAAACTGTTAATTATTTGTTGAAATGGGTAATCATGACATAATGAAAAGAATACCAAGTAATCAATCAGATGAACACAGATTCTGTGGGTTAAAAGCCACTCTCACAAGCTGGTTTGCAGATTAGGGGTTTGCATGCTTGTTGTAAAAGCAAGTTCTACATTTATTATTTGACTTTTTTACTTATAAAAATGAATAATAATTATATAAATATTTACATAATTACTTATTTGTGTCCTGTTATAAAGTAAATCTTGGACAAAAACCACTCTGGACTGTGTGTTACAGTGATTTTTACTATTTTTAAGTTTTTTTTAGCACTTTTATTTCACCTACCAGTCCCTTACTTGTGGTAAAGTCAATGCAGTGCACAACCTTGTATGGCTTATTGCTTAAATGTATTTGTTTGCGTGCTATATTCTGGCTTATGGAAGCAAACATTTTTTGCCGATCTCATCATACATGCAGAAGTAGAAGGCATTTATGACCAGAACATTTTCTGTTTTGAATTTTAAAAAATCACAGCTTCATCTGAATGTTATGAAACTTGGTGACCACTTCAATTTGTAAGATTTATCCTCTGTTTTGCATCACAGGGTGGAATGGAGAACAGAACTAGCAGAAGTGAATGCATGAATCAGTCCGGGCCAGTGTACTACGATTTGTTAAATTTCATATGATAGTCTCTTCTTTCCAGCTATTTTCAGAGTGAACGGAGTGTTTAGTGTGGTACCTTATCTCATTTTAAGATATTACCTCTCACTCTTTTTTGAGACATCTCAATCACTCGGTTACATCTTTTTGAAAATGTTGCTCTTCAGGCAATAATAAGATGTTTTGTTTTTTTCACATGTGAGTGAATGGCATTGGTCTGTTATTTGTCATTTGAAAATGTCATGTTTCAGTAATGGAAATTGATTCAGAAATGACACAACTTGTCTTTATGACACTGACAAAAATAAGACTGGGCCAAATGTAATGGAGTTCTAGTTTCTATATAACAAAAAATGGAAAGATGTAACCATAAAATTATAGATTTTTTCAGCATGTTTTCTTTGATATTTTGAAATGTATGCTTTTTGATGAAATATTTAATATCCCAAATTTAGTTGGTTGTAAGGCAAATATAAAAAAATCTTAATTAGCACAATGCATTTATTCTACACATACTGTTTTTTGTTTTTTTTTGGAGTTCTCTCAGTTACAAGGGTCAAGGCAATATTTATTGTTAATCAGCCATGATAAAATCTGTTTTGGGATAATGAGAGTTTATATGTAAGTCTCCGTGTGTAGATATCTGGATCTTCACAGAGGTCATACAGTGCCAAGCTGTAAATGTGTTGTTAGAAGTGGGCAGAAATGAACATCTGGTGTCCAGCAGTGCACCTATTGATCCGCATTACTTTGTATACTTGGAGACAGCAAAGGGCTTTCATTCCCACAATCACTCTTTAATTGCGTCAAGCATGAAACAAGCATATTTAGCACTATTAAGCATCATTGATTGAGAGTTATTTGAGATCAGAGTTGTTTGTACAGTCTTTCAGGTAGTCTTGTGTACATGCTGAACACAGTAAGCATCTTTATTTAAAGTCTATTAGAGGATTGCTGTTATAAATAAATATGGAATTAGAATATAACCAGTAGGATACCATTAATGTAGTTTATAGGAATTGTTTGTAGGAGTTTGTTTTTCATCTCTTCAGGGGTGCAAAGTTTTGCTAGAACAGATAAAATTAGCTTTGTTCCAAACAAAGCCTAGTGAGCAGCTTGGAGGAACAAGTTAAGCCAAAGTAGTTATACTGCCTCCTAAAAGACTGTAGTAATTATTAGTTTGTATGAAAACAACAGAACGTCATGTCTTCATTTAGATTACTTAATGTGTAAATGTGTGCGTGTGTAGATATGTGTGAGACAACCTACACCTGCTAGTAATCAATACCCCTCTCAAGCAGAATTTGGTTGCCATAGTAACCCCTCTCAAGCTGTTTCTTTAGGATGGTGTGTTAGCATGGTGCTTGGCCTTGTTTTCCCTGGTCTTGGCTAAGTCTAACTAAAGCGGACACTTTCGTGCATCAGTGGAAATCTTATACTAGCTCATGCAGCCCCAACCCTAATTTTCTTTCCCTGTTATAATCCGCATACGGGATTAAACAGTGCGTCACAGTACTGACTTCTGCTTTCATAATATCAACCTTCTTAATGAAGACTTGCATGTAGGCATTTCTCACAATGTGTGGACACACTTAAGGTCTAAGAATAGCTTTGAGAATTATGCTTCATTCCATTCAGCTTCAAACACCCTGCTTGAGAAGGGCAAGATAAATGCCACTTGATATTGGACTTGGAAATGGGTGTAGAAGTCTTGAAAATACAGCAAAAATGTTTTCTCATTCATTCATTATCTGTATAATTTAGAGCATATACAGTGAGCAATTGAACACAAAAAGCACTGTTTTCTAATGTGCTATTTTCAAAAAACAAAACAAAATGTAGGCCTAATAACACACACACACACTACTTTCTACACAGCACAACACCTGATCATGATGACTGCCTGAGGAATCTCTTGGTGGATGGCAGATTCTGACCCACTTTTTACCCTGGTCTGGCTAACCTGCAGTGTGTGTATGTGCTGAGCACCGTTTGAATTGTGTGCGTTGTGAAAAATTCATGAGTCTTGCCTGGGCAAAGGGCCATGAGGAAGCAGGTCAGCCCTGGCCTGGACTTGAGAACCTGTTAAGTGTGTACACACACACACACACACACACACACACACACACACACACACACACACACACACACACACAACCTAGACTTCACCGAGCACATGCTCGACAGCAGGTATTTTCACAGGCACTAAAAAAAAAGCAGAGAATAAGGCTTGAACCTGTAGAGGTTTTAATTTATTCATTTTTTATTAACATTTTCATTTTAATTTCCCTTATGGATGCACAATATACTGTTTCTATACTTGTATTATTTTGTAATATAATTTATTTACATTATATAAAATATTATATATATTTATAGGATGCTGTGCATGCATTTACATTTAGATTGTTTTAGCCATCATCTAACACTCACTTAAAGTGGTTAAAAACACTAATTTAATAACACTGATAAATGTAATATTTAGAAAATCTCATAATAAAGATTTGTTTTTCATAGTTTTATAAAAAAATGTCCTGGCACTTCCAAGCTTGAAAATGGGAGTGAATGGCTGTGTGTCTTAAGGAAGTCCATAAAAGCGCATCTATCCATGATAAAAGCAATAGATGTGCTTTTATGGACTTCCAAAGACATACAGCCATTCACTCCCATTATCAAGCTTGGAAGAGCCAGGGCATTTTTTAATATAACTCCGATTGTATTCGTCTGAAAGAGGAATGTCATATACACCTAGGATGGCTTCAGGGTGAGTAAATCATGGGCTTACTTTCATTTTTGGGTGAACTATCCCTATAAGGCCTGGCATCACTGTAATTGTGTGTTTGTGAGACAAGATCTTGTCCTTGTTGTGGACACTCTGACCTGTGCTTTTGGTTAAACGCTGCACATCTTTTCTTTCCTGCTCTTCTCTCTACTAGAGCACACACGTCGAAAGTAACCGGTGTCGGTGTCGTGCCCGTGTTTGGTGTGAGTAACCCCCCCTCAGTGCTTTAGAAGCCTGAGATAGTCACCTGATCTGGCCTTGCTGTGAAACATAGAGTTTGTGACCTCAAGCCAGATGAGATGCCCTGCCAACAAGAGCCAGGCAAAACAATAATGAAGGATGATTGTCTGTTTTCAAAGCAAGCAATATTTCATCAGAGGGCAATTACTGTGTTCCTAAGTGCTCAATTTAGAACTTAACTGTTTTATAATGTAAGTCACTGCTAGATCAAGTTGTCTTCTGCTGATGTTTCACAAGACATGCAGTAAATTTCCATGCAAATATGTCAGCGGAGACAAAAAAAAATTAAAATTAAATGCTGTTCCTTTAATAGTGTTGTGATATAATCAGTAGTTTCCGTAAATCAGTTGAGAATTCCCATTGGCCCAAAACACAGTTTTACCTCAGGCAAAGTCAATAGTAGAGGACAGAACATAATTTATCTGGTGCACACATCTGTTGTGTTTAGAAAACATAGCCAGACACCAGTAGATCTACAGTACTTTACAATACTAATGAATAGCCTAGTCTGTAAGCCTCAGTGATTAAAATAATAATTTTAATTTATCTTAATAGAATGAATATGCTATTACAGTTCTTCTATGTAGGCCGACATGTTTAGTTGGTTTTTTGAAGAAGTCTCTTATTCTCACCAAGGCTGCATTTATTAAATCAAAAATACTGTAGAAAATGAATCATTTTAAAATATTATTATAATTACAAAATAATTTATTCCTATGATGGCAAAGCTGAATTTGAGCTAATTTCGTACTCAAGAAAATTTTCTTAATATTATGAAATTGAAGACATTGTAGTTCTTAATATTTTTGTGGAAATCATGATATATTTTATATATTTATTTATAATGTGTATACAGATTTAATTTTAATTTAATTTAATTTGAAAAAAGGCAATCAAGAAATGTTCTCTGGGAATATGACAGGTGTTTGGAGGGGATTGAAAAATAAGGGTCTGGTGATGTCAGCCACAAAGGAACGTTGTTTCAGAGAGAAAACATGTTACGGTTTGATGGAAGATTATGAACACAAACACATTGGGTTTTAGAGCCAGTAAGACCAGGAATGTTTATTGAAAAAGTAATAGGGATCTGTTTTGATTTCATGGTGACTTAAATAAAATGTATTTCAGTAGTTGAGAAACACTTACAGATGTTAAAAAGCATTTAGCTCAAGCATTTTTATTTTTAGCTACAGCTTAAGCCACTGTTTCCGGTGTTAGAAATCCAAAATGACACAAGCACCACCATTCCTTTGAGAGAGCGGTTAATGTTTTAAGGTCTTTAGATCCACCATTCACCATCACAAAAAGCAAAGGGAGAGAAAAGGTACCGTTATTCCTTTTTTTAATAGACACTGTGGGTCTTCATCTCTCAGAAAGCTCGATTTAGGAAATGAAAGACTTCAAAGGTTGTGCTGTGCCCTTTCATGTCCCAGATTAAACACGGTACGCTCAGACTGCACGAGTGGGTTCGCTCCACACGCAGGGAAATCCGCTCAGATATGATGCGTGCGTGAACGCTTTTCGGTGTTCCTCTGCATGACATTTTGGTTTCATGTGATATGCAGATCTGTGCATGAGATGCTTGTACCGTGATTGGCTTAGAATAGAAATAAGACAGTGACACATCAGATTATGACATTCTGTCTGCTGTATTGATATTCTTTTCTTGTATTACATTGGTTTTCGAGTGAAATGATTTTGTGTGTCACAAACAATGTCTACATACTAGACACATCAGATCTGACACAAACATACACACATTTACATGGACACATCTTTGATCTGGCCTGTCGGGAAAAGCTGGCAGCTTCATGCTGAAGGTGTGGACTTCTTGTCAAGAGGTCACTGCTTTGATTACCATTTCGCCTGTCACTTCCCCCCCCCCCATCTTAGTGCTGTGGGAGTGATGGGTAACACAGCTGAGAGCGAGACCACCAGACATTCATGCTTCTGGGCTAATCACATGCTGTTGTTTGGATGTCATCATGTGCTCATGTGTCAACTTTGCTGCCAGGGTTTTGCAAGTCTTGCTCGTATGTGCCAGGAGCATTACGCTGAATGAGGACTTCCTCTGTTTACACCCACTGGCATCCAACATGGCTTATGAATTTAACATAGCCGACCTTTGGTATGAGACTGTTTGCTATTTTGGGTAAGTTGACTGTATTGAATAAAATATTCAGAGCAATTTTAGTTTAGCTCCACTGCAAGAGCAGCTCTTTACCTGAAATCCATTCTGATGGCAGACTAGTTTACTGCAGTGACTAAAATAAATAATTGATCTATTCAGACTTATTCTGTTCACTTTAAAAATTAAAATTATGTCATTATTTACTTGGTCCTAAAGTTGCTCCAAAACTGTATTTCTTTTGAAGAGGATGGGTAATTAAAGAGTTGATGGACCCTATTGACTTCCATAGTATGGGAAAAACTATTATGGAAGTCACTGGGGGCAGTTTGAGGGTTAGTAAATAATGACAGAATTTTTATTTTTGGGTGAACTATCCCTTTAATCTTTTTCAATAATAAAAAAAATGGAAAAGGGTAAATCAATGCAAATTATTATTTATTATTATTATTTTTTGTGTGTGTGTGATGTTTTAGGCCAAGTCTCCCAAAAACAAAGCTTTTTGTTTTTGACAAATTGAATTAGCATTATTTTCTTCTTCCTGGATTTCTTTCTCATTGACACAGCTGGTAAGTAGGAGTGTTTCCCCAAGTTTAGGGTGGTGCACCATGTATGTTGAGGAAAATGTGTAGCTTTCATCCTATTCATTGCCTACTGCATACACAATCAACATGAAACAGCATTTTATAGATATTTTACTTTTGTGTGGAACATTTCCAGGTGAAACAGAATACTCAATGAGAAAAAAAAATATATGGGACTTGAGTGTCTACCATCAGCTTGTGAAATGTAGACATTCCGTCCCTTATCGAATCCAGACTTGAATTCGAGTTTGCAGTCACTTGAGGAGAACCCCTTGAAAGATTGCCGGCACCCACTTTTTAGAGAAGACTAAAGGTCAAAAATCAACCTCAATGCTTTTTTTTTTTATCTCTTGTGTGTGACAGGTTGCTGGAGGGATGGATTATATAAAAAAAATGCACAGATATATCATTTATGATAAACACTGCAATCTTCCATTAAAAAATAAGAATTGTCATGGTGATCATTTCATGGTGAATTTAACTCGACACTTTGGCTGGAGTTTAGAAAGGTGCTATTAATTTTTGCATGTGGATGAAAGACATTTTTTGTTTTGTTGTTCTTGCTGTAATAATGCACATGTATCATTCACAATAAGACCAGGAATGTGTCTTAAGAAAGTAAATGGAATCCATTTTGATTTCATGTTGACCTTAAAGGGTTACTTCACCGTTTTTTCATATTAAACTATGTTATTCCCTTAACTAAGACGAGTTGATACATACCTCTCTCGTCTCAGTGCGTGCACTAAATCGCTGTCTTGCGGCGAAACTTTGTTAGCACTTAGCTTAGTCCAGTTCATTCAATATGGGCCAAGCAGAGAAGCTACCAAACACCTCCACGTTTTCCCTATTTAAATACAGTTACTCGCGAAGTGTAACTCGACCTAGGACGGTGACACAAAACAAAACATTGCGCTTTTCTAAGCGTGTAAAATGGATCACTATATTGTATGGCGGAATACCATAGCAAGTGCTTGGAAGCACTTCGACTTCGGCGCAGTAATATCTTCACTAGAGGGAGCGGGGGCCGGTGAGAGGATTTTTCACGAGTGAAGATATTACTGCGCCGAAGTCGAAGTGCTTCCAAGCACTTGCTATGGTATTCCGCCATACAATATACTGTAGTTATCCATTTTACACGCTTAGAAAACACGGTTTCCGCTCGTACTGCCATGGTAACCAGAGCTATGAACCAGAGCCCTCTGATAGTAACCAAAGCGACTGACGGTAGTTCGCAATGTCTATTTGCACGCTGTTGTTGTTTCGTTCAAACATTATGGACCATGGCAAGCAGACTTTGGATACAAAAGGAGAGCTAAAAGGAGAGTCTCCACCGTCCGAGACTTCGACCGCTTCTACATGTACTTTATTAAACAGGTGAGCACGTTTACATAAAACTAATCAATATTATATAGCTCAACATGATGAAATGTTAGAATATGATCTGTATGTTATTCTAATGTTGATCTAGCTTACTGCTAGTCTCATACAGACAAAGTAACACATACATTTCAACACATTCAAATGCAGTTTAGTGTGATAGTGTAATGTTAGACCAAGTGAAACAACGCTGCGTTACCTCACACGTTTCATTTGTCTAATAAACTGACCTGTGACTGTGAGTAGTAATTCTGCACTCGCGTGTAACGTTAGTTCAGTAGAATGAAATGTCCATATCGCGTCGCGTGTGGAGCTGATAGCTGTCTCTTAGCAATCCTGAACTGCTTCATATCACAGTCATGATAAAAGCATCGATGTATTCAGTCATCCATAAACATTATTAGATCCATAGATTAGATCGGTCGGCTTGACGTTGACGACAAGATCCATAATTCTTAGCAAATGTTGCGTCATCAAACTACGCCTTTGTTATTGTAAATAGGTTAGCGACCCCCAGTGGCGAAAAATTCCATACTGTACATTTAAGCAAACATAGAAGAAAAGGAATCGCTTGTTTTAGCAGGAAAATATTTAATTTAAAACTTGAAATGTGACACGATTGGGTTGTGAAGTCATGTGTCATTTCCTGAAATGCTGATACATTTTACACTCCTACTTTTAATCTTAGCTAAAAAAAAAATATTTTCAGCTTTGGCGAGAATTAGAAATCCTCCTGGCATATACGAGTTATACTTTCTCTATGTTGATATACTGTATGTGGCATTTAATTCTCCCTGTAGGTTTGCTTTCTAAAGAAAGAATCCTTTTAAGTTTGGTTTCTTGCACATAAGGATATGTAGCTGACATTCTGATGTTGCACTTACATTCTTGTGTTTGTTACACACTAGTGTCAGGGAATAATGAGAGTTTGGGGAACATTTTGAAGCTTAAAATAATGAATACTTCAGAGGTGTTATTTCCACATTCATCCAACATTTGGTGAGTTTAAGGTGTCATTCTTCACGTCTGCCAATGACAGAGAGCACAAAGGGGCAGAGGCTCTGCAGTATGACAAATAACCCAACCGTTAGCCAACCGTGCCGAGAATTCCAGGCCGAGACCGGCTTGTTAAACGTGCCGTACCAGGCTCAAGTGTTTTACTGTTCTTAGAACCGTTCGGTCCGATGGTGGAAAAGCGACTAAGGACACATCGGTTTAATAACCTGACATGAAAAGAGAGAGCCAATTGTGTCCCAAATGGACATTAGCATCAAGAAGAGGGGTGTTAAGAAGCCTGAAACATATCATAGAATGATAGTAGCTCTAGGACTGTAACACTTCAACTTGAAGAATAACTTGATGTTAATAAATGTTGAATAACTCCAGAACTATAGCATGTATCCATAGCCAGAAGTAGTGTATCCGTATGGCACACTCTGATGTCCCACTGGATGATTCAGGGCTTGGTTAGCTATGCCAAAGTGTTTATTCTTCCTCGTTTCTATTTTTAGCGGCCAGCTAATATTAACAGTTTTGTCAACTCTACTGCGCCTGTGGCAAAAGCGCTTAAGTGTATCTTTTGCAATTTAAGTGACCTGCATTCCGGCTTAGACTTTTCCCATTACTGGGAGTGACATTTCATTTAGGTCCCATCATTCATCTTTCTTGTGCCTGGGCCTGGGCCATGAGCATCTGCACCCGCTCTCTCTTGCAGCTGAATTTCTTATTTAATGTTTTTTACTTCTTTTTTTGTCTCACTTTTATGGAAGAGTCTCTTTGTGCTTTAATAATAATAATAATAATAATAATAATAATAATAAAAATGATCAAAACATGCATTTTGTCTGATTATCATGCCAGTTTGAAAATGTTATAAAACAAATGGGGAAAACAATTTTGTAAAAAAGAAAGAAAAAAAAGATCAAATCATGCATTTTAGCTAGTTTTATCAAAACATGCATTTTGTCTGTGATCATCACCATGTTAGTTTATAAATGTTATATTTTAATTATAAAAAAGACAAATACTGTAGGCTACTCATGGAAATATCTACCTTATTCCTTCACTAACACCTCACCTATCCATCCATCATGTTCCCAAAGGTGCCTCAATTATTTCATTTGAAGTTAGTTTGGAACTGACCCTGTTTCAGACCAAACCTTAGATTTACCTTATATGTGCTCGTTCACATCTCAACAAGCAAACCTTGCGTTCACTTTCAGATTTCACTGTGGTTTGTTTGTGATAGAACCAGAAAGAGATAGTAGATGTGCCCCTTGGGGAATAAATCAACTGGAAATGAACAGCACCGGCTGCTTCCCAAGCACACTCAGCTGTGTTATTGTACTGATTTTTATGCATTTCATTTGCTTAGCTATTTTTACTAATTGATAAGATGAAGAGTGATCAAAATTACATTAGCTCATGGGCTTTGGTTTGTGTATGCAGACACATTGCCTTGACATATTTTTAAGCTTAAGTTATGAAAAACTTATACAGGTATTTGTTTTCACTGTAAAGTTGAATCTACTACATTTCATTCACTAAGTACATGTGTTCACTAAACTTAAAATGTTTAAATGACTTATTTTGTTTCATTTTTTAAAGTGACCTCATTAATACAGGAAAATTATTTTGTTTCCAAAAGCACAATTATCAAGATAGCAGAATGGCCTATATGGATTTTGAATCCAGTGAGAGTGATGTATCTGATTGCATGTTATGCAAGGTGAGAATATGTGTGACCCTTTTATTTTAATCAGCATCAATTATTCCTTGTAATAATTCCCATCATAGTTTAATTACGGAAATGTTTCTGTCTGTTATCGGATAGAGAGATTCTCATAGAGTGTGGGATCCCTGACTGACTCATAAGTCATTGGTGCTTAGATTTTATTGGAAGAGGTAAACATGCAATGCATAATGGGTTGTAGCTGCAGTCCAGCATGACAGAAATACCAGTTGTACAGTCAGATGACACTACAAGTCTACGAGTCTGCGTGTATGTGTTTGATTTCTATATTTGCTCTATCCCAGAGTATCCTTGTTATATTTTTTCCTCTCGTTCTATGAGATTGAGTCTGAAACTGCAGGGTGCAGTACATTCTGGGACGAATGCCACCCCTTTAGGGAACTGGTAAAGGGCATTTATAATTTGTTACAGAGGCAATCTTGATGTCTTTTATATCTTTTACATTCCCCACCAATCCCCAATAGATTTTTCATAGACAACCTGAATTTTATTTCTTTAAAATCTTTGTGAAATTTGTGTTTGAGAATATGACCTATTCTATTCTATTCTTCTATTCTATTCTATTCTATTCTATTCTATTCTATTCTATTCTATTCTATTCTATTCTATTCTATTCTATTCTATTCTATTCTATTCTATTCTATTCTAGTAAAGTATTGATGCAAATCAGTAAAGAAACAGTAATAATAAATAATTTTGAGCCTTCTGCCCTCTCTCTCTCTCTCTCTCTCTCTCTATATATATATATATATTTACCACGGGTGTACCAGAAGCTCCTATCCTGCCTCCGGCTTTCAATTAGGTTTGCCAAACAAAATGGCGCCACCATTTTCTCCAGATAGCTTCACTGTTTGAAATAACTTTTTTTTTTTGTTTTTTTTTTTGTTTTTTGATTCTTCACAGTGGAAAAGCTTCCCTCAGGGGAAACATTTCTTAACAGCTCCGCTTTAACAAAGAATATTAATATGCAGTAACACAACACTGAAATAGAAGCACTTCCAAGTTTGTTTAATTTTTACTTTGTTGAGCAGGTTGTGTTTTTATGCTATTTTCTAATGTGCATGTCTTAAAAATATTTATTTATATGTATTAGTTTTACACACACACACACACACACACACACACACACACACACACACACACACACACACACACACACACACACACACACACACACACACACACACACACACACACACACACACACACACACACACACACACACACACACACACACACTTACTGTATGTGTTTGTTAATTATCTCTCCAACCATACATCAATCTATGAAAGCTAACTAAATTCCATATTGCCAAATATGAAGGTCTGATGTGGGGCTTTTTTACCCCGTGCCTATATATTATACTATCAACTATAAATTAATGTTTGGTGCTATTATTGTACATTTGTTGTAAAAAATAAATGGTCTATTTTGTTGTTACAGTCATGAGGAGGGAAAGTTCTCTCTGTCTATGCATTCTGAATGTAAGCAAGTACCTATCATTACAGTTTTTGGCTGCATTCAGTACAGATTAGTCTGCTACACTTTGCTTTGTTGCTTTTATTTTTTAAAATATTTGTTACTCATACTAATGTTATCAGAATGGCAGATGTGTTCCATACTGGCGTCATCCTTTTTGACTGGCCAGAAAGATGCAATATATTACTTTTATGGACGTTTTTATTTTTAAATTATTCCTTCAGTTTAAGTACGCAAAAACCTTAGGGATATTAATTGTTTAGATAATTCTAGTTCAGCTGTGACAAATAAGTCCCCAGCTTCAAATGTATCTCAGAATACACAAAAAACTGACATGCGTAAAGCACTAGGGATGTGTTTTATTTTAAAAGCACTGCTCACACAATCAGAAGACAATTTTGAAGAGACATACACAGGTTATGATTGGTTAGCACTCTTTCTCATCTGATTGGCTGAGAGCTCTCCGTGGTGCTGAACTCAAGAACAATAGTGCTGTAGTAGAGTGTCTGGTGCCCCCAAGGACAGATTATCAGGCCCTCTTCACTCTTCCTCATAATTTGTCCTGAAAGGATGGGGCTTCTACCAATTGCACGGCCTGAGTCTCTTGCGATTTCATGGAGAGATGATTTTGATGATTTCAGTGAATTGGTTTGGGATAATCCTCTTTTGTTTAACCCCCCACCACATGCCCACTGACACAAAACAGTCAGTTCATTTTGGTGATGCTTTGTCTGCATGAGTGCAAAATTCATTATCTGTAAATCTTTGTGAAAGAGTAGTTGTAAAGTCAATACTGTATATAGTCCACTAAACACCATTTTTAGTTTTATTCACTACATCTATTACATTTTAACACATACCATTGTTACTATAATATGTTACTAATCTAGATACACAAGGTGTTATCGATGTTCAGATTTTGTTTGCTCTACATGTCCAGTCCAGACAGCTGTACAATCTGCCTCAGGCTGTTTGTATATAGCAAGTCAATTCAAGCACATGTACTGAGAGAAAATTAACCCAATTATGCCCACTAATCAGTACCCTGCTCCCATCCAGACGAGAGTAATTGTAGGCCGTGTTTAGCACTCTGAAATTGAGGGCGGAAGAGGCCCCTGTCATTTTTTGGGGGTCCAAGACGTCATATAAAGGTTCAGCCAATTACTGTAATCAGCTCCAGACAGCACAGTGTGCTCCAGTCATGGGAGAAATGAGAAAAGAAACTACATCCTTTTCTCTTTCTGTTTGATCTTCTGTCCTTTCCTATATTGACATGACTGACTGTTGTCATCCATCCGAAACATTGAAACTGACATTGTTATATTAAATAATCTGAAGTATATTGATCCTTGATTAAATATTTTATCTTATAAACAGATCACTGTAACTTATACATACAGTACATACATACATTGATGTAAAACATTAGACCTATACAAATATGTATAGTGTGTGTATATATAAATGTGTGTGTGTGTTTAAAGTTTAATACTGTTAAGATTTTTTTTTTTTTTTACATAATAATAATAATGACCTTATTTTTATACCTCACCTTTTTTTATATTTATTTCTTCATATCCACAAAGTAAATGAAACCCATTTGGTCAGAACATTCACCCAAATGTGGCACTATTACTGTAAATGAATGAATTAATGTGTGTGTCTGTGTTTATTTGAGTTGGGAGGTTTTGTTGTCTGCATGTGCTACATTGAATGTTACTCTTAATGAGAATGGAAATGTATCTGGCAGTGTATTTGTATAGCTATGGTTCACAGCTTCTGTCTTTGCCCTTAATGCATTCAGTGTTATTTTCATTTCATTTTTTTTTCTGGCACTATAGTACACTACACAGAACACATGTTAGCGAATTAGAGATTAACATATTAAAGGGAGATTTCAAAAACACATTACACTAAACGTCTTGTGTTCTTTCTGCCGTTGACTGCTTTCTCCAGGAGATTGTCTTTGAAGCGAGGAAACGGAAGGAGGAGAAGAGAGAGCGATGCCTTGTGGGGCTAATGAGTGGAATCATAGCCGTTTGTGTAGCAAGTTTTGTTGATTAGCTAATATTTGATTTTTCCGCCGCTTGTGCCTCACAGGACCTTAACTCATTGAGTTTGTTCAGGGAAAACAGCAATGACTTTTTGAAAGCTCAGATTACAGTACCTTGAAAATTAACCTGAAGCTTTTTTGAAAGTGAGGCTTTTTTGCAAAAAGCCTATTATCATTCCAAAGTTGCCCTTGAGAGTTACATTTTAGTTTTACGCTCAGCAAAAACAGCACCACAGTTGATAAAAAGCTATGGATTGCTTGACAAATACCGTGTCGCCACTGTCTCATTTAGGGCCTTTTTTACACCTGGTCACTTTTTGTGTTTTTACTGATCAATAGCTGTTTGATTTGTTAAAACCGTTCCATTTACACGTGGCCACATAAATGTGTCTCTGCAAAATGGATATAAATCCAATTTTTAATTCCCGCACTATATGCAGTACACATCAACAAAAGCAATAGATATGCGCTGCATTTTATTTATCATCAGCTCATTTCGAGATCAGAGTAGGAGAAAGAGCGGCGATCAGCACTGGTAAGATCATTTAGTCTCAATACTTTTAGACGATTGTTGGTGTTTTGAGCTTTCAGTTTCATTTGCAGCAGTGTGCGGAAGAGATTCTCGGCTACTCGTCTGTGGCGATGCGTGTTGCAGTAGCGCTGTAATATCTGGCTACAACATATAGCCTTTAACACACTCTCACGTTTATTTTATTTTTTTTACATTTTAGGAGTAGTAAAATTTGCATATGTAATTTCAACAACCAGACACATTTATACTTGTCCAATTTCGTCTGGAATGCGTCTCAAATTGCCTCCTGAAGTGGTTTGAGCGATTGGATTTAAATCCGCCTCGGAGGGCATTTACACCTGTTCTTTTCACTATCGGATAGCTGGGATAGCTGAAGTGACCAGGTGTAAACAGGCCCTTAGAAAAGCAGGGCAGTGGTAAATGTGATTCTTGAACGACATCATTGCAATGGAAAGCGTTCCTTATAATGTGTTTTACACATTTTGTGTATTAAATAAGCCTTTTTCTTTTCTTTCCTCTTATGTTTTCATTCAGATTATTATTCATAAAGCTTGAAATCGTGAAGTAACAAAACAGAGATTTTCCAATTTGGTTTTATTTTGCAAAGAAACACTTTGTTGAATGCAGTAACTGTGTTAGCAATGTGAGATAAGGCTATGAGAAAACTTAGCTGGGAATGGTCTGGAGAGAGAGAATATGAGAGAGGAACACATCTCTCCTTTTGTTTTACTCGATTTCTGACAGTGACTTTGCCGCTGAAGCTGTTCCTTTGTGTCTGTGACAGCTGAAAAGACTCCGATAAACAAAAGAGCTGCATCTGCACTTCACTGCAACTTTGACTGCAGCTCCGCTGGGAGATTCCAATCCTCCACCTCTGATTTTCTTTCCCCTTTTGAGACTTCTGTCGAACTGTGCAGCTGCACGATTTTCTTCATCTAAATATTGAAGAATTTGGACATTGCGTCCCTTTGATAATGGAGATTGAATATGAAATCTCAAGGTCATTGAGTGTAGCATAAGCTAAATCATGTGATCGTCTCTGACCCGATAGTCTGTTGTTCATTTGGTTTCATTTGTATTAATATAATGCTACCTTGTGATGGTATTTTTAGACCACAAATAAAATATTAGTATAATTTAAAATCACCTAAAATGTCATTTATTCCATAGTTTACTCACCTAAAATGCCACGTCTTACCTTCTACCATAGCTCTCACATTCTGCTTTAACATATTTTGAGACATTACAGCCATGTGGGTTACCAGATTTGATTACACTACCGTTTTGTTTTTCTTTCTTTTTTTTATTTTATGCTTTAATCGATACTTTAATCTAGCATGGATGCCTTAAATAAAAAAAAATAAAAAAAATGACAGTGAAGACGTACAAAAATCTAAGAATCCTGAAGGTTTTTTAAATCAGTTTTTACAAAAATATTAAGCAAATATGCACTTTTTTTAACTGATAATAAGGGTTTCTTGAGCACCAAATCAGCACATTCGAATGATTTCTGAAAGATTGTAATACTGAAGACTGGAGTAATGATGCTGAAAATTGCTTAGCCATCGTAGAAATAGTTATTATAATTTGCAATAATATTTCTCAATATTACTGTTTTTACATCCAATAAATGCTGCTATGATGTGCATAAAAGACTTCTTTCAAAATCATAAAAAGAACTTACAGACCCAAAACTTTTGAACGGAATGATACGGACAGAATATGCACAAATGTAATGACATTATTCAAACATTATTAAAAACAAGTACAATACCCTCTACAATGCGAATAAATCACTTGCGTATGCGACCAAATTTCACACTAGGCGACTAAAAAAGTCAAAAAGTTTAGCACAGATATAATGGAATTGCCTGCTGAGAGCACCCTCCATCGCTTTCTCTCACGCAAGCGCACTCACCGTGAGAGGCTTTTACACATGCCGTGTAAGGAGAAATGACATGCTAGATCTAAATGCAGGGCTCAACAGGACTGACCGATGTCCAAGAGTTGATAGAACTGTCACTGTCCCGATTGGGCCAGTGCTGCATCGTTATGAAACTTTATCATATGCACGTTTTTTTTTTAGCTTTGCCTATTTAAACATTCAAGCGCATGAAGACTTGAACGATAACTTGTGCGCGTCTGACAGAAATCCCTAAAAGCCATGTCTGACGTTATGTCTTAAATGAACTTAAACAGTCGAGATAGAAAACGCATGTGTAACAGTGTCAGTATATTGGATCCGTGCATTTTGTCTTAAAGTGACAGCAGTCATAATATTCCTGCTGCTGTCTGTCTTTTTAATGTTAATCAAAGAACAAAAGACTCACTGCTCACTATAAATTTAATAAGGATTCATGTATATTTCATGTATACAGAAAAGACTATGCAGTGTTATTTTACATTTGATTACTTATTCAATTTCTCTAGCTAATCTACCTAATCTGTATCTAACTACTGTTAGATCTACCTGAAAAACCTGAGAAGCACTATTTATTTAATTTGTATCTTTGTTTTTATTGCACTGTAAAAAAATATTACATCCCCAAGTCAAAAATTTCTAGTGACTGATCACATCTAAATATTTCAATTAGTCTGACGTATTATTTCTCATTGAGCCAATGTTAACAGACTATTGCAACAAGAATTGCACTTGGGCCAATTTAAACATTTTGATGTGACCAGTCACTAGAAAATTTTGACTTGGAGAGGTTAGAATTATTTTACAGTGTGTGTTTATTTGTGCTTTTGCTTCTAGTTTCATTTTGTTCTTATTTTATTACAGACTGTTTACTTGTCTTTAATAGTGTTTGAAATGTATATTTTAAATATATATATTATATTATAGGTATGTAGAATTTTTTTCATTTGCATTGTTGCATTCCATGTAAAAAATAAAATAAAAATCACAAGCCAATGGCGACTCCAGCTTAAGTGCCTCCATAGAGGGTTGAGTAAACAGTAATAACATAAGAACAAATAGCAATAGCACAAAAAAATACAACTGAAATTGTAATCAAATGCAAAATAACATTGCATAGTTTTCTTTTTATAAATAAAATATAGATTAATCCTTATTTGCCAAAGTTATTCAGTCAATATCAGTGAGTAATTTTCTTTTTCTTTTGTTCTTTGATTAATGTTAATGAGACAGACAGGTTTATTGGAATCGATTTTCGATTAGTAACCCTAGCCAGAACATTCCTCAGGTACAAAATGACAGTGAGTAAATAATGACATAACTTTTATTTTCTGGTGAATTATTCCTTGAAATAGGAATAATTCATAAATGTACCAACTAAGTAAAAGTGCACAATGGCATTAAACAATTTAAATGGCCACACACTTTTGAGCATAGTGAACTTTTCAAATTGTCTGTAAATGTACATCAGTGTCAATGTGTTCACCCCAATATAAGCAAGCAATGTTTTCTGCTATCTGATGAATAACTCGTACAGTGTTTGACTGGAAAAGGTCAGCACAAAAGCCCTACACGCTCTCCACAGATACTCCGAGCAGATAAACAATCCTTTTCCGCTGTCAGTCGGAGCACTGAGCAAATATGGCTGCCATTCCTGTCTCTCCGCGGTCTTCATGCTCTAAAGTGAGTGTTATGTAAATCAGGCTTCAGAAGTAATTAAGTCGCAGAACACCTTTGACCACACCTGCACAATCCAGTCTGGTCTAGTTCTGATTGCTGCCTGCCACATAACAACGGATGTTACAAATATAGATTGTTGTCATGCAGCTGGGAACTTTTTTCGTGACCCAAATATAGTTAATTACATGCTCATTATAAGGCAAAAAAAGAAGGAAAAAACAGGAGACCGTAAGCTATTTGGATTAAATATATTTGAGCCTGTAGGCATATTTGTGCAATTGTCGAGTATTTTCATGTTGGTTCCTTCACCTTTCAACCTCAAAGTAGATACTAATAATGCAACAGACAAAAGCTGAAATCATATGAACAGTAAAGAAAACAAGCCCTTACAGACGCTCACCTAGACCACTTTAGTCAAAGTAAATGCTATATTTTGTACCACGGTAAATGTTTGGCACTGCGGCGCTTTTTACTACTGATATACCATGCAACCATAATTTTTGTTTCATGTTTTTATAAATATATATCAGTCATTATAAATACATTATAAATGTCTTTACTGTCACAAAAAAACAAAAAAAAAACATAAAATAAAATAAAAAAGTTTATTTAGAATAAAACCTTCCTGACCCCACACTTATTTAGGTTTGTATCCTAAACCCATGTAGTTCCATTATATTACCCCGTATTTTCTTAGCTAAGTACACGTAAGTGCATGTACTGTAAAATGAACTGCAACCTATGTCTATTCTGAGACATTCTTATAAACTTGTCTTTAAATACAAGCTGTTCTTTTGTTTGTCCTTTTTGATAATATAAACTAAGCAAGACAAGGCAAGTTTATTTAAATAGCACATTTCATACACAATGGTAATTCAAAGTGCTTTACATAGAAGACATTAAAATAATAAAAAGAAATAAGAATAATTAAAACAGTTTAGTAAAATAAAATAAAATGCAGACAAACAAACAGTCGAACAGTGGCACAGTGCTCATTCATTAAATGCATAGCTAAACAGAAGTGTTTTGAGTCTGGATTTGAATGTGACCACTGTAGGAGCACATCTGATCTCTTCTGGAAGCTGGTTCCAGCTGCGGCTGGCATAGTAGCTAAAAGCGGACTCGCCATGCTTAGAGTGAACCGAGCATATCTGCAATGTATTGAGGTCCTAGGCCATTGAATGATTTATATACCAGTAATAATACTTTAAAATCAATCCTAAATGTAACTGGGAGCCAGTGTAAAGACCTGAGGTCTGGTGTGATAAGTCTTGTCTGGAAACAAAGCATCTAATTCTTGCAATATTTTTCAGGTAATAGTATGCTGATTTAGATATTGCTTTGACATGACTCCTGAAACTAAGGTAAACAAAACTCTAAACAGCCTGTTGTGGCCTGAACTCTACAGAATAAAAAAACACGTTTTCTATTCAGGTGCCCTGAGCGGTAGAGGAAGGGGGATGGCCAGAAATGACACTGTCAATCTTCTCTTTGAAAAACTACATGCGCTAAAGCAGGCAGTCAAGTCGGCGTGTGGAGCTTCACACATGAGTGGCTTCCTCTTACTCGCTCTGCCCATCTCCACACAGAGCCAATCCAGAACGGCCCACACAGCAACCACGCTCCGCTTGCTATACCTCACCCTGCTCTCTGGGTTTATCCATTAGCTTTAACCTGACCGTAAGGGATCTGGTGTTGGTAGTCATCCTTTGTTTGGTGGCCGTTGGCCCAGACTGAAGGAAAAGAATGATTTAAACTCAGGTCATAGAATAATATCATTCGGTTTATGCCTGCATTCTCCCATAATTCCTCTTCACTGAGCAGCAGTCTCAAACTATACCCACACACCAGCCCTGCACCTTTTTTCCATACTAGCCTACGTTTTGCTTTAGACAGTACATATTCTATTTAGGTAAATTGCATGTTCAATAATGAATTATTCTTTAATTTGGTGCTGTATTAAAATAGCAAAATGCTTTATATACTATATAGAAAGCATGTATAGGGCTGCATGATATTGGAAAAAAATGACATTGCAATATTTTTTTCTGCGATATATATTGTGATATGAAAATAGTTTCACCAGTTTAATAGATCTCTATGGAAAGAATTAATCATTCTAGAATGATTGGGGTAAATCTGCATAGAAAATAATAAATTACAAGCATAGACAGTAGAAAATATACTAGATACTAGTGAGACAAGCGCATATGCGACGAATGACGTCAGAGAAAGTCAGTAGGCTATAACGGCTATAATCCGTTTTGGTCTATTACTGCATCGATTCAGAATCGTCCACGTCCTCATCGCGATGCATAGTAGGAACGATTAATTTCAACACCCCTAATGCGCACATTGCGATATTTATGCTAAAACTATATATTGTGCAGCCCTATGTATAAAGTGACTATATACTCCATATAATCATTGGGGCATGTAAAATAAACCTAGACATTGATTAGGACTGGGACATTAACCATTATAAAATAATGTTTGTTTATTTATTTATCCTATGATTTTTTTAAAAATATGTATAAAAAAATAAGTTATTTCTTTTTTTTGTTTTGTTCTTTTTTCAAATTTTTAACAGCCTAAAAAAGAAATACGTCAGAGGGAATTTAGGACACATTTAGACAGTGCAGTCTGAGGAATTTTAGGCAGTAGGCTACTGCAGGGAGATTGACATTGAACGAGAGAGAGAGAGACAGTGGGGAGGGGTAGACATTCTGAAAAGAGGTGATTATGGGCCGCCTGGGGACTCCTTCTGTCTGGTACCCATGAGAGAACGGGTTAAGAACACTTAGCCCAGGGGGGGTTATACAGACAGGCTATTGAAGGGGGGTATATGAGAAATAGGCCTTCCTCTCTCCTCTCTGGAGTTAGCTCCCTTATGTATAATATGGTCTTCTGAGAGTCTTTGCAGGGTCATTGTGTTTGACACTGGTTTGCCGAGGGGCTTGCGAACTGCTGCTGGCCTGGTGCCAGTTCCTGTAAGGAAGACCCCAGCAGCCGATCTGTCAGACGCATCTGTCTTTCTGTCTCTTACAGTTTATTGAACATATTCACAGTCATATCTACAATCTGCATTTAATCTGCAAATTCATTAAAGTGTCATTAATGAAATGAGAAACAGCTTCCTTGTAATTCTGAAGCACGATTTAAAGATAAGTCCATAGCTAATTTGTCTTAACAAGGTAGCATGTCTTTAAAATAAATGTCTAATAATTTATTTTATGGTACTAGTTTGTTTTTATTATTATTTTCAAATAGCACTGATTACTTATATTATTAGCAGTATTTATTTTTTCCATACATTCATAAATATACATTTGTATTCCCAAAACAGTTAATAGCAGTAAATATTTTACAGGTTTTTTTTTTTTTTTTGTAGACTAATATCAGGATTGATGTTGACAAGCATATAATTTGCCCATCATTGTCATTACAATTAATGTTCCTTAAATGAGGAAACGCATTTCCCAATGCCACAGGGCATTATAGTGGCCCACTCCCTGGGGAATGAGATCTAGGCTGATCATACAGGCTGATGAACTAAAGCAGCAGTTTCAACTTCCTGAGGTTTTCTGAAGAGCCGGTGTGTGAATGCTAACCTATAGTGCAGTATGTTTCTATATATTTATGTACATTCACATCCATTCTGTTCTTTACAGATACAATTCTTAGGTATTTATTTATTCGTCCCAGGAGTGCATTACACTCTAAACTTTGTTCCTTCCTTGTTTTTGTGTCTCATTGCTTTCTGTTTGCAAAGTGTGCAACCGTTCTGAAGCATGATGTACTGAGGAGTTTAATGTAGGCAGAACAAATAGAGGCAAAGGGGAAGTGTTTACTATTCTGAAGCCTTGATTTGTATACTACTGCTCTCGGGAGAAAATTCAGCAGAGCTCTTTGTCGCTTTAAAGGACGGCAGCTCTTTGTTTTTGCCGCTGGGTACAGCTGCTTGCAAGTGGACAACCAATCACAGCATAGTGTCCTACACAGAAGAAGCAGGTTTTGTGTTTTTGTTTGATGCATGAAATGACTGTAGGTTTGCTTGCTGACTGGGGCAATATTATCTGAGAATACTGCATGACTTACATTTGACAAAGAGAAGTGTAAAATGAAGCATAGGTCTGCAGCTGCCTGTCAGTTTATTCTGAACTGACTTTTTCTCAGCCCTGTTAATTGTTCTCTGACAACAAATTTTTTTTTTTTGCCTGTCCAATCCCATTCACTTAACTAAACGAAGAAAACACATCGACTTTAATATGTGTAATCTATCATCTAATTTAACACTCTGAATCCTTCTGTAAATTAGTTTAACATTTTGATTAATCTGAGCTTGTGCGATCTCTCATGTCAAAGCGTCAATTATTTCCTCTAACTGGTGGAATATGGTACAGGCTTTATGAGGAATTACGGAAAGCCTAGAAGACAGCTGTCTTTAACACTTATGAATCTTGTGCACGCACATACACGGCCTTTAAGTCTCTATAATCATCACTAATCATTCATGACCAATAATATGTCAAACTTGATTCAGTAGAATCTTCATATTGTTTTACGACCTTTCATTGATTCCCAAGCAGAAAATATGTGATGCACGAAATGCAGAGATTATGATTCAGCTGTTTCTTTTTCACACGCAGATGAATGGATGTACAGATGAATGGAGAGATATCAAGGGAATAGATGCCCTTGGTGATCAATATCCTTTATCAGTGTCACCTGCTCTTTCTCTTTGGAAGTGAACGGGCTATTTGTGTTTAATGGTGTTTCTTGGGTCATGGGTTTATTGACAGGTACGAGTCATGAATATATCCCTGTGGAGGGTAAAGGTCATTCTGTTTATATTTGTCGAGCAGAGCTAATGTGTTTTTGAGTTGTTGTCTGCTTGTAGGAGACAAAGTGTGTACCTTTTGTCCTTTTGTGCCTGTAGTTTTAAACTCTGATGCAAATTCTTGGCCAAACACGTGCTCCCGCTGTACATACTTAACATGTGATCTTGCATGTGGTGGTAGCAAACCTCTGTACGTTAACGGTTTGATAGTCAGATTCACGTAGCTAGCCATGTACAATTTTGATAGCTAACAAACTAATTTCAGCAAGATTTCACACTGTTCCTCTGCCATAAAGTAACCAACCTGAAAAAAGGAACAATTTAACATTACTGTTTAAACCTGACTGTTCACACGAATGCCGTCTATAACACCCAGCAGTGGCAATGCTGAGAATGCAGTTCGTCCTTTGCATTCTGATATATTTTGGAATTAAACCATATTTGGATATATTATAAATTGTATTATTATGCATATACGTGTGTGTGTGTGTGTGTGTGTGTGTGTGTGTGTGTGTGTGTGTGTGTGTGCGATTAATCCAGTAATCAGATACAAATTGTGGTAATAAAAATAGATCCATCCAAGTGAATAACAGCCTTTAAAATGACTTAAAATACAAATATATAATAACAAGCAATAATAATTGGTTCAAATAAAGTATCAAAGTAATCATAATGGTTTTATTGAACAACACTGTTAAAATACACCATGTAAAATAAACGATATAAACTAATATAAACATAACTTCTGTACATGCCTGCAGAGGGCGCCAACGGCCTGGTGTTAGTTGTTGTTACACGACTACACTACAGCATGAGCAAATCCTTGTTTAATATTGGCCAAGCAACATTATATTCAAATGTCCACTTAATCTTTAATATTTGGTCACTTCTGTGCGATAGAAATGTAACAGCCGCTGTAATTTCTTGAACAAGAACATGTGCACATCAAAACATGTAAACTCAGTGCAAAGGTTTTACTTTTATTTTTAAATCGCTATGAACAACAATATTTAGAGTTTAGAAACATATTTATGTATTCTCCTGTGTTGGCGCAGATTTACAAATAAGTTACGTTACAAATATTGTGATATGGAGCACACTGCGTTCAGATGAACGTTATAAACAACCCAAACTCAAAGCATGCCGAGATGGGGTTTGAGAAACCCGAGACGCGCTTCACGCATATAAATGATAACTGTGCAACTATGAAACACAAACCGCGTCTGACTTTTTGTATTCCAAAATGCGGAAACCTAAACAAACAGCACATGCAGAGACTGGGTTTTGCGTGGAGCAGCATTTACTGTGAACAGAGCTGAGGTAGCTTTTACTTTTACACGCATGTAAATAAGTAGAGTGTTGTGCTTCTCTGCAGTGCATATTTATTTAACTGAATCGCAGCCTTTGTGATTTCACAATAGCACTATGCTATATTATGATTTTAAATGGTTTGAATATAGCGCGTAGCCTTAGAAAATGTTGTGATATTGCGGTTAATGGATTCTCGCCCGTGGAACGCGCCACTTCCGGTACTTTGCCGGTAACTCGACACGCTAAATTGCAAACGAGGTTTTTTTTATTTTTTGTTGATTTCTCGACTTTAATCGAGGAATAGTGACAGCCCTCATGTTCTTGCTTAGAGTTGGCCCAAAGCTAGCTAAGATAGAATAACACTCTAAGATAGTGTGTTATTCTATCTTTCCAGGTCAGTTTTGTGTGTTTTCCAGTTGTACTCCTTGGTTTATGAAAGCTGATTTTCCATAACTGTATCACAGTTTATATTGCCAGGGAAATTATGATATGACAAAAAAAAAAAAAAAAAAAAAAAAAAAATATATATATATATATATATATATACATATACATATACATACAGTATGCATATTAGAAATTACTTTGGGATATATAGATACATCTCAAAGTAATTCCTAATCATCTACAACTGCACTGTAAATGATTTGTGCTATTATTCTCGTCTCTGCTCTAGATTCTGTGTATTGGTTTTGTGTTTGTACTCTGTTATAATTGTGGATATTGAATTAATTTAATGACCCAAGCAAAAACTGAAATGTATTTGCTGTTTTCACAAATTTCTAGTATTGTTTTTTGGCTTTTTCCTTCTTTTGAAAACTTAGCATTTAATGTGTACTCCTACCTGTCCAAGTACTTCCCATTTACATGATATATATGCACTTTGTTATTGTTGACTGTGATAATACAGCATTTGCATTCGAAATATAAATGCAAATGCACATGGAAATCAAGTGGCTTTATTTGACCTCACTAAGTGCACTCAGTTGTTGACAACAATATGCACAGTTACGATGGCCCGCAATTGTATATCGCATATAAATTGTGCATTTGTGTAGTGCAAAATATCTTTCCTCTATCCCTAATATAACCTTTCAGTTGTATGTTATAAAACAGTAATTCTACTAACAGGCGATGTTTCTCACTCTGCCTCTTGGTGTAACATTTGAAACATGTAAAATGTAAATGAAGGGGGTTGGAAAATAAATATTAAATTTGGGCTGTGGCACTAAATGCCTGTCTTATCTGGTTCAAGTGGAAAATGATGGGCCAAGCCCCACTGCCCTCCACCGGCATGTCTCCACGGCAACACCGAGGCAGCTGAAAAATGGCACCCAGACATAGATGCCCCTTCATTAAATATCAGCACAGCAGCTGACAGCAGAGATAATGGCCAATAACACTGTATTATGTTCAAAGTAAATGAAATGCTCGTGGGACTGGCTGTCATGCCTCGGGTAAGAATACATACTGACCCGAAGAACAGGCGTATACGAGCACTCCTATGAATAACGCTGCCTTTCTGCATAACTCACAATCCACTGCTCACAAATAGAGAGTTAGTGTTCAATTTATGGTTATATGCTTTAAAAATACAGTGTTATATCATGGATATTTTTGGACCAGACTGTTAATGCACATTTTTTGCTATTCATTTTTGTTTGAATTATGTCGTTTTTAAAAAAATTGATTTAAAAGGCAGACGTCATGAGGTATTCATTGTAATGGAAATGGCAGCCATAATTTTCCTCCTTTTTGTTTCATTGTGATCCATTTTTTCTGCTTTATGACGTTAAATTCACAGACATCTGGGATTTTCATTGGTTGCGTGGACTAACAAACGAGTTCTCTTGTGTGTGCCGACATTTCTGATGATTATCTGTCGTCTTTTCCATTGGAGGAATCTCTCCTCTCCTCTTTGGCTTGTCGATCTGTGGTGTATTTTAGCTTAACCTCCCCCCCTGTTTTACCCCTGAAATGACAGTATCTTTTTCCTTTGATACCGTGCTTGCTCTAGTTTTTCTGTGCTTTTCTTTTGCCTTTTTCAGGATTAGGATTTTGTTGTAATGGCACTATGTGCCATTACACCAAATTACAGCGGCGGGAACGGAGCCTTTCAGAGGGAAATGTCACTATAGCTCTGCATTGTAGATACAGTGAAAAATGTGACATTTTCAGCGAATGTAGATCCTACAGAAGAACTCTTGTGAAAGAATCTGTGTTTCCTCCAGTATACATTGAATCCTTGTGATTAATAAATGTGTGTAATTCATCATTAGTGGCATCATTACTCCTAAAGCCAACAACATCTCCAATGATCCAAAAAATGCAGCTTCAGTGCTGTATCTTCAGGTTTTTTTCCATAGGACATTTTTGATGTCCTTGAAAACAATGACAATTATGTAAGTCTGTGGATGAAAACTATGCCGAGGTTAATATTGGAACATAACATTAAAGTGCACTAATAAACAGGTCTACTGTTATGACGACATATACTCTCAGTCTCATGCTATTAATACATACATTTTAAAATTAATAATTAAATTGTATATATACTTTTATTTAACAAGGACAGCTACATCAAATTGATCAAAAGTGACAGTAAAGACATTTATAATGCTACAAAATATTTGTATTTCATATAAACGATGTTCTTTTCTATTCATCGAAGAAGCCTGAAAACAAATGTTATACAGCCCTTTTTAATAGAAATAAGAAATGTTTCTTGAGCACCAAATCAGCATATTAGAATGATTTCTGAAGGATCACGTGACACTGCAGAAACTACAAATTTCAGCAAAATTTATCACAGGAATAATTTACAATGTAAAATGTATTCATATAGAAAGCAGTTATTTTACATTGTAATATTTCACAATTTTACTGTATTGGTGAACATAAGAGACTTCTTCAAAAACATTAGAAATCTCACTGATCTCACCCAGACTTTATACATTTTTTATATCTATATGAATTGTAGTATTAATTGTAGTAACAACTGTTCTTTTAAGTTAGTGCACTTAAAGTTCAATTCTGGATAACAGAAGTAACTTTATTTCCGGAAACGATGAACCCTTAATGGCTTCACATCAACTATAAAACATGGTTATTTTTTTCTGATGGGATGACAATACAAATTGTTGCTTGAAAAACACGATCAATGAATACCTTTACTGCTGTTGGACTGGTAGAGCCTTCTTCTTCTTCTTCTTAAGAAGGTCCCTCAATCCTAGAGCGTCATACCTGTAATTGAAAATATGAGAAAAAATTAATGAAATACATTTAATGCCAGAGATCAAAAAGAGCTGGCAAATTTAAATTAGCTGGGTATGAAATTGCTTTCCCTGGATTGTGAAAGCAAATGCTTAAACAGTATCCCGAAGCTTTTCAAAAGCGGAATAACAATTTCAATGGAATGGGGAGCAGAAATGCTTGTCATTTCAAGAGCTGATCTGCATGTAGTTTCACTTTTGCTGCACTAAAACGAGATAGTAGAGGAGATAATACTCTCATCGCTGACAGATGGGCTGATAGAACATGGCCTTTAACAGACTAGATTGTATACTGTTATCTTTTCATTTCTCATGGAGGAAAGGCTTTGCTGGTTTGGGAAAGTTAGTTTAATCTGCCACTCTTGTGTTTGAAAAGATCTCATGCCACCAGATTTGAAAGGAAACGCTCAAGCCAGAGCTGCGGATAACAGCTTCATGATGAATTTGATGCCGATTGTGTGTTTTAATGCATTATACTGGATATGTGTATATAAACGGGTGAAAGAATCGAAGGGTTACTCAAAAATCTAAAAGATTTTCATCAATTGTTCACCCTCATGTTGTTCCAAACCCGTAAGACCTTTGTTAAACTTTGATGAACAAATTAAGATATTTTAAATGAAATCTGAGAGATTTCTGTCCCTCCATTGACAGTCCACGCAACTACCACTTTGACACTTCGAGAAGTTAATAAAGAGATCGTTAAACTAATCCATATGAACCGAGCTGTTTAGTCTAACTTTTCGGAAGAGACTCAATAGCTTTGAATAATGAACAGATTCAATTTAGGCTTTTATTCACATATAAGTTACATTGATCAGCAATAGGGATGGGCAAAAACATTGATTTTTCGATTAATCGTTTTTTTTAAATGTGGTCGATTAAAAATCGATTCGCAAAAGCCACAAATCGATTTTTTTCCCATATTTGTTTATCTATCACCCAAAAGCCAGTATTAGCACTGTTTATAGCCTTGCAGTCTCCATGTTACAGCTAATGCTGTGAGATTGTATGTGTGTTGTATCTTAAACATAAAATAACCTGATCCTGATTGATCAAGGCATGTGACTGTTCTGACTTGTCAATTTTCAGCATCAATTTTTCATCTTGTATCAAAACCCTGTCTGTATGCATTTGAAGTCGGGCTATATACCCAAGTGTCCCTAAAATAAAAAGAGTTTATTATATAGGTTTGTGGCTCTTAATTTCTTTATATTAATTAACCTCTTGTAAACGTATGTTCACTGTTCTTTTTTTATAAATATAGGATTTGTATTAAATCTATATTCATTGAGTCGAATCGGGAATTGAAATCGAATTTAGAATCGAAATCGAATCGAATTTAGAGCTTGCGAATCGAAATCGAATCGAATTGAAACATCTGAATCGATACCCAGCCCTTATCAGCAAGCATAAACAGAAGCTCAACCGTACAAACCTCATTGGTTTTTGCAGAAGCTCAAACGAGTTGCATAACACGAGAATGAACCTCATTGGTTCTTGCAGAATCTCAAACGTGCTGCGTTACAAACAAGCATGAACCTCATTGGTTCTCGCACGTCCAGCAAGCATGCTTGAGCTTCAGTTTACCATATCTGATGTGTGTGTTGATGAATGTTTATGTGAATAAAAGCCTTAATTCAATCTGTTCATCATATAAAGAGATTGTGTCTCTTCAGAAAATGTGTACTAAACCGCTCAATTCATATGGATTAAATCTCTTTATGAACTTTTTGAAGTGTCAAAGTGGTAGTTCCGTGGACTGTCAATGGAGGGACAGAAATCTCTCAGATTTCATTAAAACATTTTAATTTGTGTTCCGAAGATGATCAAAAAGGCCAAAAGAGTTTGGAACGACATGATTGTGAGTAAATGATGGCAGAATTTTCATTTTGGGTGAACTACACTCTTAAGAAAAATGGTTCTAAACAGTACCAAATTGTTGGTTCTTCGAATTGGTTCTTCGGCTTGTAACAATAGCAGAACCCTTTTGGTGCTAAGTAGAACCCTTTTTATATTAAGGCTCCATAAAGAACCATGCTTTGAAAGTGATATATAGGACCTTAATGGTGTTATAAATAACCTTTTCAACAATGTTTATTTTCATTAATCTTCATATTATTAATAATATTTTTATATATTATTTATTATTGTTTTTTAGTCCTTTATCTGCCTGGTCTTATTAGCCTATATCATTTGGGTTTTACATAAAAAAAAAAAAAACAGCATGTTGTGTCAATTAGGTACTTTTATTTTTTATTGACATGGCAGATTGTAGCAAAAATGACAGTGCTCTACTAACAGTTGTTAGCTGAATACATTAATAAATGACAAGTGACTCTGAACACGATATAGATGTAATGAAGACCAGTTCCAGTGAAATATCTTCACAATCCCCTATGATGTCCTTCATTATGTGTGTGTTCTGAGTGGCAGTTTCTCTCTGCAGATGATGAGGTTATGGTATGGGACAGCATCTGAAATACACAATTGAGTTTAGAGTTACATTGTGTCTCTTCCTCCATTTGATTATGTAAAATCAATTATTTTCACGAAGGCCAGAATTAGCAAAAGTATGAGTCCTTTAAGTTAAAAGGAAAAAGTGCTATAAAGTTATGGGATTGCTTTAATGTTTTTTGAGTCTGGGTATGTTTAGGCATAAAGTCATAATTAAAAAATCTAACAATATGGATCATAAATTGGAACATTGTGGAGAAGAGCAGATGAGTATCCTAAACTGAACAGAGCTGCTCACACTTGCATGATTGTTACTTATATTTTATTGACATTTTAAGAAATAAATAATTTACCTGTTGAGAGTATGTTGACAGTCTGAGCTCCAGAAAATCAGTAATGAGTTGGCTTTGCATATTCTTTATCAAAAATCAGCATTTAAAGGGTTCTTCAGGACGATACGGTTCTAAATAGAACTGTTACTACATGTAAAGAACTTTTAAAGAACCATCTTTTTTTAGAGTGTAGTCTTTCATGTATCTTTCGTAAGTGAGCATAATGTCTTTCAGAACTTATAATTGCATGTGTGCTTGCTCTGAGAAAGACCAACAGATGGTCCGATCTGGAATTCCTGCCTTCTTGCACCTGATCCGAGTCCAGAACTCCCTGCTGATTTCACTCCCACTCCTGTCCTAGCTAGGCTCGTCACACTCCCACAAAAAGGCACCATCACACACTTCCTCCATATACCATAATCATAACATGGCATCATTCTTTCGATCACTTTTGACATGACAATCTGTACATCTGCTCTGGTCTTTACAAATCACTGTTGAGCTTTGTGGCCTGGTGACAAATCCTGTTTTACATCTACTTCAACATAACACATTCGTCTGAAGGGTCAAGGCAAGCAAAAAAAATTTAAAAATTATATTGTGGAGTGTGTTTTTGTTTGGATTTTCCTTTTCTGTTGTAATCACTGTAAGCAATGGCAAATATTATCACATAGTATCACTCTGCATTTAAAGGTTAATTCTTCTAAACAGTGGTTGTGACAGGCAGACTGGCACCCAGACACCAGTGGGGAGGCAGACAGACCAAGAGAGAGATGGAGAAAAAGAGGGAGAAAGCTAATAGTAGCAGCTAAAAGCTGCAAAAGGGAGGAGCGAGCCATTGAAGCTGAACATGGACTGCGGCAGGTCTCTCCTATCCAGAATGTTCTCTCACACACTTAGATCAGTAAACTGCACTTTTCAGGAAAAAAGTATACGAAATAGGGCCTGAAACTCTTATTTCAGGCCCTCTGAACCTCTAACATATATTTTTTGTCTTTCTCAGCAAATGTTCAGTGAAATTAGGTAGTTATCAAGGAAATTGCTAGTTTGGGACCAAATGTAGGTTTTTTGTTATTAATAGAAGCTTGTTTCCCATGTAATATATAAATATTTTTTCATAATCACTAAAGTAGCGGGATATATTGGTTTAGAAAACAATGCAACATATTGGACACAATTAAATATCAATAGAATAAAATATAAACACTAAATTAAAAGTGTTTGGGTTATTAACTGTCTTGTTATATTCAGACAGCATCTAGTTTTGTTTCCTCTTTTTGTATTCAAGCACATATTTAGACACACTTCGGCCAAGTGTTGGGGAGACGTTTAGTTTTCAAAAAAGCATATGTTAATCCTGCAAGAAAGAGGAATGTTAGTTATGATTGATAAAAACAAAAATTGTCACAATTTTTTTTAATTTTTTTTTTACTGCAATTAAATTAATATCAATTGAACTGATTGTCAAATTATGCCATGACATTGTTTGATTAGTTATAATTCAGTCCAAAACTATTTGATTCATTAAAATCTAGTTAGTAGGTATTAATTTAATATTGTATATATAAAAAATATAGATTATTAAATAAATACTTTTATTCAGCAAGGATGCATGACAGAACAGACATTATAATGTTACAAAAAATATATTTAAAATAAATGCTATTTCTTTGTTTCTACAAAAAATAAGCAGCACAAATAAAACTGAAAGCTGGATTAATATATCTTATTAAGCTGCTTAAAATAATAATCTATAAATATATGAAATATGAGTAATTTATAAACTTGATCAAAGGGAGTGAACAGTATAAGTGTAATGTGAAGGAAAGTGGGTGGGTTTGGTGTGAGTTGACAATCGGAGGTTGTAATATAGGGTTGCAAGAGGCTGGTGAGTCAGCATCTGTCTGTGACGGTAGTTTGGCCTGGACACCAGGGTCTCTCTAGGCCAGGCCGGGGAGATGGGCCCTGTTTCTCCTTCCTTCTTTATTGATTTCCTCCATCACCGCTGCATGACGGATGCTCGGGCTGCACTGTCTGGAAGCTCCCTCTGGATCTGCAGGGATAGATTAGCCTTAACACTGCCCTCAGTTGACAGATGAAGAGAGAGAGAGAGAAATAGATTTAGGGAGATTGATTAGCTCTAATTATGTACTCTATTGCAATGTTATCATGTTTTGATCACTTTAAAGGCTTAATGCTAGAACGAGCATCTTTCTTTCTTATAGTGTTTTAAAAGCAAAACAGTTAATCAAAAATCATCTCATTCTATAGACCAGACAATGAAAAAATTTATCACATTTACTTCAGATTAGAATTTTTTTTTTTAGCTTTTTTGTTGTTAATTTTCATTTCAAATCTGTGTAATGCACTGAAAAAATAGGTGTAGAAACAATTTATCTCCAAAATTGCTTGTAAACTTCACAGTTAATTGCAAATAATTAGCAAGTAACACATTGAATTAAACATGGATTGTGAATTTGAAAGTCAGATTTTATTTTTTTTAAATTTTTTTATTGTAAAACTCTCAAATAATTAGTTTTATTTACAAAAAAAAATAAAATAAAAATACAATGTGGGCAAAAATGTAGGTTTGGAAATCCTTTTTTCCTTAAGCAATTTACTGTATGACCTTTAAATACCAACATGTTTAATATAAAATTATCCGAACATCCCTGATCTAGTTGTGCTGATTCATCTGTGTGAAAAAAATGTTTTATCAAATCTTTCATCAAAATGTTTCTCATTTTCTCCTGATGCAAACAAGGCAAAATAACTTCTCACAAACTAATCAAATCCTGATGCACAAGTCTTCTTGTATTTTATTCCAATCTGTATATTCAATTTCTTGAAAATGTCGCATTTCGAAATGTATTAAATGCATTGCAACGACATGAGTAAATGATGATATAATTTTCATCTTTGGGTGAAATATCCCTTAAGATATAATTTTATATAATATATATTATTATATAATTAACAAGGTTCATATTGCTGGAGTTTTGGTTCAACCTTCCACCACTGTCAAAAACCTTGGTATAATCTTTGGTTCCTCACTTTCCTTCCTTCCACGCATCTCCTCGCTCACTAAGTCTGCCTTCTTTCAGCTTCGTAATATTGCGTGCTTACGTCCATTTCTGAATATCATTGGCTACCCGTTCGCTTTCGTATTCAATACAAGATACTCCTTATCACATTCAAAGCACTCCATGGTCTTGCCCCCAACTATTTTTCTGATCCCATCCATACCTACTCCCCAGTTTGCACACTTAGATCTTCTGATACCGGTCTGTTGATGATACGTAGGCACAAACTATCATCGTTTGATGGAAGGGCTTTTTGCACCGCTGCCCCAACTCTTTGGAATTCTATTCCCCAACACATCCGCGACCTTTCATCATTACACGATTTCAAAACCCACCTTAAAACATATCTTTTTGCTCCTTGTTTCCCTGACCAATTTTGATGTATATGTACCTCTATCTATTATGTTATCCATCTCAGTTTATTTGTATTATTTCTACTTTATTGTAAAGCGACCTTGAGTTTTCTGAAAGGCACTATATAAAATGATTATTAATACAAGTAATCTTAGCACCTTTAATACATTTGTTATCATGTCCATCCGTGTCTTTCATGGGATACTGTATTTCTGTGGAGGGCACTATGTGGCAAACGGCAGTTTTGTTCTTAGGAGTTGAGAGGCCAATTGGTCAGAAAGTTGCCTGCATCCTCTCACATGTGATTGACAGGTTGAGAGCTCTTACCCTGTAATGGTCTCCTCCCCAAAGCATGCTGGATTTAATGGCTTCTCTAACGACAGTACTTTTCTCCACTCCTGGGCCTCTGACACCTTTACGCATGAGAACGTCTCTGACCGTACCACCACCATCCGTCTCTGTGTAGTGAAGAGAAAAAGCGTTAGCAGACCATTGCAATTATGATTCGATAACAATCTCTGTCCCTGGTGCTGATTTGACTAATAATGATGTTTTCATTAAGGTTTCATAATTCAGCAGGTTTACTATCTCGCACACAGCCCATAACCTCCTTTCTGTCGCATTCTCCATTATAGAGGAGATTAAGTACCTTTGCCCCTCATGGGGATTTTCATTAAAAATCTATACAGATAAGGTTTTGTTTTGAAAGGAGTGCTGTGGCGAGACAGAATGTGCTTCTGTGGGGGAATGTGCTTCTGTACCCGGGTTTTTGTTCACAGTATTCTGTATTATAGTTCTAGATTATAGGATGGAAACATTATAGAGGAGAAAGTCTAAAAACAAATACAAAGGAATGAATAAATGGCATTCAGTATATTTTAATCTTAGTTGGGTTTTTCTGCAAGGCTAGTATTGATTACCAGTATGTTACATGGCCAACAATATGTCATCTTATTATCCTTACAATTTAATCATGATCCTCACAGTGTAAACTTTTCCTTACTAACATATTGGAAACTGTATTCTCTTGTAGAAGCAAATCTCTTTATTCTGTTTGCCAAATATCTGGCAATGAGATTTTTCTCATTCTCTCACTTCTGGTCGTTCTTTATATGTATATTAGGGCTTGGCTTTTTTTAAAATTTTTATATGGACTGGTTAACATGTACAAAATAATTAATGCCAATATTGTAGTTATAAGATTTATCATATTTTATGATAAACAAAAAACAGTAATCTGGCTAATGCCCTTTAAATGTAAGTTTAAATGACTATAGTCTGCATTTCAACATTGTAAATAAGAAGAAATGTTTCTTGAGCACCAAATCAGAATTTTAGAATGATTTCTGAAGGATCATGTGACACTGAAGACTGGAGTAATGGCTGCTAAAAAAATTGCTTTCCCATCGCATGAATATATGACATTTTAAAATATATTAAAATAGAAAACAATTATTTGAATTGTAACAATATTTCACAATATTACAGGTTTTACCATATTTTTTATCAAATGAATGCAGCCTTGGTGAGCATAAGATAAAAACAGTTTAGCACTTTTGGTTACATTATATATAAAAACATTAATATATATTAAATTGATTCACAGCCCTAATGTCCATGTTTTTTCCTCTTTCTTTTCCCCTTACTGACCCTCATGTATCCTTCACATCTTCCGTTCCACTCACTGTACTATTCCACATCATATCAGCAACTCTTATTAAGTATTCAGATCTTAAGGTGATTGTACGGGGGAACATCTGGCAGTAATGTGGAGCGGTGTCTTTAGTAAAAACAACACTCTGTTTAATTAATAATTGATCAGTACTCTCTCCTGGCACTTTAATGGCATGGCAGGACCTCAGGGATGCGGTTACCGCTTGAGTCAGTCAGGAGGAGGCAGATAAGGTGTCGAGGAGCTAAATGAGGGCCCGCTCTCTCAGAATCACGCTGTTAACGGTAGCCATGCTCTGGGGAGTAATAATGCATCTGTTGAGGTGTTGGCACCAGGCTTCTATGCCAGCATGTAGCGCACAATAACACCCATGTGCATCTAGGAAAACACTGAGCCCTGTTCAGCCTACTGGAACCTTTTGCTTTCTGTTTCGAGCAGGTGATCTAAGTTGCTTACTTACGATGTTGAGATTTAGCAATTATGTGCAGGTGTTTGCAGTAAGACACAGCAATGCAGGTGAAATATTCACTTTATTTGATATCTTAAACAGAGCTGCAGTAAGATCCATGCACTTGAAACATGATTTGAAAATGATAGCACCTAATATATATGCATATATGCATACATGTATGTGTGTGTGTGTGTGTGCGTGTGTGTGTGTGTATTATATGTATGTTTAAAATATAACATATATAATATATGAATGTATTTTAATTCATAATATCTTGTATACATACGCATATTGATATACTTAATTTAAATAAGCATAAATTATATATATATCAAATTTTGAATAACATTTTATTTTTACATAATTAATACATTATATAGCCTATTGTTTTTATTAATATAATTCATTATGATAAAAAACATGCTATTAAAACAGTTATTTATATTACATCTATATAATATTTATATATTGTGTATATTTATATCTGTTCTAGAGAAACTCCTTGAGCCTGTTTGGCACAGTCCAGTAATCTCCACAGGCTAAATATTAAGCTCTTTTTGTTACAGCCTAGCCAAATATTAATGGACTTGAGAATCTCTTCAGCAGTGTGCGATTTGCTCAACGAGTATCCAAGTACGTCTAACTGACAGTTTTTGACATATGGATGAGGCACCACCCTCTCCTGCTGGACAAAACTCTTTCCCACTATCCATTCAGTCATCTTCCATTAATCTGTTTCTTTCAGCCTTGTGATGAGCGATATAATTTGAATCATCTCTCTGACTGCACAGAAGGGCTGTTTTTTGGTGTTCACCAGCTGCATCAGGGTCCCATGTGCTTTTAATATGTTCCACTGTCAGTCAGTTTGCCCCATTCTTAACCATGAGCTTATTAACATGTGAAGTGTATCACAGCTGGGCACCAGCACCAGCCATGATGAGAAAAACCTGCTCAGCAACCCTGCAGTCCTCTCATGCTCCCTTAGGTCCAGTCCAAAACAGGTCAAGATGTCTTTACTCGGTCAGTTAAAACACATACATCCACTAATGCTGATCGCTGAGGTGGAGCATAGACTTGGATGTGTGAGTGTTTTGTCAACATTTAGCCGGAGAATATATCGACTCCACGGCGGCCCAAGTGAAGCACTGATAAATCAATGATGCCATTAGTGCTGAGGTCCTTTTCTGGCTGCCTGATGTAAATGATGTCCAGTGTTGGTTTGGGGGAACTTTCCATTAGATATGTGTATTTTTGCCTGCTCTAAGCCACACCACCATAGCTCGGTGATTAATGGACTGGGGACCACAGGGACTAGGAGTGAATTTATTTCCATAAATGTGGATGCAGTAGATTATCTGATCTGAATTCCAAAGACCAATGTGAACTTAGCATGCAATCACTAAAACTTAATTTAAAGTCAACTTGATATCAAAATTCCTCTTTTACTTTTTCAACACGTAATTCAGAACATATTAAAGAAGTTTGTACCCGTAATCTTTCATCTTCCACCTCTGAAATGACTGTTCAGCTGATGTCACTTTTTTTCCAGCTCTTCCCCTTTAACCATCTGTAATATAGAGACCATTTTTCTCTATCCTATCAAATCATAAATAAATTCAAGTCGCGCCCTATATTTTTTCTTGTTGAATAAAACTTTGAAATGTCACCTTACTGCAGTAAAATGGCTAACCTCCCATTATAATGTTGACTTTAAAGAATGTTATTAGGAAACCCTATGTTTAATGTTGCATTTCATTGTATTTTTTAAATAGGGGTGTGTGATATGCACTGTGTATGATAATATTGTGATTTAATAGTCTGTGAGTAAAAGTCTAAATGCCACTTCAGATGCAGCTTCTGTTTAATCCAAGGAGGATCTTATCGATCAGGGATATTGTCATAGTTTGAGCAGTTGATCTTGATGGATTGGAGGACACTACAGCTTTCGTAATTATGATTCAGATGTGCTACACAAACACTGAACATTAGCATAAATACTTCAATGAGAGAAATAATGTCACTGATGATCTCATCAGATTTATGGCTTTAAATGCACAGCGTCTTTGTGTTTTCTGCTGCCCACACTGCCTTATTTTGCTATGCATAATCTTGTCTCATTTTGTTTCATCTGGACTTAACTTAATTGCTCTTCTTGGTCAATCTTGGAAAACTTCCATAGCTCATATCTTTGGGTTTGTTTTGTTTCAAGAAGCTCTAACACCATTTATTTCCTCTCTTTTAGCGCGAGAAGAGAACGTGGCCACTTTCCGAGGTTCCGAGTACTTCTGCTACGATTTGTCTCAGAACCCCATCCAGAGTAGCAGTGATGAGATCACGTTGTCCTTCAAGACCTGGCAAAGAAATGGCCTTATCCTCCACACCGGCAAATCAGCAGACTACGTCAACCTGGCCCTGAAAGACGGAGCCGTATCGTTGGTCATCAACTTGGGTTCGGGAGCTTTCGAGGCCATTGTCGAGCCTGTCAATGGCAAATTCAACGACAATGCCTGGCATGACGTGAAAGTCACACGCAACCTCAGACAGGTAATGCTAAAACCTCAGACAGTTTATGCTAAAATCCAATTCAGAGTTAAATGCTACTGTATATGTTTGAGTTAGCACTTTTGGTTACTTTAATTTCTTCGAGATGCTAATGCAACTATTTCTTCTCTGAGTTCTTCTACCTTGCCTCGTGTTTTGCTTCCTCAGGCAGTTACCTCTGTCTGAAGCTATCAGTGGTGTGATGGCTTTAAGAGGCTGTCTCTCTCACCCCTCTAGATATTCACCTCACTTCTTCAAATAGTCTGTCTTATCAGGGCAGCGGGGAGAGGCTCCAACCAACCTCAACCGTTCCATTTACCCACAGCCAATCTTTGTGAACTGTTAAATCACTCCGGCACTGCATTTTAAAATATGTAAATATTTAGGGTGGTTTTGCCCCTCAGGAGTGAAAAGATGTCGCTTTTTGCGTGGGCATGTGGAGGTGTGAGTGCCCACAAGCACAAGCTATTTCAGCTCTGATCCACAAGGACTGTGACATTTTTTTATTTTTTTTGCTTTGCTTTGTTTAATAGCTGTTTAACTATCACGCCAAGAACATGCATTAGAATTACCTTATACAATTGCCTGCGGAAAGTCAAAAACCATATGAATCACAACAAAGAGCCAGCTAGATAGAGGTCACTTTTCACGGTTATAGTAGAAAACAACACGTTATGAAACATTACATAAGAAGGAGCCTAAAAATTTAAGCTATATTTGTTTTGACAAAGAAAAATTCGGAAGATTATTGCTGAAAAATACTGTATTCTGAATGGCTTTTTAAGTATCTGCTTCAGTGAGTATGTGCATTAAGATTAAGTGCGTGCAATAAAAAAAAAAAAAGTGATATGCCACAGACTCTGGAGAATCCGTTAAATTTCTTTTTCTTTTCCACCTATTCTTACTCTCACTCATACACTTTATTTGTCTATGGATAACATTTGTTCAGAACCCAGACTAACCATCATGAACCATTGACTAGATTCTTTAATTTACTAACCAGAACCTACACTAATGTGCTACTCATCATGACTTCATTCGAGTTTCATTTTATTAACAACCCTTTTTTACATTGTATAATTTCCTTTCTTCCCCTTTTCTCAAAGCATTCAGGTATTGGACACGCTATGGTAAACAAACTACATTGTCTGGTAGATATCATTCTCATTGTCCTTTTTTTGGGTTTACCGTGTGTTTCCTTGGCCCTCTTTCTCTTTTCTGGGGTTTCATGGCATCATAAATAAATAATAAAAACAGACTGGGGTTTGTATTTCGGGGATTTCCTTCTTTTTTATTTCAAATGTCCTCATCCCATTTTTCACCACAGCTTTACCGTCATTTTCCATCTTTCTTTCTTTGAACTTCCTCTACAACCCTTTTTTCTTTTACGCTTTTTTTTTCTAAAGCGCTTTTTTTAAAATCAAATACTATAAGAAAACTGGCAGAAGCTTTCCTAAACAAAAAAGTGATGAAAACAACAGCATAAAAACAAAATAATAAAAAGCTACTTCAGCACTGGAGCTCTGACAGTTGATTCCAGTTGTTTGCGCATGCCGCGCTGACCCGTTCATGCTGGATCAGTCCTTGTGTTACTAACACCACATCTCTTGTCTGAGCAACCCACCATCTGCCCAGTGTCCTGTCCTGTCTGTATTGTGTTGAAGGTCATGACTTCCTGCGTCCTCCCTCATCATTGCTATTGCTTTGGTCTCATATGTGCTGCTTCCCTTTGCATGTCGTCTCGGCTTGAAAAATATGCATGCTTTAATGTTTGCAGTGGTTGTGTACCTCACTATTCACATTTTATTAGTAAAAGACCATCTGACCTCTGTGTTGCATGCTCATTTGTGGTAGTATTAGCTCATTTTGGAAGCATGCATATATGTAAGTGTCAACTAACCCAGTGTGCACAGAATTTGAACCTAAAAACAAGCACAAGCAATTTGTCTGTAGTCTGGTTCCCAAACCAGAAAACCATTTCTAACACCATCAAAGATAAAGAAAATATGCCGGCAAAATATTTTCTTTACCTGTCCTTTGTATGTCTACGAATACTAGACAAGAACGGCCTACTCAAATCTTGACGTGCAGGTGTTTGGTGCACAATCAAAGACAAACAGCAACCAGCAAGACCGAAGCTAACCTATTCCTTGGTAGAATGGCCGTCACAGCCATGATGTTCATGAATGGAATTTTTTTCCTCCCCTTTTGTCGTTCCTTTCAATCAGGTGACGATATCTGTGGATGGCATCTTGACCACAACAGGCTATACACAGGAGGACTACACCATGCTGGGATCGGACGATTTCTTCTACGTTGGAGGAAGTCCAAGCACAGCGGACTTACCTGGGTCGCCTGTCAGCAACAATTTTATGGGTTGCCTGAAAGAGGTAGGTGGTCTGGACAAACCCCTTCCCGCTCTTTCATCTACATGCATCATATCACCATTTCCTTGTCTGGGCTGAGAGGGAACATGTTTGAATAGACCATCCGAGCAGAATAATAGATTCAGTACAGCTTAGCTTGTGAAAAGGATTGAGCAGACATCATAACCCGTGGTGTGTTTCTCTAATGAAATTCGCTGGAGTTATACGTTTCTTGCCCCGACGCGAAATTGTTTCAGGCATATTTAATTGGACTTTTCAATTGTGGTGAATCATTTGATTAAAGTTCTAGAGGCCAGAGAAGAAGCTAAGGTGATTGGATGAGATGAGACTTTGCATAATGATATGTATCATGCTGAAAAAGTGAACCCCAAAGAGATTCTAGTGAACAATTGGAATGAAGACATCTGTCAATGCAAAATTAAAATGTTCCCACAAGCTGACTCTATAGGGCGAATCTCACAAAAAGTTATATTTTGCTTAAAGATAATGAATCCTGTTTGTAGGACCATTGGGTTTTAAATTATAAAAAGATATGTATACACAGTAGTCAACATTTGAAGTGGATCAAAAACTTTCATCAAAGTTATACATGAATTTTGAACAATACCCGTTCTTGTCTTTGGACAACTTTGATTAACTTTTTTTCACTTCAAATGTTGACTACTGTGTACATACAGTACATACTGTACATAACAGTAATGCAGTGTTAAACTTTTTAACTGAATTACTGATAAAAAGTTTTAATTGTTGAAAGGTTTATTAATTTTGTCAATGATAACAAAGACTGTAAACCATTTTAATTGTATTATTAAACTCTAATGAAAATTATTAACCCTAAATGAAGCTATCACTGCCGTTTCCATCTCCTATCACAGGGCTAAAGGCCTGTAACATCGGCGTTTGCGGAAAAAACTCATTTCATTCGCTCTTTACAGTGCTGAGTTTTGAAAAAACTGCTACCCTTGTCAGAGATTACAGTAATCAGTCTCATATGTGCTGTGATATAGCGAATGCTTACATAACACCGTGTCCTAACCAGAGTCGATAAGATTCCAGCGGCAAATAATTTGTCTGTCCACACTAGACACACTCAGACCCACCTTGACTGCGAGATGCGTAACAACAACAACAAAACACACTAAAAACCTTCTTCCAAAAGTCTAGTTTTATAATTTATACGTTTTTTTATTTAGTTTTAATTATACAATATTATTATATTATATTATATTATTATATATTTTATTTGATCTTATGTTATTTTATATTAATTTCCATTTATTTTACTCATTCACTACACATTATCGTCTACTCTGGGGGTGTTTTTGTAATGGTTAAACCTATGTGATATTGTCTTTTATTGGAAGTAGAGTGTAGTATTGTAGAGTGTACCACCCTGTGGCACAGGATAATTACTGCAGTCATTCTGCATTTGGCTATTTACTGTATATAGGACAGAGGTTACAAAAATGGTCGTAGCATAGAAAATCACTGGAAGATGAGCTGATTTCATAATTTTTGTAAGACCATGCCATTTTTCAAAATTAAATGGATGACTAGCTTTTTTTTTAGCACAGATAACAACAAAGTTCTTTCTCTTTCTTCAAATGAAACAGACTATTGTATAGACAGGTCATAGTCTTCCTCAGACCCACCTTGTGTCTGACTCTCAGTCTGAGCGTGAAGGACAGTAATCAGGGTATGGCGGGGTGTGTGGCTGCACGGGGGTCTGCCAGCACTAATGACTGGATACTGAGTGTCCTCCACTGCCGAGCTGGAATCCGCTCCCTTCCTTTGTGCTCCGCCATCACAATCAGTTTCCAGAATGTGTGCATGGTGACTGTCATTTGTCACTTTGCTGGGCCGGCTGGATGAAACTGTCCCTGCTCTCTGGACATTTGCTCCAGAGCCAGCACCGCTCTATGGATTCGAGACAGGTCTGAGAGTTCTGATAGATAGGTTGCCCCAGCCTCTCCCTTTCTCTCTCTCTCATTCTCTATCCAGCAGATTTGTTTCAGTAAGCACCGCAGGACTGTTAATATTTGGCAAAAGCTTAGAGCTTGAATACTGGCCAGCCTGAAACAGCAGGAGAGGTCTCTGTCTTCTATATCAGTCAAGTAGTGTCCAAACGAAATGGATATGTATCTTAGATATTTTAAAATATGTTGGTGAAATAAAACACTGCATCACTTCAAAATGTTCAAAAATTCTTTTTCAAAGAGTTTTTTCTTCTTCTGTGGAAGATAAAAGAAGACATTTTTAGCAGTGTTGTTATTGTTAACTAAAACTATTATTATTATTATTATTATTATTTGGTAATTGAAATGAAGCTGATATAAAATTAAATATAAATACTGAGGGGAAAAAACTTAGAAATGTTAATTAAAATTACAAAGTTGCCTTGGCAACTAAAATAAGCAAGTTTAATTTAAATAAGTTTGTTAAAGTTCTAAAATTACTGTAAAATTAAATAAAAATGATTGAAAGCAATATAAAAATATATTTAAAAAAACTAATAAAATGCAAAAGCACATAACAAAATTAATACAACTGAAAGGAAAATTAAAATAAAATGAAGAATATAAAAATGCCAAATTAAAATATGAAATATTCCAAAATTCTTCAAATATCTTGTTTTATTCTATGCAGAAGAAAGTAAAACGTACAGGTTTTACATCACGAGAGTAAATGATGAAAGAATTTTTTGTTTTTGTGTGAACTATCAGAAATGGCTAGCAACAATAAGTTGATGATAATTATTCCCTTAGGTCACATGGCTATAAGTTCTTTGTGAAAGTGGAGATTGTGGGTTTCTTATGTTATTTTCATAAATTAAATGTAGATTAATCCTTATTAAAGCTATTAAAGTTATTCAGTCATGAACATTGAGTGATTTTTCTTTTTTTGTTTGATTAAAATTAAAGGGTTAGTTCGCCCCAAAAATGAAATAACTGTCATTAATTACTCAACCTCATGTGGTTCCAGACCCGTAAGACTTTAGTTCATCTTCGGAATACAAATAAAGATATTTTTTGATGAAATCCGAGAGCTTTCTGACCCTCCCATTGGCAGCAACGTCATTGCAACTTTCAAGGCCCAGAAAGGTAGTAAAGACATTGTTAAAATAGTCTATGTGACTACAGTGTTTCAACCTTAATGTTATGAAACGACAAGAATACTTTTTGTGCGCAAAAACAAAACATAAATAACGACTTTATTCTGACGTAGAACCCAGAAGCGCTGGACTGTGCTTACTAGATCAGCAGCGTAGTAGTCTGACACAGACCAGAAGGAATTGTTAAATAAAGTCGTTATTTTTGTTTTGTTTTTGTGCCTAAAGAATTCTTGTCATTACATAACATTATGGTTGAACCAATGTCTTTAATACCTTTCTGGGCCTTTGGCTTTGCTGCCTATGGGAGGGACAGAAAGCTCATGGATTTCATTAATTCTTAATTCGTGTTCCGAAGATGAACGAAGGTCATGTGGGTTTGGAACGACATGAGGGTGAGTACTTAATGACAGAATTAAAATTTTTGGGTTAACTAACATTTTATTAACGGACAGCAACAGGTTTGTTAGGCTTCTGTCCTCAGCACTACTTCTGGATAACTAAAGTGCATCAAGTACAAAATTAGTTGTTGTAATTTAGCAGACTTTAAGTATACCAATTTAGTATACCAAAGGTACAATTGCAGGGTATCTATCAATCTATAAATTACAGGAACGTCTGTCTGTCTGTGTGTCTGTTATTGGATGTTATTGGATGGATTTCAAACTTGACAGGTGTCCTGCTACAGGCACAAGTGCATGCAGTGTCAAGTTTGACGTTGTTTGGATAAGAAATGCAAAAGATATAGTTAAATATATCGATAAAAGAAGCACACGTTGGCTTTTGCTGCTCTAGCGGCTGGCCACTCCCCCTCTCACACTAACACTGAGGGTGCTTTCATACCTGCCTCGTTTAGTTCGGTTGAACCGCACTAGAGTTCATTTTCATCATTGGTGCGGTTCGTTTGGGCAGGTGTGAATGCGGCAATCGCACTCGGGTGTGCACCAAAAGCGGACCAAACAAGCGTCACTTCAGGAGGAGTCACAAGTCTCCAAGCGTGACTTGTGACGCTTTCAAACGAACTCTGGAGCGGTTCGTTTGTGGTGAGAACGTGATCAGACCTCGAACAGAACCAACTGCGCATTTTTGGACTAAACCAGTTGCCGTAGTCAGCTGCGCTGTGATTATGGGATGAGGAGAAATGTTTGTTGACAGTTTGCACTTTAAGCATGGCAGCTCGCAGACAAACTTGGAGTTGTGAGGAGGTGCGGAGCCTGATAGAAATTTGGTCTGATGACCATATGTCCCAACTGTCAAAAACAATTTGAAAGAGAGAAAGGGCACAACATTACCTGATGGATCGTTGGAATTTTTTTGGGACGATGAGCATGTCACTGTTTTGCAACATCAATGCACGCCTCCTCCTGAAGTGACTTGTGATGCGCGTGCAGTGCATTAACACATTATTTTCGAGCCGCATATCGCTTCATTCTTAAATATTATTGTTTGTCTAAAGTGGTGTAGACAAACTATATAATACAATATGACCAGGGATACAATCAGCCCACGCAGTCATCTCTCCATAGTAAACAGCGGCGTGTTGTCTGCCGGATTACTTCTGGGAGTTCTGTTGGAATTTTCCCGCATGTTAATTCTGACCAATCAAAGTGCAGTTATGGGAATGCGTTCAAGACACATCTGTTCAACGAGTGATGTGGATACTGTCACGTGACTGCATTTTGGTTCGTTTGATCAACTCATAAATTGATTCGGACCAGAGCGATCAGTGTGGTGTGAAAAGGAACCAAAACGCCTGAAAAATGCTACAATGTATCATTTTTCGCCCTTGGAAGGAAACGTAGGCGTGTTATCCAAGCATTAATGGCAAGGACCCTTATACTGTGTCTGTGAGCGGCACATATGAAGTGTTTCTGGGTTTTTCTCACTCATTTCTGCTCCGAGGTCTTGATTGTGGCATTTCTTTGAGGTTTAGAATCCAGTATTTCTGTCATTCTTTTGTCTTTTATGAATTCAATAAAGAACTCCGTCTCATATTCTGTCCAAACACACCGCGCCTTCTAAGTCAGGTGACGGTAAATGCGCAAAAACTGTTTCCATTGCAGTTTTTCGAATTGCCTGAAAAACCACCTCATGCGAGCGTAAAAACTTTTTTGCGATAAATGGGAGTTTTTGCGAAATTGACGTGTTTCCATTGAGCGTATTTTCAATTCGCAATTTCAATTTGCGCAATTTTAAGGGCAATGGAAACGTGGCTAATGAGCACTCAAACACATCAAACCAACAATTACTAAAAACACACACAAAAACTGATTTTGCACGGGCACTGCACTAGTTTATATTAAGTACATAAATATATAAATATGTTTGTAGTATACTTAGCATAAAATAAATGAATTTCAAATATATTTTAATATATTTATTTTTCACTAGGGTAACATTTTTGTCTTGTTTTTATTCTTTGATGAAAATGACGATAGATAGTTTTTGTGATTCAAAACGGGTTTTTATGTGGTTATCATCTCGTTTTCGTCAGTGAAATAATGGTGTTGGTGAAAATTGACAAATTATTCGTCAGCGAAATTAACACTGTGTGGTTGGTTATAATTCTAAGCTGCAAACCAGACCAGATGCTATTATGCCAATAGTCAAATGTCTGGCTGAGCGAGTCTTGACCTGTTAGCCTGACAATGTCCAACTAGGCCATCTAGACCTTTCTGCACCTCATTGCCCCGAGCTCCCATGCAAAACATCCACAAAGGGCCACCTGGCATGCTTGACTAGTAAATAATCAATACCGATTTCCAAACGTTCTCCCTTGTTTGACCTGGGGGCTATTAATTCCTTGAGAGTGGTGGGTAGGCACTGTAGACAGAGATTTATAGTAGAAGCAGACAGCTGTGGATGATGAATGCGGGTGTCACTACAGGCCCTGCACAGGCTGTGAGGAGGCCGCGGGCACGAGGAGGACCCTGAAAATGTGCATAGCTGCTCTTCCAGTTCTCAGCTCAACAGCATGGGCACTACAGCAGAACCTTAGCGTCAAACTCAAGCAGATGCCCCTTTACTTATCTCAAGATCATTACAGTTAGTGAGAGTAGACAGCATTGATTTAATGTACTGTCTTTCACAACCCAGACTTCTAATTCACTGGAGTTTTGTGGAAAGATATATTTCAGCAGAATTGACACCCAGGAGCACAATAATACAATATATGAAATGGACTGCACTTCAGATTACACATGAGCTCTTTTCCTAAACCTACTAAGTTCACTTGCTGCCTACTGTCTGCTTAGGCAGCATCTTAACTTCACAAGTCACCAATTTAGATTGCTCTACATAGCAATCTACATCTCTGTACATCACACAGATATTGCTCTTCCAATTGACTCCATTTGATTCTAATTTTAATTTTAATTTTTATTTTTATTTTTTCATGAAGCTTAGTGTAGTGCATTCTAGAATTGTCTTAGACATAAAGTGTGCGATGCTGCCATAAAATTTGGTCTAAACTAATTATAATGTCTACTCTCACTAACGTTTATTATACCATGGGTTTTTATCAAACTTTTTAATCAGAAGCTTTGGGAAGAACATATTGCTTCTCTGGTTGTAAATAGCTTAGTTGTACAGCATGGACTTACATACGAAAGATCGCTCAATCTATCCTTTTTTTTTCTTATTGTTGTTTCTCTTTTTTGAGTCTGCAAGGCAAGATAACAACCTGATGAAATTTTTAGTCCATCCACACACTCAAACGGATTTCTTTCTGTGTCTGGAACCAGTCAATCCTTACGTTCCCTTGCGGCCGAATCCATAAAACTGAGATAGACAGATCCTTGGTGTGAGTCTTCTCATGTCTATCTATAGGTGGAGTCTCCGTTACAGCTGCTTGCCTTCCCTTCAAACTACATTCCAGGTGTTGTTAGATAAAAGCCTGGCATTATATTCAAATGTCAGATTTCTATGGACACTCTATTCTAGTAACCCTTCTGTTCTCCCATGGGAACAAATATTTGTTCTCAGTTGAAATGCTTATTTTGTATGAGTGACATTTTTTGCTTTTCTTCTATGGTTTGCACCATGCTCCAAAAGTCAATTAATGCAATTAAAGAATATTTCAGTGAAGAGGTTTAACGGTTTAGACAACTTAAATGTGATTTTCGAGCTGGTTACAGAATCAAGACTCTGGGAAGGGTGTGGATATTTCACATCTATGAGCGGCTCATCAGCTGAATTAACTGGCTGCCATTTTACGGGCCGCCTGAACGCATCAAAATGACAATGCCAAAGAATGGACCAAATTGCAGAGTATCAATTTGTGTCAGAGACTTTGGCTGCCCCTGATGTTGTGGACAATTTGCAAGATGAAACTTGATTTAGGTGATGAAAAATGCACCAGACAGGATAAATAGAAATGATAATGTTACAAATAACAGCAATCATTGTCTAATCAGTGTCTGGCAGTTTTCAGTCATGTTGAAATTCTCAAGGTCAAATTCGGGCCTATGTTATGCATGCAGGGATTCTCTGAGTATACAATCTTTCCCTTTCTTATATTAAATTGTGTGTGTATGAATTTCAATAATTGTAGTTGATATAATAGTTGATTTTAAGAAAACACAGTCTATATATGTTGCACCATCATGACAATATTTGAGACATGGAGTTCTATAATATACTCTCCATATTCTAGACCAATAAGTGCTTGGAATGTCTCTGATTGTGCAGGTGAAGTAATCTTACCTTCATGATGTAAAAAATTTAACAGAGCCTGGTACGTCAATCTATCTGACAGCACCATGATGGTTTACAGAGGGAAAATACTGTTTTTGAAAGAACAATAAGAGTCCTCAGCTAGCAGTTTTAGTCTTGTAGAGAAAAATGACTATGTTTGTATGAGATGCGAGGAATCAACCTATGGCTTTGTCTGAAAAATGGATTCCCCTCAGGGAGAATGATATTTATGATCTATCAGATAAGAAGCACGACAGAAGAGAAAAGCCTGCAAATCGCAGTGACTTTTCTTCAAGAACAGAACAGAATCCTTCCATTCCACTCTGTCCTTCCTGCACCTGAGAGGATGTTTGATTTTCTCCCCGCAACGTGCAGGATTAACTGTAATATCAGGACTGGAGCGTTTGTGACAATAGCTTGCACTCACAAACAGTGTGATGTTCTAAAATGTACCCACAAAAAAAGATCTCCTTCTCTAGGAGAAATTAGCTTAAACGGGCAAATTTCTTCGGCGTTTGGAGGTTTAATATGCTCTATGCTGGTTTAACGGTCAGACTGTGCCAAATAAGGAAGGCACAAAAATTAGCAAAAAATATCCCTGATGGCCCTTTACCACATATAAAACTCTATGCAAATGCTAAGAGCACATAACTGATGTCTTACTTTCAACTGACAGGCACTAGGACCCAGAGCACGAGTTTTGGGTAGCATGCAGGGGGCAGGATTTTTTTTTTGGAGCTTTTGTGGCAGAAAGTACCATTGCGGCTTTGTCAACCCATTACCATAGTTATCAAGGAAACCAGACCCACATGCTTGTGCCAGCGCAGCCTGAGTCAATTACGACTGAGAGACAGTCATTTGTAGGCAGTGGCCTGGCCTATTGGTATTATCACAGGTCATATTTGAATAAAGTCACCTTTGCTGGTGTCTCTATTTAGCATCTAGCATTTAAAAAAAAGAAAATTGCATATTCATATTCATTATCTTCGAAAACCAGATAAAGATATCACATATATTATCATCATCATTCACTGATTATTTGCTTACATCCGTACAGGTTGTTTACAAAAACAATGACATCAGGCTGGAACTCTCCCGGCTCGCCCGCATTGTGGACCCCAAAATGAAGATCCAGGGAGATGTGGTGTTCAAGTGCGAGAATGTGGCCACCCTTGACCCCATCTCGTTCGAGACGCCCGAGGCCTATATCAGCCTACCTAAGTGGAACACCAAACGCATGGGCTCCATCTCCTTCGACTTCCGTACCACTGAACCAAACGGCCTTATTCTCTTTACCCACGGGAAGCAGCAGGAAAGAAAGGATGCCCGTAGCCAAAAGAATACAAAAGTGGACTTTTTTGCAGTGGAGCTTCTGGATGGAAGTTTGTACCTGCTGCTGGACATGGGCTCTGGGACTATCAAAGTAAAAGCCACACTGAACAAGGTGAACGACGGGGCCTGGTACCATGTGGACATTCAGCGAGATGGAAGATCAGGTCAGTGTGTGTGGATACTCAGACAAATACACTCACACACACACTTAAGTGTTATTTATATCATGCTTAACACATTTAATAAATGATTTGAATCCAGTACATACATGCATACATTTATTTATTTATTTGTTTGTTTCTACACTACTCTCTATTATAGTAAAGTTAATATTATTGGCACCTTTATGATAAATGTGATTTTTCTCATTTGTTGCTTAATGTATGATAAATAAATGGCAAGTAATTCAATGTAAATATATGAGAATTATATATTTTTTAAATAATAATAATTGTAGTAATCATAATAACATTAATAATAATAATAATTATAAATTGTATTCATGTATTATTTAATATTTAATGATTGATTATTATTTATTTAGTGACTTGTTTCACATGCAAAGAGATTACAGGATTACAAAATTTAATTCCTAATTAAACATTTAATTCTAAGCATGTTTCACACACAAAAGCAGTTAAAAACTATTTGTTGAAAATGGCCTTGTACATAAAAATTGCGACAGAAATGACTAACATTTACTAACATTATAAGTACAATTAAAGAGAAATATCCTATATTTCCATTTTCGATGTGGGTAATATGCTCTTAGAAATAAAGACATTGTGATAAATTGTCTTATTTTTAAAACCAATTTTTACCTTTAAGCTCATGAAGAACTCCCACTTTGTTTCATTATTAAATCGGTTGGATACTGTAATTGCTTGTGTGTTTTCCATCGCCGTTAAGCTCTGCAGCCCAAAGATAACAGCTTTAAACAAAAAGCGCAGTGGTTAGTCACCAATAATGGACACATTTAGTCCAAAGCAGGCTGACATTTTCATTTCACATCTACTTTGACAGAACTTTCTATTAGAGTTTATCCCCCCTATCTTTCTCTGTATCCTCATTCACCTCTTTCTTTCTTCCTTCCTTTGCCCTTGAATCGCTGGCACTCTGTTTCTGAATCGATCGACGACTACTCCATATCACTTCATAGCACAGGGCCCTTGGGAGGTCTTGTAGGATATCAATAATGCGAGGTTTTAGACAGAGCCATGTGGGTGACTGGACCAGTGTCAGTTCTGAAGAGATTATTCCCATTGATCCCTGGTTCCCCACATGGGATGCATTGTTTACATCTGCGTGTCTGTATGAGAGACACCGCTTTACAAGATTCACACACTCCCGATGAGGTCATAAATAGGAAATAATCCTCTCATAGCCCCCCACTCTCTCTATCTCATAGTCTATGGATGGTCATTATATCCCTATCTTTGTCTCTTGTGCACAGCAGACACAGGACAGACTGTCTGAGATTACGCAGTACAGTAATTTACAGTTGTTTAGTTTACAGTCTGTCCACATAAAAAAAGAAGGGAAAAAAGCATGTACTTTGAAAGTATTTTAACATAAAAAAAATCCTGTACAAATTTTTTTATTCAGTCCTTAAAATAGCTTGAATGTAACTCTACACCCTTGTTTCATTTAGTATACGTGGATCCATGAATATGCAAATTAGTCCCACCTCCACTCACTCACACCAGTTTAATGAGTTTTGTGGAATACTTCATTCTGATTGGTCAATTGTGCCATCCAGCGGTATGTTTTCCCTCGATAACAACCGGTAAAAACTGATAACGCAGGCCCATCTGGGTTACTGTCACTAAAGTCACGATAATCGCCATTTTACGCTTGCTAGGAACAATCTTTCCTCATTGATGTTTCGTGTTTGGTGAGCTTATAAAATATTAAAACAGTTATTTAATAATGTCATCCAGTATCGCGGACTCGCTCTCTCTTGTTTCATATAAACGCAGCTGCTGCCATTTTGTGACGATTATTTTGTACACTGTAATGGAATTTAAGATAACAAACAAGTACGATTTTAAAACAGTTTCATCTCATCAATATCTCTTATTTCCATAATTATTTTTGTGGTGAAATATCATGTAATACTGTATGTGGTATGACTGTATGGTATGAGTGGTATGACCTCCGCTTCGCGTCGGGGTCCTGATCACCCTGTCGGGGTTTATTCTGCGATAACAACCGGCTGGATGTACATTATCCCTTTCTTAACCATACGTTTTGTCATATTAAAATTACTTCTGGGGACATTTTAGAGGTTAAACACATACCTAAACTGCAAAAAAAAAAAAAAAAAAAAAAAAACATAAAATGATTTTGGACCTCTGTGTATAACTCTGTGAATATATTGAATTTTTTAAGGATTGCTCATATAATCTTTGTCTCACTTTTGATTATTCCCAGGCACCATATCTGTTAACAGCCGTCGCACTCCGTTCACTGCCAGTGGAGAAAATGAAATCCTGGACCTGGAGGGGGACATGTACCTAGGCGGCCTCCCTGATAATCGGGCAGGCCTAATCCTTCCCACTGAACTATGGACCGCCATGCTAAACTACGGCTATGTCGGATGCATTCGGGACCTGTTCATTGACGGTCGCAGTAAGGACATCAGACAAATTGCTGAGGACCAGAATGGTGCAGGCATCAAACCTTCCTGCAACAAGATGCCAGTCAAGCAGTGCGACAGCTATCCGTGCAAGAACAAAGGCGTGTGCAAAGAAGGATGGAATCGCTTTATCTGCGACTGCACAGGGACCGGTTACTGGTCCCGCTCCTGCGAGAGGGGTGAGTTATCTGCCTTTACATTTACTTTTCCTTTATTAGTTCATATAAAGTCAACAGGCCTGGATTTCTAGAATACATTTTTCATTTTATTTTAGAATAAACACGAGAGGCGGGTTTAGTTTCGATTGCAACATTTGAATGATAAAAAAAAGACAACTTACAATCACCGTCACGCTAGTTTGTTTAGCTTCTCACCTACAAAATCCCATCTGCTGCTGTTTGTAAACCGCAGATTAGCGCTCACATAATCAGTTAAACTATAAGCTCATTAATATCTCAGCACGTTGCTGTATGGAAGCTGATGTTCTCCGGCGTTTGGGGAGTCGTGCCTGTGATGATGTCATAACTTGGAAAAAGTCCAACCCCACATACAGATCTTCAGATTTGCAGATTTCATAGGCAAAGAGATTACTATTTGCATGAAAAATTAAGTGAAATGTAACAATGTTGAGACAAATGTTTTGGTAGAGGAAATGAATGGGTTTTTGAGTGGTTGTGAATCTTTAGCTTGAGTCTGTTTTGACTGCATGTTAGAATGACTCCATATGGGCCGGTACGCAGGGGTTCCAGGTAACCAGGTAATAGAGGGACTTCCAGCATGTCTGTGAACACTGAGCATAGCAAATTGCTTATTATGTTGGCAAGAGAGCTGTATTCTGATGGGCTGAATTACGCCGCATTCATTTAGTTGATATTACAAGAAACCATTGTTATCTTTTTATTTTAATCTTGGTCTATATAACATATTTTGATAATCACTTTTGTAGTTTAAACGCAGTAGAGCAGTAGTTCTCAAAGGATTTGAACCAAGTACTGCCAAGTCCCTTTAAGTCAAGTTTCTTCATCCTGCCATCTTGGTAAACGCTGTTTACAGTGACGTATCTACAGCTCCCTATATACTTCAATGAATACAGACCGAAATATGCATCACTGTTTTTCAAGAAAACAATTCTATAGCATGTACTGTATCAAATCACCAATAGTATTTGACAACAACAGTATTATATATGTTGCTTGCCTGCTTATGTACTTTGCAGTAAAGCTAATATATTGTTGACACCGTTGTGATAAATTGCATGTGATTTGCATCATTTGTTGCTTTGGGGAAAAATGTTTGATAAACAAATATAAAGCAAGTTAAATGCAAATAGATTAGAAATAATAAATTATTATTATTTTTGGGGTAAGGTCAGAATTAAGTTAAGGATTAGGTCACGGATGAAGATTATCTTGGTGATCATTACTCCAATTTCTGATTTGCTGCTTAATATATATATATATATATATATATATACACTGTATATATACTGTATATATATATATGTATTATGTAGCTTATGGGATGGATTCACAAAAACATCCAGGACATTCAAATTTTAGATTTTAGGCTCATGTTTCTGAGAATGAAAATGCTCTAAATAACAAAAATATGTGTCGAGGGGCAGACATTGACATTGACATTAATTGTTTTGTTTTTGTGTTGTTAGAGCACATGGAATGCTATCATCTTCTGTCTTCGTGCAATGTTTTTAGACAGATGTAAAAGTCATATACAACAGTTTAACACTCCATTGACAGAGAATACAGACTGTACATCAACCTCCTGCACATTCATTTGCCATAAATGTCAGTCATAATCATCTGCAAGGGCATAGAGATGCTTCTAAACATTGTCATTCGACTACACTTATGCCACAATGCAAAATATTCAGCTTTCTAAGTGTCAGTCACCCACACACATAAACATACACAAACTCTTTGTTATGATTGATAGCAATGAAATCTGTGCACCTGGAATGCTCATTTGCATGGCTCATGTCTGAACTAATAACCAAACACTGAAATGACTAGACAGCCCTAAAATTTAAAAGAGCACTTCATTTTATTAATTACATTTAATTACACACTTAATTACAGCATTCTTAGGGATGCTAGCTAAGATGCTTGAAGAGCATCTACATAGAAGCATCTACATAGAAAACGCAGAAAAAATTCCTGGTGGACTGGTAAAATCTGTGCACCCTGACTCATTGAGCAAGCCAGTCAGTTATGTTAAGACTAGTAATTTCAGCCAGCTTTTCACATTTTACTGCGCAATACGCATCACTGTCAGTAAACAGACTTTGGATCATCGGATGCACCATCTGAGACAAGTAGTCAAATGTCTTATAGTTGTCTTATAGAGAAACACCTGTATTCTGCTTGCTTCCAATTCCTCACACACAACACCACTCGAACCATCCATAAAATAATCTTTCATAAAGTTTGGAAAGTTTGAAGTGAATTTCAAGGACATTCGCAGGCTTCATTGCACAGGATATGCGCTGTGAGAAATGCGTGCTTTGCTTGATGTTAAGCGTGCGCGCGCGCGTGTGCGTGTGTGTGTGTGTGTGTTATAGCCTTAAACCCTCACTCAGGATATCAGGACTATCTGATATTTGTCCAGATCTATTATCTGCTTCATAGAAGCCTGTAGCTGCTGCTCGGGCCAGACAACTGGCTGCTGTCACACACCACGCTGTACTCCTGTCGGTACACATACACTTCAGATTTTCTCTAATGCACACTCAGCATTTCAACCCTGACGAACACCTCTTTTTTCCAGCTTGAGGAAATTTGACATTGTGCTGGACTGAAATTTATAGTATGGAAGTGCTGCAGTTTGCCTAATTAACTTTAGAAATTCAAATAGTTTAATGAAGGGAATTTAATGGATTTCTTTTTTTATTAAGCTAGCTTCTATACTACTTTGTACTACTTTGCAGTAAAGCTAATATTGTTGACAGCTTTATGATAAATTGCTCGTGATTCATCTGTTGCTTTGGGGAAAATGTCTGATAAACAAATGTAAAGCAAGTTAAATGCAGATGAGAAATTAGTAATGCTACTACTACTACTACTACTACTACTTCAACTACTACTACTACTACTACTAATATTAATGATAAAAATAATATAGATGGATAGATTGATCTATTATTCTATGTATTATATTATTTTATGTAAAATATACTTCCAGATGTTCTTTGTTAATTTTCGATTAGTCAGCTTTAACATCTAAACATGTTCTGTCACATACATTTATATTAAACAAAAGCCTACAAACTTAATGAATATAAATATGAATGTGTCTTTTTCTCTGTCATTTTTTGATTGGCATGAATTATATTCTAAACAAAGAAAACTTCCCTCACTGAATAGCTTGCTGGAATATAAAACAGCGCAAGCTGGAGAGTCTGAATTAACTGAATTCTGCTTCCTTAACATTTATTAAATCTATTATACAGAATGCAGCTAGGATCTCTCAAGGTCATCACTTATCTTACGCTTAAAATTACAAACACCCCAACTAAATATGAGCTCAGAAAACTATATTCTGAGGGGTTAAAGAGATGAATACAGTGCTGGATTCATTATAGAGGCCCAATTTTAATTTTAATTTTATACATATTACAATATTGTATCTTTTTTTGTATGTTACTCTAGCATTGTCTATAACATTGACTATATTCACAATAAAGCACAGTGCCGATTGCTTTATGAAATGGTTATTGCATAATAGACACATTTCCAATAAAGGGGACCTATTATGCCCCTTTTCACAAGATGTAAAATAAGTCTCTGATGTCCCCAGAGTGTGTATGTGAAATTTTAGCTCAAAATACCCAACAGACCCTTTTTTTACAGCATGTTTAAATTGTCACTTTTTGGGGCTCAGAAAAACATGCTGTTTTAGTGTGTGCGCTTTAAATGCAAATGAGCTGCAGCAGCATGGCTCAGGGGGCGGAGCCTCACAAGCTCGCGCTCAGTGTCAGAACAATTTCATCTCACGGAATGATGATAATATCAAAACAAAAACTCTCAGTAACGGTGTTCATTTCGACCCGGAGTCGGACAATAATGCCTACAGAGTCAGAGAATATATGCTGTATGGAGATGGAACAGGTATAGTTTAGTTTAATTATGGTTAAAACGTATATGTCATTGATTGTATCCACTATTAAGCCTGCTGTAGAGCATCGGTTCCCAACATGGGGGTCGCGGCCCACAAGGGGGCCTCAGCGAACTCTGTGGGGGGTCGCGTCATATTTTGAAAAGTTTTGAGCAATTTGTATTAAATAAAAGTCCTTAACTTTTTTCTGTTCAAAATGTATATAATGAGCGAGTTCATCATGAATCCATTTTCCAAACCGTGTTTTTGTCTTATCCTGAATCACTATGGTACACCTATAATAAGTGATTACATTGGGACTATTTTACCCTGGTTCGGATCGCTGCCGCTGTGGAGTAGCCCAGTACCTGCGTGACTCGTCATAGACGCACACAGAGAGAGAAGTAGTTCCGGCTACAATGTTCTTCCGAAAGACGCATTATTCTGTTAATAAACGCATGTTTGTTATCGCTTGCTATTCATGGGTTTCATCAGGTCCCTTTCCACAGGTGTATAAAATCAAGCACCTAGATTATGAATGCAAACTGCATTGTGCTTGATAATACACCTGTGGAAAGGGACCTGATGAAACCCATGAATAGCGCCAAAAGCCTAAAAAATAAAGCCTCACATTGATAAAGCCTCACAAATAACATGCAAGTATTGAGGTCCCAGACAGAAGTCATTTAGTAATAGCCTATATTCATTCTTTTTTTACCTACACACAAGTGTGAATACTGATATTTTTGTTATTGCATTTAAAATAGGGCAAATTTATAGGCTACTCCTAGGCTTACATTTTTAAATTACAAAGGGCCTACTAATGTTTTTGTTATTGTATTTTCAATATTATAGGCTATTATTTGTGCATAAACATATCTGTTTATAGTAAACATACCGTTTGTTTGAAAACAACATATTTTGTCATCCTTGCTGCAAGCTTACAAGAGCATGTCATTATGTGAAGGGGGGCCCTAAAATATTTTCTTGGGAAAAAGGGGGTCTCAGACAAAAAAAGGTTGGGAACCACTGCTGTAGAGGACCCTGTCTGAATGATGGCCAAAAATATACTGATGAGTTTAATAAAGTTTATTGTACATCACACAAAAGATGAAGCGTCAGTTTTACTCCAGAAAATCACCGTAAGAGCTGAGTAAACACAGTACAAGAAGAAGTGCATAAGTACATAAACAAATTTCGGTGGAGTTGAGGGAGCATTTTCTTCTAAAACAAAATTAATCCACCTCGTCTTCAGCGGCTGGCTCAGATTTCGGTAGTAAATAGAGAGAGAGCTATGTGGATTAATACATCCAGCCACACAACACCTACATTCTCGTCAGTGCAGCAATGGCGGATGTGTACAACTCGCTGTGAACTCGATCAGGGCGGGTCTATGTTAAAACCGCAGTGTCTGTCAACATTCGTGGGTGGGGCCTGTGGCTGTTGTGACCAAGCGGCAACATTCTAATCTGAAAAATGAAGCCTACCCGGAAGTGCGAAAAACTGCAATACATCGAAAATCCGCTAGGGGAAGGTCCCAAAAGGGAGCAAATGTCCATACACCCCCATGTTAAAATGTCAGTTTTCACAGCATAAATTCATGTTTTTACAGGTTGGTCCCATGGACTTTTATTGTATTTTTCGATAGATTCCGAGTGCCTGACAACTGTGAGGGGGGTGAATTTTTTTCTAACTCGTTAGTTTAGATCGTATTTAGATATAAAATGTATGACAAATAAGGGTGCGATTGACAGCTTGATTGACAGCTGACAACGAGCATAGGCTGCGCCGAGTGGAATTCCTGAAATTTGACGTCTCGGCCATGATCTGACACAACACATCATACCTGTAAGTTATCCTTTCTGAACATTTGTATTGAAATATGGCGCCGCCCATACCCCCCATAAACGGCCTCAAAACCGTTCTTCAGAAATCTATGGGTGACGTCACAGACGCTTTGTCCATATTTTTTACAGTCTATGGTTGTGACGCTGTCAGCCCCATGGCTGAAAACAGGTCATTGGGAGACACTGCTTATGATTTATGTGGATTAAAAAAAAAGGAGTGAGTGGATTTTTACCACTATAGGGTGGTTGTGTAGTGTACACACACTGCCAACACACATTTATGTCCAAACACCATGCAAAAGTGAATTTGGCATAATAGGTCCCCTTTAAAACAACATGTTATTAAGCAAATTAATTTCAAGTGCCATCTTTCCGCGGGAAGATACATTACAGTCCCTGAGATGTAAACCTACAATGATTGCTACGGTTTATATCCGGAGTCTATGTTGTGCATTTATATGTAATAATAATGCAAGCTAGTATCATTTAAATCATCTCGGTTACGTATGGTAACCCTCGTTCCCTGAAGGAGGGAACGGAGACGTAGGTCTTGACCGACGAATAGGAATCTCGCTAGAGTGGCCAATCTACTTTGAGTGAAACTAAACGAGCCGATTGCACTTCAGTTTTTTGCTGAGGAGTTGAGCAGATGAGCTGGCTTCCCCGGCGGGTCGCAGCAGATGTGGCGACGGGACGTACATCTCCGTTCCCGCCTTCAGGGAACGAGGGTTACCACACATAACCGAGATGTTCCCTATCAGTCGGTCACTCTCGACATACGTTGTGACCGACGAATAGTAATCCCTACCAAATCACCACAGCTGCTGACCCCATCCAGTGCCCTGTGCGAGCCTCTTGCCCCTTCTTGCCTGGAAAGACGATAGGAGAGGGCTTACACAGAGTGTATCTGTCACTGTTGTTCCGTGATAACCCATACAGTGAGATTATTGGATAACACAGGGAAAGCGTGCCCCTTCTGTTAGGAAGGAGAACACTGCTGAACGCACATTCTTCCCCGAAGGAGTTATGTGGAGATATACATATGGACTAACATACTGTATTTGTACGGCATCTTAAATACTGGGTGACTTAACCCAAGGGAAAGACATGGGCTTCCGTTTAGGAGCAGCCGTGGAAGAAATACACATATGAGATCCCCGCAGGGTCACACATATGGGACCCAGCCCAGACCCGGTTCTCAAGGATTCAACGGATAAAGGCCTGGTGCCGGACGCTCTGCCACGTCCGAACCGAAGGTGTTGGAGGACTCAACAGGTTTTTCACTCTGGAGCAATAAGGGTGCACAGGAGGGTGCAGCAAGCCGACAGAGCTGGGCCTCTCCGTGCTTCTACCCTTTTAGGGTGAGAACACAGGAGCAGACCAGCTCTACACATAGGCTATAATATCTAGCGAACGTGTTAGGTGTCGCCCAGCCCGCAGCTCTACAGATATCTGTTAGCGAGGAGCAACGTGTCAGCGCCCAGGAGGATGCAACGCCTCTCGTGGAGTGAATGCAACCTGAGCGGGCAGGGCATGCCTTGTGCCTGGTAAGCCAAGGCGATGGCATCCACTATCCAGTTGGCCATCCTCTGCTTGGAGACAGCCTTTCCCTTGTTCCGGGCTCTGTAACAGACAAAGAGCTGGTCTGAGGTCCTGAGACTTTGAGTTTTGTCCACGTACAGACGAAGAGCGCGAACGGGACAGAGCAAAGCTAAGGTTGGGTCTGCCTCCAGTGCTTGCAGGTTCACCACCTTGTAGTGTTGTCACGATACCAAAATTATTGTTTCGATACCGATACCAAGTCAAGTATTGCGATTTCGATACTTTTTCGATACTTTTCCTGAAAAGGGAGAAACACTCTCAAATATCATTGCTGTGCTTTATTTTAAAACCGGGACAACATTCTAATCATATAACACACTAATAAATTAACATATGAACAGCAGATATATTAAACATTTGAACAAAATATGAAATATAAAAAATAAATTAGAGCAATGACATTCAAGGTAAAAAAATATATAAATTTAGCAGCATTATCTCATTTATCATAAGAAACATAAGAGCTTTATCTTGATTCTGAACTTTGAATAAAAATATGAACAGTGATTATATTAAACAATGTTTAATATTGGTAACATATGATAAGCCTCATTGGTGATATATTTGACGTGGGGAGAGAGAGATGTGTGGAAGGCCTATACTTCATGTTAAACATAAATATATAGCAGCAAAGACAACGTCGGCAGTGTTGACGGCAAAATAGGCTACAGAATAATTCGTTCTGTATTTGAGAGGTGCAATATTTGAAAATCGATAATATTTTTTTTAAATGACATTTATTGTATTTATGTCAAAACGTTCAAACATCAAAATGTCATTTTTTAATATGTATTCGTGTCAAAATGACATAGAAACATCTTTTCCTGTTCTATTTTGCCTGGAAACGCTTCCAACACGCTTGCGTGTCGCGTGAAAAATAGGCGTCAGTTCTATTTGTAGCATGGACGCGTTTTCCGCGCGTCTCGAGCTGCGCCCAGACTCGTGTGTCACGCAGGCAGTTAACATGGGAGCCGAAATAAAAACGGACACGACACGCAGCCAGTGTGTCGACTCGCCGGCCTTACAAATCTGGAACGCAGTCATTCTTAGAAGTATCGATACTAATAAATTAAGGAATCGTGACGTTTTTAATTTCCGATTTACTTTTGAAGTATCGGTGCACCGTGCAACAGAGAAAGGTAGGCAACGTACGTACTTCCATATGTCACTCCTCGCGTCATCTTTTTCTACGAGTCGTGGACATAGACTGTAAAAAATATGGACAAAGCGTCTGTGACGTCACCCATAGACTTCTGAAGAACGGTTTTGAGGCCGTTTATGGGGGTATGGGCGGCGCCATATTTCAATACAAATGTTCAGAAAGGATAACTTACAGGTATGATGTGTTGTGTCAGATCATGGCCGAGACGTCAAATTTCAGGAATTCCACTCGGCGCAGCCTATGCTCGTTGTCAGCTGTCAATCAAGCTGTCAATCGCGCCCTTATTTGTCATACATTTTATATCTAAATACGATCTAAACTAACGAGTTAGAAAAAAAATCACTCCCCTCACAGTTGTCAGGCACTCGGAACCTATCGAAAAATACAATAAAAGTCCATGGGACCAACCTGTAAAAATATGAATTTATGCTGTGAAAACGGACATTTTAACATGGGGTGTATGGACATTTGCTCCCTTTTGGGACCTGCCCCTAGCGGATTTTCGATGTATTGCAGTTTTTCGCACTTCCGGGTAGGCTTCATTTTTCAGATTAGAATGTTGCCGCTTGGTCGTGGACCACTTGTGCTCGCACATGCAGCCATCTCGCTGTAGTGTTTTGTCACATGACACTGACAGCGGCAGGTTCTTTGCTGCGTGCGTCAGGAAAAAAACACAGACGTCCATAGGGAGGCGTTGTTTTTTTGTTTTTTTTTTTTTTTTATAAAGTATCGATACTGAAAAATTTAGGTATCGTGACGTTTTTAATTTCCGAGTATCGCGATACTTTTGAAGTATCGGTACACCGTGCAACACTACCACCTTGTCTCTGAAGAGAGTGGTAGGAACCTTGGGCAAATAGCCAGGCCGGGGTCTCAGTACAACATGGTGGTCACCCAGCCCGAACTCTAGGCACGATTTGTCGACCGAAAATGTCTGCAGGTCTCCTACCCTCTTGACAGAGGCCAGTGCAACCACCAGCAAAGTCTTCATGGAGAGAAGCTTTGAGTCTGCTGATTGCATAGGCTCAAAGGGAGCATCCTGGAGTGCTCGAAGCACCAGGGAAAGGTCCCCAAAGGTCGTCATTCTCCCGGGAGCACAGCTCTTGATAGCTCGTCTGCCACACGGTTGAGCACACCAGTCACCAGCTGTACAAAAGCAGACTGAGGCGATTAAACACATTCTGCCGCGACGTGGAGGATTAGATCGCGGCAGAGGCGCAGGGACTCCGCCCCTTTGCAGGAACGAGAGTCTTGACCGTAGCTCAGAGATGGCCATCTTCCCACAATGGGTACATGACTCATCCACGAACGCTGCATCAGCATGTTAAATGCCCAGACACACGACGTTCGTGACCATCCCGCGATTCCAGGTATCGATCGCATCCAGAAACACACAGGTAGAGTGACATCTTTAAAAAGACGCGCTCTAGCCGTGTAAGTTCTTTTAGGGGACTGCTCTCCTTGGTGCTGAAGCATGCAGGGGAACGGTCACAGTGAACACAGACAGGGAAGTGTGCAGCCTGTTGTCTCTCTCGCGGCGATCTTACCAGCCGTAAGAACGGCCTTTCAGCGCTCTTGGCGCACTGTACCAGCTGTAAGAACAGCCTTTTTGTTTTGCTCAGTTTACAAACAACACAAACACAAAAAGACAGAAAGAGAGAGAGAAAGAAGTAGACCCCACTGCCGCGCTGTTTCGCCCGCACCAGATGTGAGAGATCCTCCAGGAAAGCTTGCTCGTTTAATATAAACAGCTTCACTGAAGAGAACAGCATCGAAACGCTTGGCCCCCAAGCAAAAAGCTGAAGTGCAATTGCACCTTCTGCTCATTATTTACCCGCGCTGCGTGGCTGAACAGCTGATGCAAATGATTGCACGCCAATGTGCATTGGCTCGATTAGTTTCACTCGAAGTAGATTGGCCTCTCTAGCGAGATTCCTATTCATCGGTCACGACGTACGTCGAGAGTGACCGACTGATAGGGAACTGTTTTATTAACAGATTTAAATATTTTTATTAAATCTGTTATATCTAAATGATGAGTCTTTTTCAGACACATTTTCCTTGAAAACTGCAATGCTGTTATAGCTCACAGTAGAACAAATAATAGTGTAAACAGGTAAAACTTGTTTTCATGCGGTAATTGAACTCATTTTACCGCATCGTCTGATGTGCCTTGCCAATTTAGTGCTGAGATTTCGTTTTGCACATTAATTCCATCAGTCATTAATGTACAAAATTATTTTGTTTTGTTAATAAATGCATAACCTCATTTCCGTGTGAACGGCCCCGATCATTACAAAAGTACCTTGACAGGTCATGCTTCAGTAATGCTAAATTAAATAACGAGATCGGATAATTGTGGGAAGAGCTGATATGTTGATAATTGGCTTAGATATTTTGTTTGTATGCATGGTTTGCCATGCGGTTTGTTAATATCATTTATATGTGTCTACACTCCATGTTTTAAGGTGTTTTTGTGTTTGCAAACAGGCCAAGTTGTACTGGGAACTTTGGTTCTCTCCTAAGCACCGCTGGCTATAGTGCTTGAGTTAATTGCTATTGATTCAGGTAGTGTGAAGGTCATCTATGCTGGCCTGGGGGCATTAGGGAGCCAAAGTGGACCCCACAGCCACGGCCCTTAAATCACATGAGAGTGAACTGAATGTTACAGCTATGGGTCCCTTAAAAACACTCAAGTATAATCACAACTGAGTTTACTCACATTCTGTGCCCCCCCCCCCCCCCCATCTTCAGCAATACAATATTTCTCCCAGCCTTGACCGTAGTGCAACCCATGTGGCACGGAGGCCTGTGTGATTAGTGTAAAACTTTATAACACAAACTGCAGGTTCCCTCAGTAGTGCACTGCAGTTCTGTTATACTTTCAAGTTTTACCACCGAAGGCTTTTGCATATATTGATTTGATACTGTAGTGTCTCTGATTAAGCCACAAAGAGCACATAGAGATGACATCCGTGAGGGTTTATCTTGCAATTACTCTTTCGAGCCTAATCTGGGTAATTATGTCAGTGATTTTACTCTTTCCTCAGGTTGTCTTTTCTTTTGATTGCCTTAATTTCTCTCTCTGTGTCTCTCTTTCATTCTCTTTGAAGAGATGATGAGGGGGAGGAACCTTTGTAAAATGCACAATGATTGGAGTATATCATTTCATGGCAAAATTCACAAAACAAAACAGAGAATTAAAAAAAAGATCTACATTCGAACAGTTTATTCATGCAGCTGCAAATCCATTTATCCAAAAACAAAAATACACGCACATGCATGTCTTTCACCATTCCATCACATCCAACTTTTGTATAGGGTCTAGTGCTCTTGAGGGTTACGTGTGCTAAAGGTAAGATAAAACTTAAAAACGTAAAACTTTTACCTTACGTAAGGCAAGGCATGTTTTGTCCATTTTATATATATATATATATATATATATATATATATATATATATATATATATATATATGCATACTGTATGTGTCTGTGTGTGTTTATATATATATATATATATATATATATATATATATGTGTATATATATGTATATGTATTTATGTGTGTGTGTATGTGTATGTATATGTATATATATATATATATATGTATATGTATGTATGTGTGTATGTGTGTGTTTATATATATATATTTTCATGAAGAGAGTACATATTCAATATCTATAAAAACTATATAATTAAAATAAATGAAATTATATAAAGTTTTTATAAGTGAATCTTAGTTCAAATTAAATGATATAAACCATGGGCAAGATTTAATAAACAGGGTAAATTAGCGTGAGAGTGCAATTCAAAAAAAGGGTCAATGGGAGTGGAAAGTGATGTGTGATCTACTGACGACGCTCAAATGAAAGATCACAGACGCAGCTGGATCATTTCCATGATGCCCAACGCAATCTACCAAGAGCTGCACAAATTAGCGTCTGGTTTAAAAAAATGTATAATGGCGCAAATATCAGTAAATTGAACAGTGCTAATAGTAAATCACCTTGCATGATTCATTTAAGCACTCTCCTCCCATAAATTTTGCGTCCGAAAGAGAAACTCCTACAGATGCATATGCAGTAAGGCCATTTAAGCAGCAAAATGGTTATTCAAATGGTTATTCAAAAATATCTGTCCACACCTTTTCAGTGCTAATTTTTCCACTGTGTGTCTATAGTAAATCCTGACAGTAGTTTTTTAACGCCAAAGAGGGTATGCTCTGGCGCAAGCTGTTAGTAAATCTGGCCCTAAGTGTAAAACGTAAATATTATTTTATAGATATAGTTAAGAACAATTATGAAGATTTAGAAGTGCCCATTTTGCTGCTTTATGTTGTTGTGTTTCAATGGTCTTAGATCAGTGTTAATTTTAGCGACACAATTCTTGATCGATCATTGCTGTCATTTCAGGGGTACTCATGTCCATCAGTAGCACAATGCACACATTATTCCTTACACACATGATTCCACACACATGTACATGCCCACATTTTCAGGCACCTTGGACGTTGAGGTTGAGGTTATGGATCGGCACTCAAGTCATGTCTTAGGGGTAAACACGTCAGTATAAGATTTCACAGCAGTCGATCAAAACGTGCCGCCCCCATGGTCCCGAGGCCTTGTTATCTTCCCCCATCCCCAGCAATCTGCCTGATTTCACAGCTTCAAGAAATCAGCTCATATTCTGCAGATTTTCCCTCTCTATCATTCATCTCTCTTTGAAAAGTCTCTAATCATGCTGAATAGCCAATCAGTGAAGCACTAACAACAGCATTCATTTGGCCACGGTACACAAGCTTATCCAGACGGGAACTTTGTGCCGCCTTTGTGTAGCTCTTTATTTAGGACCGGGTAAAAATGATTCGTTCTTTTGCGAGATGCATCAGTGTGTTGACATATCAGACCCCATCAATAGAAAGTGTTCAACAAGAGTATACAAAACATGCCATTCCATCACGAGAGGGGAGAGGTGGTCTCCGCCATCGCCTGAGGAAATGGGAGATAGCATTGCTTTCCTTGACAGTTGTGGATATTGGATATTTCAAACTGTCAAAGAGTTTTCACATTCTCACTCTTTATTTTCCCTTTCTCACTCTATTCTTACATTCTGTCTTTGTTACAATACATTCCTGTTTTGTATTATGAATGGACCTTTTTTACATAGCTTTTATTATTATTATTATTATTATTTAGGTCCACTTGTGATGTCCATAAAGGGCTGTTCTAAAAGATGGGCAGCATAATTATGATTCTTCTAAGATTGGCCAAAGTCTATGGCAGCACAGCATGCATCTTTTACTGAAATATCCTTATTCATACATTATTAAAGTATTGACTAAACTCCTTAGGTCTTGAAGTGTTTGTTTTTGTTTTGTTTTTTGCGTTGGACAGGTAATCAGACCTGGATTTTTTATTTACATTTTTTTTTTATCAAGATATCAGAAGCCATTTCAGGTTTTAAATGCATTTTGATGAATTATTTAGTAGATTTCAAAGAACTCTTCTGGTACAGATCAGGATTAAAACTCATTTCTGAGAGTTCATCATGACTAATCAAAAGTGGTGAGCTAGACTGAATTAATTAGAATCACTAAATATCTTAAAATAAAGTTTATCTAGAGCTGACTGAATTTTTTATTATTATTTGAATAAAGACCCTCCAGATATGCTATATGAAATATTGTACTTTTGTATCATTTTAGGATGAAAATGAATGTTTGTCTGCTGATGAATTATGACAGAATATACCCATACACACAGGAAACAGGTTTATAAATGCATAAACAGAGCAGAAATTTAAAAGACAAGACACTTTATCTCAGTCTGCCATCTTCCATAATACCAATGTTGCAGTTTAGCATGCATTTCCGTTGCTCTGAGCTAATCGCATTGCTCTTTTTTCTGTTTGAGTCTGTGATTTAGGAGGACATGAGCACAGAAGAATCTGAAAGCAACTAATTATTTTTCTGTTGTGGCAGAAACAATATTTTGTTTCAGTTTTCAGAGCAAATGGAAGCATTTGTCCTTCCAATTTTTGTTGTTGTGGTTTGGTTTTGTCTCTGAACACTTTTGTCTTGCAGACTTGAATAATTATTGAAATGAACAGACTGTGGTACATTTAATATTGTTAATATTTTTAATTTAGCTCAGACAGCAAACAGCCAAAAGAGAGAATGTCTGTTCTTTCTTTCCTTCCTTCTCCTTCTATTTTATTTTAGCTAATGCAACATCCGTGTAGTAATTATCATTAACATTTCTGACCTAATAGTTAAGTGATATTACGATGTAGCATGTAAACTTGACATCCTTGAGCACCCCTGTATGTTTTTCTATATGGAGATATTTTTGGTTTCAGATTTATCTGCTCCTAAACTCAAGTTTAAACGGAAAAAAAATGTGGTCGGTCTCTACATGTTTGTCATAAATCTGTTCTTGTAGTTCTTTTTTTTTTTTTAAACCTGCACTGTGGACCAGACTTTATGGTGATAGTGTCTCATAAGTAAACTTGTAATGTATAAGCTGACTCTCACGTCACTGAATAGTCCTGAGCATTTAAATAGTGTTTTATCACACTGCAAATTCAAGCTGACACAATGCAAATTAGTCATCATTTCGCATTCACACCACACAATATCTCATTTTACATCAATGTGTTTTTTCTGTCCCTCCTCTCCATGCACACAGCCGAGGTCTCTGTCACTGCTTGCCCCCCCCGTCACAGCTGGTTAGAGGAGCAAGAGGTGACGGCCCCCGATAATCCACCTAACATGCTCTTAGTAGACACTCATGGGCCTGCTGAATTTTCAGATCGCAGGTGTTGGCAGCCTCAAAAACCTTCATGAATTATTGTAAGTCGAGGGCCTTCTTCGGGTGAAATCAGGCTGTTACACCACTGTTTCTGTAGTAATCTAAGCCAATCACTATCATTCCTGCTTTCTTTCCTTAGAACAATTTAAATGAGCCATGAAAGGACAAGGAAGGAGAGCACAGTGGAGAGAGAGAGAGAGAGAGAGAGAGAGAGAGAGAGAGAGAGAGAGAGAGAGAGCAGAAACATGGGAACTATGACATAGCAGCTAGCATATGTGCCCATAATAGATATAGTTGCATTGGCACCAATTTAAATATATATTATTTATATATATATACTGTATAATAATAGTATATTATATACATTAAGACATATTTTATAACAATTATATATATTACCAGTCAGACACTGTTTTGTCTTACAGTAAGCGTACAGAGATATAATATTACTTTGGATATCAAAATTGAATGAATTTGAATAATTTGATGATAATTATTTCAGTTCATATTGAAATCTTGCACTTGTAGACTTTGATGTCTTGGCATATCTGAGCATAGTTTGTGACTCTGAAATGTCTTCCAAACTCCAGAGAAGACACGTTAAATGTCAGTCTGGTAGCTCTACATTTAATTTTATTTGCTATCGAGGAGAAATAATAAATATTACAAGAAATTATTGATTTTTATGGGCCTCTCCCTGCTATTCTCTACTATCTGCAGTAAAATAAGAAACCCAAGAAGAGAGGGATTCATGGAGGGCTTGTGGGTTTGCTGTAAGCAGTGCGGCTCTGCGGTTGAAAACAGTTTATTTTCAGTGGCAGGAGAGTTATTGAACTGTTTCTAATCCAGCTCTGAAGCTAAATGAGCGCAGACGAGAGCGGTCCGCAAGCTGCTTCCACAATCACGGCTGAAACAGAACAGAGTAAATCTTTTTGTGTCTGCGTGGGGAGGAGCAGAGAGGCACGTGGAGGAGGATGTGCCAACTGTATTTGGTCCTCCTCTTTCAAGGGCGGCTCTAAATTATTCAAATTGTTGCTGCAGTATTGCTACGATTCTCTATTTATGGCAACTGCGGGTGTCAGAAGCCCCCTTCAGGGTTTCACTATAAACCATTCCTGGGGCCCACCAGAGCTTGGGAACTGATTTGCACATTTAAGTGGTTTTTGGAGGATACTTAAGAAACTTGCACATTGCATAATGCTGGTTATTCACAGCCAGTAATGGATCTTTAAAACTGTTTACAGTGTCCATGCAGTAATTCTTTAAATTTTCTGTGTTTAATGTTGACATTAATTGTGGTTGTGCAACCCTTTAAATCACTGCATTAATAACATGTGTTGACATCCTAAGACATCTGCTGCCATCTAGTGGCACATGAGGGGACATTTTAAAGGATCTGTGATGGTCAACCTCGAGAGATAGAGGACATTTTAAGGACAGATGCTGTTTTCTGGATATTTATCCTGTTTGGTGCTGTGGATACAGAATGTGCTTCATTTCTTATGCGGAGCAGATTTACATGTTAAGTAAATTATTAATAGTATTTCTGAATTTAAACTATTAAAATGAATCTCAATGTAAGAGAGAAAATTGATTAATTTTATTCAGATGACTATAGTCTCAAATTATCTTATGTACTGTAAGACTTATGTAAAATACCAAATAGACAGCCT
>NC_138741.1:23392321-23397321 GCF_965113295.1 Leuciscus leuciscus
AAAAAAAAGAAAAGAGGCCCAATTCTAGAGAGCAAATATTTCCCCTAAATAAAGTGAATCTCACCAGGACAGGAGGGTTAATTCTAAAGAGCTTGTTACTTTAATTATATTTTACATTTTATTACATTAAAGTTTTTATAGGATGTATGCCCACTGGAATTCGTACATTTGTTCAAAACCTAAGATTATTCACCAGTATGCATCCATCAAGTCAAACACATCCAGATCAATTGATCTGACAGATACAATCTATAATCACCCCTATTAAGAATGAATATGAATACAGAATAGTTTCACAATACTGGAATTATTAAAAGATACAATGAAAATCTTCATTTCTTCATGTCTCTTTGGTAGCGATGGTGGCAAAACTTCCACCTCATCTTCAGATGGAAATGTGACTTTCTTGCCTACGACGCATTTAATTGGTGACCATCTGAAAAGAACAGGTGTGACCAGAAGATCAGGCTCCTTCAACCCTGAGGGACACTGTTCATCTCTGTCTGAATTGTTGCATAAGGATTCAGCTTTGAGTCAGTATGGTCAATGCTGAGGGAAAGGGTGGGTCCAATATTTCCTAGTTTGATGGGCACTTTATGGGAGTCAACACCACAAAGCAGGGTTTCAGCCTGGCTCCAGAAGAATACAGAAAGCATTTCTCTCCAAATAGTGCAGGGTTTTGTTTAGTAAGAGCATTTCAGGTCGCATAATAAAGATGGGTGAACTTTCTACAGGCTTGTTTACACCACAAAGTCTGTGGTGTTACATCTATGTCATCGACGCCATTTTTATTATCTGAGTTAAAAAATAAGATGAATAAAACACATGTTTATATTGTTATTTGAATTTTTACTCAAATGCAACTTAAAAGGAATAGATCACCCAAAAATGAAAATTATCCCATAATTTACTCACCCTTGAGCCATCCAAGGTGTATATGATTTCCTTCTTTCAGCTGAACACAGTCTTAGTTATATTAAATATCCTGGCTCTTCCTAGATTTGGTATTGAATGGCATTGAAAAGTGCCTGAGTTTTAAGTGCATCCATACATCATAAAAGTAATCCATACAACATGTGGATTAACACATGGATTTGCTTCAGAAGGCATTTATTAAGTTAAAGAATCCATATTTAAAACTTTATAAACGATAATCACTGACATTCGGCAACAGCCGCACCCACGTTCACGAGAGAGTCGAGTTTTGGCGATCAAGTTTAGTTTTATAAAGTTTTAAATATAGATATTTTTTCTTACAAAAACCCATGGCTTTGCTTCAGAAGGCCTTTATTAACCCACTGGAGTCGTATGGATTACTTTTATGATGGATGCGCTTTTTGGAGCCATTTGAAAACTTTTCAATGCCATTACAAAGCTGGGAAGAGCCAGGATACCATTTAATGGCGCTTTTCCACTGCATGGTACGGTACGGCTCGGTTCGGTACGGCACACTTTGGCGCTTTTCCACTGCATGGTACGGTAGGGCTCGGTTCAGTACGGCTCACTTATGACGCATTTCCACTGCATGGTACGGTACGGTACGGTACGGCTCGCTTTAAATGGTACCACCTCTGTTGAGGTTCCAAGCGTACCGTACCGATACTAAAATGTGACGTGGAAACACTGCAGATCACTGATTGGTCAGACAGAATCATCACGACCAGCGTCATTGTATTTACAACACTAGACACACTAAACCCGCTAGATTTAAATAGCCAGTAGACAACAGCCAACGCCGTAGCGCCTGTTTTAAAAGTATTTGCTTCAAAAAAAATTGTATAAACTTAAAAAAAAGAAATGGCTGAATCGTGGTCAGTGGACGAGGTGCAGACGTTCCTCTCGTTGGTTGCCGAGGAGCGGATGGGGAAACCCGGAATGAAAAATTCGCATTTAATATGATGATGTCATGGCAGTAGAGACGGCAACTATAACGATCAGTCACACCCACTTTGAAGCGGTACTAACTGCAGTGGAAAAGCAACCGAGCTAAAGCGAACCGAACCGTGCCGTACCGAGCCGAGTCGTACCACGCAGTGGAAAAGCGAAGCGAGCCGAACCGTTCCGTGCCGAGTCGAACCGTACCGAGCCGTACCATGCAGTGGAAAAGCGCCATAATATAACTCTTGATTGTGTTCGGCTGAAAGAAGAAAGTCATCTACACCTAGGATGGCCCCAAGGTGAGTAAATTATGGAGTAATTTTCATTTTTGGGTGAATTATTCCTTTAGGAGTATTTTAAAAGTAGAACAGAATCATCTGAAGTGCTCACAATTTCTCAGTTAGCTTGAAGCGTTGTCCCAACACCGCCATTTATTTGAGTTGGTAGGTTTGAATCTGCAGAAAGCACATGCATTGTTGTGTGTTAGAGTCTAACACAAATAACTAACCGTTAGACTATTCCGTGCATTTCTCATTTCTGAGATCAAAATGTGTGGTGAGAAGTAAAGCAGTTTCACAGGGATTACATTACTTTTGTGGTTTGAATTCCTTGCAATTATCTTTTTTGTCCTGGAGAGACATACCTTTAGAGAGAGTGTGACTTCTCCAAGGTTTGTACAAGATTCCTTCTTGAGAGATTGTTACATCCTCAGGCTCTAAACCTTCAAAGATAAGATTAAAGTGTATCTGCTGAGCGGGTTTGATAGCATTGCAAAGTGATAAACAGCCATTCAAATTTAAAAGAAATTAATTGACAACTCAGTATACCGATTTCATCACCCGTGATATCATTAGCAGCAGGGTTGTGTCTGGCTCCTGATGAATCGCCCATTCTTGCCTGTTGAATTGAGAATTGGAGTTTAGCACAAGATTTACATCACATTTGAGCATTTATTCACTCTTAGGAAAAAAAAAAGGGTTCTGTCATGCGCTTCATGTATACAACTTTTTAGGTTTTCCTATCATGGGATGATCTTTATGAATTTAGCTGTAATTCATTTAGTTTCAATTCATTTTTTATTTTAATTACATTTTATGAATTAAAGTGCCTCTATTATGCTTTTTTGAATATCCCCTTTCCTGCAGTAATATAGCTGTTTGTGAATGTCAAATGTCTGCAAAGTTTTAAAGATCAAAGTGCACAATAAATAAAGTTATTGTCTCCTAAAGGAAAGAATCGATTCTGAACTGCTAAAACGAGTTGTCATTAATTCCTGTTACAAACCTACATTAAAATGTGACAAATTTGCATAATTGTAGCCTATGGTCCTTCATTGGCTGCCCACGAACAATGTCTAATTTGACCCGCCCTCAAACACTGTATTTGCAGCTGAGACGGGAAGAGTTTGGTTTCAGGTTGTCGACATGTTGAGAAGACGCTGTTTCCAGTGCTGTGAATCCATTTGCAGGCACTTCAAAACGATGAAGACTCGTGCTGGAATTGATATGGTAAAACCGACGCCACCATTCGTATCACTGTGTATCAAGCACTGAGGAAGACTCTGTAGCTGAAATTCAGATATGGTAACAGGCTTTTCGTTTCCGACATTTGCTGTAAATGGTAGACCAATCACGACAGACTGGGCCATCTGACCAATCAGAGCAGAGTAGACCAATCACAACAGAATGGGCCATCTGACCAATCAAAGCAGAGTAGACCAATCACAACAAAATGGGCCATCTGACCAATCAAAGCAGAGTAGGCTGGTGGTAAGGAGGAGAGACTGACTCTTCGAACGAACCGTTTTCTGACTATTTTTCTGAAACAGCTGAAAATGAGGGGGCCGTTTACACAACACAGTTTTCAACTAAAAACAGAAAACGTATTCGCTTTGTGCTGTTCATTTCATCAATGGCGTTCTGGGGGCCTGAAAACGCAAACTTTTGAAAACGCGATTCAAATTGCAAGTTTTTCAAAACGATACCATTATCGTCTCTGCGTAAACTACAAAAATTTGAATTTGTGTAAACGGTGACATCATGCGCATTCTGTCTATAGGGCCGTAGTGTTTCTTTACAAAGTGACATCAGCATCGCCAACTACTGGCTTGGCATGAATACAGCGTTTTGGGTTATTTTCGCAGATCTGTGTGAGCGGGGATCGTTTTGACTGTACGCAAAAATCACTAAAGGAAAAAACATACCCTCAGTGGAGGGAGAAAACAAGGAACAGGTGGGGTAATCAAAAAAAAAATTTGTAACCATGGAAACATACCAATTAACTATGACAAATAATGAACAGGGACAAAGGAAACTAAAACTAACAGGTAAATAGAAACTTCATGTGACAGGATGCATGTAAACCTATTGTAAGAGACCTCCAAAAGAAAATTAGAAACCTTTAAAATAGCATAATAGGGGCACTTTAACAGCTTGTAAACATACTTTATTACTAGAGAAAAAAACCACACGAAATAACCAGTTAAACATGATAGTATTATGCAATAATTTAAGACATTTCTCCTTATATAGAAACTTTTTTGGCATAAAGTGTTATTTAAAATTGAGTCAAGAAACCATGATCCTTTGAGTGCATGATATTATACTAAATATAAACATTTTATATGCAGTGTTGGGTGTAATGTAATTCTTCACTTGAAAAAGTGAATTTAATTACTATTTTTCTGTAATTTGATTACAGTTACTTCTGATGTACCTGCACTAAATACTTTATAGACTACAGAACAATTTTATATAAAACAATAGTGGATTTAAAACCAAAATTGAACTGGTTGAGGTTGATATGGGATTTAGAAAGTAATTAAATAATTACATGGTTGAAGATGTAGTAGCTGGTAATTAATTACCTTTTTTTTCTAATTTAATTACCCAACACTGTTTATATATATTAAAAAAAAGTATATTTTCTTTTAGTTTTATGCCGTTTCATTTGTCACTCACCACGCTCACAAGTGTCGATGATTTCTGATTTGGTGCACTGTTGCTCTCCAACTCAAATGAATGTCTGTTGAGTAATAAAATAAATCAAAATTATTTGTGATTCAAAGCACGGCCATGCTTCTGATAAACTTTAAACTTTTTAAACTGATAAAGATTGAAACT